>NC_080695.1:46688236-47002787 GCF_030445035.2 Dasypus novemcinctus | reverse complement strand
AGAGCTTTTAAAGCTTGCATCCCCTGGGAGGGCTGTGTCCATTGTCCAAAATTTGTGCTTTGCCTCTGTCAAGGGCATGGGGGGAGGGGGGGTGAACCTTTCTTCCTGCATGGGGAGCGCATAAGAAAGGGCATGATGGGGGCGGGGGCTGGGATTGCCACCAAGGCTAATGACCTCCAGCCTTGCACAGAGACTCACCACAAATTAAATTACTCATGGGCTTCCTGTCTGGTGAATGGGCCCTGTCCTGAGCTACCCCTGCATGCCCTCCCCAGGATTCCCCATGATCAGGAGCTAAATGGTTAACACCTGGCAGAGCACTGAGCCTGGGCCCTGCACCAGCCTCCTGCCTGGGCAGGTCAAGTACTGTGAACATCATTCCCTGGATCCCTCCTGTAACTTCAAGAGCCAGATGGAGTGACAGATCCTGGGTTATCCCCCCCCTCCCTGAACACCACAGGTGTCTCCCAGGCACAAAGCTGGCCTCTCTCCTTCCAGGGAGGCCTTTCAGTGCAGCCTCTTCTGAGCCCAATGCTGGTCCCCCACAGTCCAGGTTGTGGCTAATGTCGCACAGGGGTCCTGGGAGGGAAATGGTGAAATGGAAGGCATTCGGTAAATGAAATCAAAAAGAACTGTGACCCTCCCCAAGAGAAAGGGATGTGCCAGGTCCCAGTCTTGTCCTGGGCCAGGAGAAAAGCACTGGTGTCTGAAAGGTGTCTCCTACAGGTCTGGGGGGCTCCTGAGAGCAGATTTAATATATCTTGTGCACACCAATGTGAAAGAAGGGGGCTCATGTCACCCTTTGGGCTCCCTTTGGTCAAAGTGCAGTGACAGTACCCAGAGGAGACCACACCTGCACCGAGCCTCCATCTCACTCATTGCTTGCATCCTCCCTCCTACCCCTCTGCTAATGTCTCCCCACTGCCTCCCCCAGGCTAACCCTAGCAGCAGCCCTGCAGCACTCTCCCTGGCTCCCATGCCTCCTGCTTACTCCCTCATGGCCTTCTTGTCCTTACTGATGGCTGGAACATGATGCTGGTAAAGATACGGCCACCCATGTTGTTGGTCCATGTTGCCTGCTACACAGTCAATGTCAGCAGAATTGGCGTACAGGTTGACGGGATCGTGGGGATCAAGTCTCCATTGATGACTGGGCCAAAGCCCAGATAGTGCAACTTGAGCTCTGGGTGCAAGAGCCAACAGGTTCATGCACTGTCCATTGTTCACCTGAACTTCCTCTAGGCCTCCAGGGGCCCAAGTTGATCCCATCCCTATGGGGATGCAGTCCAATGCTCCTTTCTTCTTTCACCTAGAGTGGGGTTTCTCAACCGCAGCACTACTTATGTTTTGGGCCAAGTAATTCTCTGTTGCCGGAGCTATCCTGTGCATGTAGGATGTTCTACCCCCAGATGCCAGTAGCAGTACCTACCCAGTTTTCACCATGAAAAATGTTTACAGACATTGCCAGCTGTCCCCTGGATGCAAAATAATCACCCCGATGAAAAACACTGGCCCTGCAGTCCCCCTTCCCCCACTTAAGTCCCCATACCCCAACGATCAGCAGCATCCAGTCACACTTGCCAACCAGGGGAATTTATAGTTCACCTTCAAGCATGGGGGTGGGTAACCCTCAGTTACTTGGAGGTATCATCCAAGGGGCAGCCCACTTCTCGGCCATGTGGGAGGGGATTAGCTGCCCATCGCATTTACCCTTTGACCCAGAACGGCAGGTTCTTCTGGAAGACCCCGGGGTTCAGCACTACCACAGTGCTTTGACTTGCCATCTTGCCTGACACCAGAAGTCTCTCATGGCAATTTATCATCATCTGGTGTGACATCAATATCAGTTTACCCTCCAGCTCCCCACTAGAGTCGATCTCCATGAGATAAGGTACTGTATTCCAGGGACCTACATGAGTGCCCATCACACAAGGTGCTCAAGAAATTCTAGATTTAGGAAAGAATATTGCAGCTTTGGATTTATTCGCACCAAAAAAATCCAGTCCAGTGGGCCTTTTTCTCTTACAAGTAAGACACAGACTTAGAACTTAGTAACTTGCTGGCGGTGAGGCAGCGAGTAAATGTTTGAACATGGTTCCTCCAACTTCAAAGGCCAAGCACTACCCTCTGCTACCTCCAGCAGAAGTTGGTTTTTACCAAGGCAAAGAAGATAGGGTGGATTTTCCTGAACATAACAGAGTCGTGCCCAATCTATCTCCTAGTTTTCAAAACCTTTAACCGACCCTCCCTCCGCAGAGACCGGTGGGCTTCCCCGCCCTCCTACGGATGAGAGCCACGCCCCCAGGAAAGGGGGTGGCTGGGAACCCTGCTAACCCTAGAGGGGTACCTTGGGTGCCAGGGCAACCGCCCGCCTTCAGGCCGTGCGGGCAGGCAAGCGGCTCTGCCCCCACGTGCCGCGGACACAGCGGGCGTTGCGCACCGGTTTCGGCTGGAGGGCTGAGGAGGACCTGAAAGGGCTTCCAGAAGGTGGGGGAGCGGGGCCCCTGGGCGCAGGGCCTTCCCTTCAACCCGCGGGCTCCGCGGACGTCCTGGAGCTGCGCGGGCTGTGGGCTGGGGTGGGCGAGGGGACAGGACGGGGTGGGGGCCTCGGGCGGGCGGGTCTGCTCCACACACTGGAGACGCCAGTCATTGTCGCGGGCCTCAGGCTGCTCCCGCGGCCCCTGCCTCCGCGCCACGCCGGTGTCCGGAGAGTAGTGATGGCGAGTCCAGCGTGCGGGGTGTGGGCTCCAGGAAGGGCGGGTTCAAGACCCAACGGAGACCTTGCGCGCCTTCACTTTTCCCAGGAAAACTTCCGAGCGTGAAGCACAGAACAGTCCTTCCTCCTCCTCCGCTCCCGAAGCCCGTCTGGGAAGGCGCCGCGCCGGGGCCAGAGCCGCCTCCTGGGGGATTCTGCCCTGGGGAGGTGGAGCTCAGCGGGGCCTCCCCGACCCTCGCTCTCGGGCGCCTTCCAGCCTCCCGCGTAGGACCTGAGGCCGCGCCCCAGGCGAGGTCCCAGACAGCCGCCTCCAGGGGGAGCCGCTCGGCGGGCGACCGAGATGCGGTCAGCGGGGCGCGTGACCCGGGCCGCGAGCGGGAGGGTCTACCAGCAGGTCTTCCCCGCTGCGGGAGGGTCTACCAGCAGGTCTTCCCCGCTGCGGCAGGCACTGGCCCCCGGCCCCGCCTTCCTCCTTGTCTCCCGACTCCCCCTCCCCCCCCAGCGCCTCCTTCTCTGGTGCCCTTTTCTGCTCCTCCCATCCCCACCCCATACCCAAATTCCCCTTGCTCTGAGGGCTTTCCTGGAGGGGAAGCCAATTAAATAAAGGATTTTGACATTGCTTTGAATTTAAAATTCCTTCTTAATGGCTTTTAAAATGTGTGGATAAAGAAAAAATTCTCATCTTGAAGATTAGAACATTTAAATTAAAATTTAAGCTAGTTAAAGATAGCCAGAATTAATCTTTCTGTGCCCTGGTTCTTTTCCCCAAGCATAAAAGCATTACTGGGTTTTTTGTTTATTGTTTTCTTTAAAAAAGAAAAGAAAAGAAAAGAAAAGGGTTTGATTCTCTGCCAGTGTTTTAAATGTGCTTTTGCCCCTCGCTGGTATCTGGAGACCCTATCCCAGGGCAGTGTGAGCAGAAGTCTGTTGTTCAGCCTGGGGCCTCCTGTAACAATTAAAGTAGCCTGTGCTGATGGCCATTGAGGTTGTTGAAATTTCCTTGTGATGTATAAAGTACTGTACAGACAAAGCAAGGCTCTGAAAAGAAACACACAGAACTGAACCCTCCTTTGGAGTCCTGCAGTACTTATTTAAAAAGGATTTTCATTCCTAATTTGAGTCCTGAATAATGTTCTCTCTAGAAAGTTTCAAAATAACAAAATATAAAGAAGGCAAAGAAATGATTAAAGAAACTACTCCCACAATCCTGCAACAAGCCATTCTTAGTGCTTTGGCTTATTTCCTTCTGGTCATTTTTCTGTGCATTTTCAAATTTTGAAATTATACTGTATAATTTTAAAAATATTTTAATTAATATTTTCACACAATGTCATCACATGAGCATTTCCCCTAGTCATAATTCTTTGTTGGTCTCATTATAAATATCTTTATAACCTTCCATTGAATGGATGTACCCTGTTTACTCAACCAACCCCCTCTTTCTAGTCAGTTCCATATTTTCCAGTTACTCATGAGTATAAAAGAAAGCCCAGCATGAACACCTTGGACAGTTTAAGTGACTATCTAAGGACAGGGAGAACCCTCTTCCAGGGTGTGTGTGGTGCAGGCAAAGAGCCTTCTAGGGGCAGCAACCACTTGACCTTCTAAGAGCAGCAGGGTGGGCCTGAGGGTGCCAGGGAGTGTGTGGTGTTGACCCGCTGATCTGTGGCTTCAGGTGCATCTGGTCCGCTCCCTGGCGGTCAGCAGGAAGCAGGTGGTGGAGCATTCTGAGAGCCTGAAGAGCAGCAGGACACCCTTGATGAAGAAGGTGGAAATTCCTGAAGGGGAGATGCTGTCTCCTTGGCAGCAGAACTGGGTGCATAGTCTGCCCAATGACTGGGCCACAGAAAACCCTGTGCTCTACAGGTACATCCTGCTGTCCAGCCACACCCCATACCCCACATCCAGTGTGTAGCTCAGAGACTTCAGAAACTCAAAAAGAACTCATCATGGGAGCAGGTGTTGCTAAGTGGTTGAGTGCCTGCTTTCCACGTATGAGGTCCCAGTTTCAATACCAGTACCTCCTAAACAAACAAAATGAAACACCAGAGCTCCTACAGGATGAATCCTAGGTATGAGTGAAGGCACAGGTCCTTACCCTGAAAGAGGGAGGCCATAAAACCTGCCCTGCAGGAGTGTTTGCTTCTCCCTCCACTCTCCTGCATGCCAGTAATTACTGTCTGAGCAGCTGGGGCCAAGCACTGAGTGTGGAGGCCCCACCCGCAGGGAGCTTGAGGCCTTGGTGGTAAGTGAATAAGCAGCTCCCCTACCCCAACTTGTGGGAAGGTTCAGAAGCCAAGGCAGAGGCTGTGAGAGAGCCGGCAGGAGACCTCTAGTGATGGTTTGGACAGGGAACAGGGTCCTGGGAGTCCCAGGCAGGGAACCAGAAGTTCTGCTCTGAACATGTTAGATTGAGATTCCCAAGCAGGTCATTTCAGCTCCCCGAGGTCAGACTCCTCAACTGAGGTAGAAGGAAAGGAAAGGAGGTGCCACCTCTTCTCCCTCAGGGCTCTGGTGAGAGGGGGCTGAGCTGGGCTTCTCTTCCCCTCTCCAAACTCTGCACAAGATAGCCCAGTCTGGGACTCAGGAAGAGAAGACAGTGCTCCTCCACCCGCCTTTTGTTTCTCCTTCTCCCCCTTCGTGGTTTGTCAGTTCTTGGCTTAGGGTCAGGGACTGATCCAATGCTGAGTAAAGTTCTCTGCCTTGCCCTCCCCTTTGACCTTCCAGGGTAACCTGCCCCAAGGCTTCTGACCCTCAGAACCCTTAACTACCTATAGATCGGCAAATCCACTGCCCACCCAAGCCCCACCTCAGCCTGATGGGGGCTTGAGTTCAGATTGCCCACCCTGTAGACCCCTGCCTGGTGCCCTGGGCCTTGGAATCACAGGGGCCTGTCATGGAGTGCCAGGGCTGCTGCTTATAGTGTCATCTCTAAGCCCTTGTCTCCCCTCCTGTAAAACAGCCACCCAGCTCCCTCATAAGATGCTGCCAGAGCAAATGACACATGCTGAGCACTTAGCAAAGCCCTGGCTCTATGTAGCTGGTCATGCCCCCTCAGATTCTCTGTTTCCTCCTGGACCCCAAAGCCATGACCAGCTCCCTGAGGGCAGGGGTGGTGTCTTCATTTGTAGAGGCCTGTCTGCTCCTAAGAGACTCTCCTAAGAGACAAAGAGCTGCTCTGTTCTCTGTGCTTCAGGGAAAAGAAAGCAGCCCAGAGGGAAAAAGCCCAAGAGAGTGAGAGCACCACCGCTGCTGGAGAAGTCCAGGGCTTCAGGGACACTGTCGGTGAGCCTCTGTTCCTGCTGGGAAGGGCACACCTGGCCTGGGCAAGACAGAGCCCCGAGGGCAGGTCTCCTGGGAGCTCTTTGGAGGAAGCACCTGCTGCTCCCAGTGTGTCCTTTCTGCTCAGCAACAACCTTCAGGGTATTCTCCCCTTGGGTGTCAGGTGTCAGGGGGTGGGGTGGTGGCAGAAGCCCTGACCATTGTTTGTGTATTGGGCCCCTCCAGTGGACTCCCAGTGGGTGCTATGGTGGTGCAGGGCAGGGCAGGAACCTTATCCAGCTCTGTGGTCGTAGCTGCCTTCACCGGTCAGCTTGATTTTGCACATTTACACACTGTGAACCAGAGTTAAACTGTTTGCTGCTTTTGTTCTGGGCAGGGTTGCTTCCCCACCACCTAAAAATGGAATTTAGAGGATTTTAGTTTCCCAGGTCTCAAATGAAAAAACTACTTGAAAGTTAAGTAAAGGGCTACAATTTTTAATCGTGAATGATTGGTGTAGGGATTTGTGATCAAAAAGGACCTCTTAATTTCATTTGATAATTCAAAACTGATAAGCCTTTTTGTTTTGAAACTCCACAATTTTTTAGGTTGTGGTAAAATGTAATAACATAAAAATCATCTAAACCAGTTTTAATTATTTATTTATTTTTAAAAATGATTTATTTTTTCTTGCCAAATTGTCCTGACTAGGACATCCAGTACAGTTTTGAACAACAGTAGTGACAGCGGGCATCCTTGTCTTGTGTCTGGTCTTAGGGGGAAAGTTTTCATTGTTTTGCCATTGTGTATGATGGCGGCTGTGGGTTTTCCATAAATGCTCTTTATTATATTGAGAAAGTTCCCTTCTATTCTTAGTTTTCTGAGTGTTTTTATCCTGTAAGGATGTTGGATTTTGTCAAAAGCCTTTTCAGCATCACTTGATATGATCATGTGTGGTTTTCTCCCCCTTCTTTCTAGGAATGTGGTGTATTGTGATGATTTCTGTTGGTTTTCGTTTCTTGCGCCACTCTTGCATTCATAGAATAAATCCCAGCAATGTATGTATAATCCTTTTAATATACATTTGGGTTCATTTTACCAGTATTTTGTTGAAGATTTTTGCATCTATATGTTTAAGATATATTGGTCTGTAATTTTATTTTCTTTGCTGTCTTTATCTGGCTTTGGTATCATGTAATGTTGGCCTCATAGAATGATTTATGAAGTGGTTCCTCCTTCTCTACTTTTTTGTAAGAGTTTGAGAAAGATTAATAGGATGTTTGATAGTATTCTGCAGTTAAGCTAGCCAGTCCTCCACTTTTCTTTGTTGGGAGATTTTCATGATCAATTCAATCTCTTTGCTTATTATACTTCTGTTGAGATTTTCTGTTAGTTCCTAATCAGTTTAGGTAATTTGTATGTTTCTAGGAAGTTTTCCATTCCATCCTTGTTATCTAATTTGTTGGCATACAATTGTTCATATTATTCTTTTATAATCATTAATTTGTAAGGTCAGTCGTAATGACCCTTATTTCATTTCTGAAATTTGTTATTTGTGCTCTTTCTCTTTTTTTTTTTTTCAGTCTAGCTAAAAGTTTGTCAAATTTATTGATCTTTTCATGAACTGACTTTTGGTTGTGTTCATTCTATGTTGTTTTTCTTTTCTCTATTTCATTTATCTGCACTGTGATCTTTACTTCTTTCTGGTAACTTTGGGTCTGATTCCTCTAGGTGTCAAGTTAATGACTTTTGATCTTTTTTTTTTTAATGTGGGCATTTGTATCCATAAACTGTGCCCTGTTTTCCCTGCCTACCATAGTTAATGGTATGTTGTGTTTTTGCTTTCATTCATTTCTAAATGTTTTCTAATTTCCTTTGTGATTTTATTCTTTGACATATTGGTTGTTTAAAATTATGTTTTTTAATTTCCAAATATTTATAAGTTTTTCAGATTTCCTTCTTTTATTGATTCCTAGCTTCATTCCCTTGTGGTGAGGTAGATAGTTTGTATGATTTCAATCCTTTTAAATTTACTAACCCTTGATTTATGGGCCAATATATGGTCTATCTTGGAGAATGATGCACATTCTTGAGAAGAATGTATAGTCTTCTTTTGTTGGGTGGAGTGTTCTGTTCATGGCTGTTAGGTATAATTGGTTTACAGTGCTGTTGTTCAGGTCCTCTGTTTCCTTAATGATCTTCTGTCTCAATGTTCTAGCAATTATGAAAGCCAGGCCCTGAGCCTCAACAGACTTGCAACACCTACACTCTGGTTTATTGGACTTACCCCACTCAGCTAACATGGAGGTGAAGAAGGTCAACCACCACACCAGTGAGCCAAGAATGCCTACAGCTGAAAGCAGGAGAATTGCATCCAGCATCCGTGTGGAATCTAAGCCCCCTCTTGATATAGATGTGGAGTGGACGCAACCATTCTGAGGTCCACAGGATGGAGGAATAGAGTATGGATTAGAGTAGACTTACTGATATTCTATTCATGAACTATTTTGATTAGTAATCGAAGAAAATGAAGCATTGGTGTGGAGAAAGTGGTCATGGTGGCTGCTGGGGGTAGGGAGTGGGAGGAAGAGACGTGATGTGGGGGTGCTTTTGGGACTTGAAGTTGTCCTGGGTGGTGCTGCAGGGACAGTTACCAGACATTGTATGTCCTCCCATGGCCCACTGGGTGGACTGTGGAAGAGTGTGTGCGGTCACCCCTCGGGCTGAAGTGTGGTTTGCTGGCCTGGCAGGGGAGCGGCCGCGGTAGGCCTAATTCCGCTGCCCCCATAATAGGGTGGTTGGTCGGGCCCACCGCCACCCCTGAAGGAAGCTCGGCATGGGCGCAGAGTGCCCTCGGGTCTCCCCTTCTCGGCAGCCATGCTTCCGCGGCCACCCCTCCTCCCAGATGGCGCCACCCGATGCCTTGTGGGGCGGCACCCTTCTTCTTCCTTCTCCCTGCGCAGGCGCAGGGCAGAAAATTCCAGTCTGCCCTTTTCCCCTCCCCCGACAGCAGCAACAGCCAGGTGTGGGCGGAAAAATCCAGCCCGCCCTTTTCCCCTCCCCCGACAGCAGCAACAGCCAGGCGTGGGCGGAAAAATCCAGCCCGCCCTTTTCCCTTCCCCCGACAGCAGCAATAGCCAGGCGTGGGCGGGAAACTCAAGTCTGCCCTCCACCCCAGCAACAGCAGCCACCAATCCCTAAACCCTGCCCCTTCCCCCAGCAACAGCGACAGCCAATCCCTAACCACCACCCCTCCCCCGTCCAGTACCGCCCACTGACCTTTCGCCAGCAACCAATCAGAACAGGGCGTGGCTTCGACCAATCAGCCTTCCCCAGCCCCTATAAAACTGTTGCCTCTCCCTCAGTAAAGTGGACTTGCGTGTTTACCTTGTCTCCGCGGTAGTTCTTCTGCCGTGCGCCCTCCAGTCCTGAGAGCCCCCGACAAGGGCCTGGCCTCCCTTGTCCCCAGTTCGTCGCCTGCTTCTCCGGGCGACCCCTTCGTCGCCTGCTTCTCCGGGCGACCCCTTCGTCGCCGGCTTCGCCGGGCGACCCCTTCGTCGCCGGCTTCGCCGGGCGACCCCGTCAGCCGAACCGCGCAACCCCTTGTGAGACCGATCCCTCGTCTGCTGCCGGACCGACCCCTCGTCCCAAGTGGGACCGACCCCTCGTCCCAAGCGGGACCGACCCCTCGTCCAGAGCTGGACCGACCCCTCGTCCGCAGCCAGACCCCACCTCTACCGACCGAGCAAGCCGCCGCAAGTGTGTGCTATGATGTGGACCATTAACCATGAGGTGCAGTGGTGCTCAGAGATGTATTCACCAAATGCAATGAATGTCTCATGATGATTGAGGAGGTTGTTGTTGTGGGGAGAGGAGTGGGGAGAGGGGGTAGGGGGTATATGGGCCCCTCAAATTTTTTTAATGTAACATTGAAAAAATAAATAAAGACAAAAATTTTTTGAAAAGTGGCATATTGAAATATCTATTATTGGAGAACTGTCCACTTTTCCCTTCAATTCTGCAAAGAGTTTTTAAAATGTAATTTTTATTCATTTTTAAAAGTTGCATACATCACACAAAAAATTACATAAAAAAATAGGGGATTTTCATACACCCCATTCCCCACTCCCCCCACTTTTCCCAAGGCCATGAACTTTCCCTATATAGAAGCAAGCCACACGGAAAGGCTATTGAGCAAAGGAGGTCCTTTTGTGTATCATGAAGTGTGTGAGGTTCACTTTTGTGCTGGGGTGCTGCCTGCACAGTGGGGGTTGACTGTTGGAAAACAGGTGGCCAAATGATGCCAGTTACCTTACTGCTAGTTTCATGATAGTATTTCACAGTCTACATTTTCTTCCTTCATACTACATTCTCCTACTATTTCTTTACCCAATATTGAAAGCTTTTTCTTTATGATTAAAAATAGTAATATATGATCACCATACAAAATTAAAGCAGTATAGAAGAAGATAAGGCAGAACGTAAAAACTCCCCCTCTGTAATAGCACCTGTTCTCCTCTCAAGGGAGGGTCACTGTTAAACCAGACTGTACAGCTTCCCACACATCTGCAGGGGATCCTGGGCCAAGTGGGTGAGAGTGGGGACTGTGGAACCAAACTGCCCAGGTTCAAGGCCCTGCTCAGCCACTTGCAATCTATGTTCTTTAACCCCCACCCTAAGCTTCCTCACTTGTGAAAAAAATAAATGTAATAATAGAACTTGACTTTTGGCCTCATTAGGAAGACTAATTGAGTTGACCAATACCTGGCACGTGGTAAGTGCTATGTAAGTGTTGGTTACTGTTATTTTATATGTGTTTGCATCTGTGAAATACCATTCTGGAACTTCTTTTCTGCATTTAACTGTGTATCTGAGACCTTGGTCCCTTTCCCTTTCTCCATAAGCCTCTGTCGCTGCTGCCTGTCTTTGCTCTCCATCCTCTAAGACAGGCCACAGGGTACACATGTCTGCCTGTGCTGCCTTTTCCTGGAGCTCTGAGGGCAACCTTATCACTTCCATTGCTTCTCCCCTAGTGCCTGAGAAGATAAGCACCATCACCCTTCAAGGGCAAAGAGACCACAAGAAAAAGATCTATGAGAAAGCTTTGGTGAACTTATGCAAATCAGGATGGGGAGGATCTCCCTCTCCCTCCTCTTCCTTTCACATGCCTGTCCCAAGGTACATTCATCATGGCACACACCCTCACTCTCCACCCCAGCTTGCAGGTCCACAGTGGCTTGCCATAGCCATTTTTGAGTTTTTAGTGCATGCTGGCTAGGTGCTGAGCTCGAGATGAGAATAGGTCCCCTAATTCTTGGAACAGCTCCAGAAGTTAGGTTCTGTTATTTTCTCCATTTTGCTGCTGAGGCCTAGAGAGCCTTGCCTGAGGTCACACACCATGCAAGTGGTCAACTGGGAGATGGACCTGAGGTCTGATGTCAAAACTCAGTCAGTGACCCTGCTGCTCAGTCGTAGGTGCTGCCATTGACTGCTCAGTGCCACTGGCCTTACCCACCCCCATACTTGTTTCCCCTTTTCCATTCCAGAGAACCTGTCCCTAGTCACAGTGCTCTCTAGAATGTTTCCTAAATGAGACCAGCCTTCTTGCCTGCAAACCTTTGCCTTCCCCAGTCTTCTCTGACCCCCACATGTCCCTCACCACTTTCTCCCCTAGTATCCCCTGCCTGGATTCACATGCTCTAGATTCTTGGAGCTGCCTCAGTACCTGATGCCAGCTTACCACCTTCCCATGTGCATCCCAAGGATATATGAGCTCAACTGCCACTCATGAGTGCTGAGGCCTTGGTCACATGACCTCACTGAGACTCAGTTTCCTTGTCTGATGTACACTGGAAATTCATTCAGCCAGTTCTTTAATAAGCAGCTGCCATTGCTAGGCTGTGATGGGAAGCAGATGGTTGCCTCTTGTCCTCAGCTGTAATTGTGGGTCAGTGCCTCATATTTTTTTAATGTAATATTAAAAAAAAAAATTGTGGTTCAGTGGCTCAGCTCCTTAGGGCTAGGAGGTGATGATCATTTCTGGAGACCTGGCCTGCACTGCCCTGTTGTAGGAGGGCATGAGTGCTGCAGCTGTCACCCTCGTGGCCTGTTTTAGGAAATGGAGCCTCACATCGTGGAGCCGGGAGTGCTTCTTTTGAAAAAGTTGGCTGAGTCTGAGGATGGCATCCACCAGTCTCTTCACAGAGGTGGACAATGACTTCAACCTCAAGGACTGCACCATCCAAGTAAGGGACCCCCATGGCCGCTCCTCCCCACCCTCCTCTGCCCAGGTCCTGCTCCTGCCCTTCCCTCCTGCTTCCCAGCCTGGCCCCACTTCTCTCTGTAGACTCTGTCAGAGCTGTGGGACAAGGTGGCCAAGAAGTTCTTGCTCTGAAAGCAGTGCGTTAAGGAGCTGGATGAAGCACTGCACTCACTTGAGTTCTTGCGAGCTGATCGTGTGTTGGCATGTGGATGGGCTCCTTGGTGATTTCTGCTTCACTGAAAGGATACCCTTCTGTTTCTTTTGATTTCTCCAAGAAAAGAGAGAGTCATTAAATGGTGCCTCATCATTTCTAGCTAAAAAATGCGTTGAAGAAATATGTGGAAATCATAGAAAAAATCTCCTACCTCATGCAACCTGATGTCTACAGGCTGATATATAAAGAAGCCATGGTGAATGTTTTTCATCATCAGGACCATGGGAGGATGCCCCAGCAACTTCTCATGTGTAACATTTCCAAGTAACTGGCTGGCCACTTACGGTTCAGAATCAGCATCTTTATGATTGTACATATTTTTAACAGAAGTCTCCTATTTCCCTGCCATCTTAAACCATGCCTATCTACCATAGTGTCATTGTCTTGAGTGCTGATGTTTGTCCTGAGTGCCTGCTGGGCAGGGGCTAAGGCAGGGGGACTAAGTTCATAGTCTCACGGGGACCAGACATATTGGGAGATTGTCACCATTCACTGAGGTTGCTGTGTCTCAGCCACCGTGTTCAGAAGGAGCTACCTGATGCGTCACCATCTCTTGGGCTGTTGAGACCTCAGGGTGGTTTGCAGTCTCCTAAATGACCCCTCCCTGCTGTGTCCAGTTTTCTAGTTCTTATCTCCTCCAATGGCTTCCAGTTCCTGTTGCTGAACCACAGCAGCCTCTTGATTTTGTCCCCACTGCTTCCCCCGTCCACATCCCTGTCTTCCCCCAGCTGCTTTCTTAGGGGTGGAAAATAAAAAATTCCGGGTTGTTAATGATGTCTCCAAAGGTAAAGGCAACCCCTCCATTCCAGGAACACTTCTTTTGTCAGGGGTGTGTTGTATGTGCATGGCTTTCCTGACCATGTGCAGACAGCTGAGCCTGCCAGATAATGGACCTCTTGGCAGCATAGCAGGGCACAAGGAGTCTGGTGTCAGAATCCCAGGAAGTTTCAGCCCCACTCTGCACTTTGGTCTCATGAGCAAAGCACAGACTGGGGATGAGAACAGCCCACCCTCCACACTGCCCACATGGGAAAGCTCCGGAAATGTCTCAGTCCGAGCCTGGAACTTCAAGTCCATCAAATGGTGATGATAATACTTACATGGTTATTGGAAGGACAAGAAAAGAGGCCTCAGCAGTGATAGCTCTCTTCTTCAGATAAATGAGAAGTTCCTAAATTTTATAACATTTTACTCATTAGGAGATTCTGAGCTATCAGTGTTCTGCTTGTTGCAGTGTTTGAGTTCCTGTGCTTATTTTACTCATAACTACCAGCACTGTTTGTGGTCTGTGTGCATTTATATCATTTAATGTGACATAATCCCAACATTGTAAAGAGCATTTTCCCCATACCCTGGTTGTGGGACTGGAGATTTAGGAAGAACTTGCCAGTGACCCCCCAGCTAGTAAGGACAGCTGGCATCAAACCTCAGGATTGGTTAAAAAGCTATTGTTACTGGGGTTTCTACCCTCAGAGCTTGACAGGGTTCTCACCCCTGCCTCATGGCAGAGCCAAGTCCCCAGAAGGCTTTGGGAAATCTGTGGAGACATATTTGGTTGTTTCAGTGGCTAGGAGAAGAGGGAATTGGGAAGACCACCCTCATTTAAGAAGAGTCAGGGATGCCAAGTGACAGAACAGCACCACATAGTGAAGAGTTGTCCGCCTCCTCTCTATCCTCCCTTGCCACATGTGCAGGTGAGAAAGACTGGGAGGATTGCCAAGGAATACTCTAGCACTGATCTCACTTGATAATAGGAAAAAAGAACATGCTCTTAACAATGCTATATGGCTGGTATCGGACAACAGGAGCGCTCTGCTTTGGAACAAATTTATAAAACACATTGAAACCCTTTGACCCCACTGGGGTGCTTGACTCCTTTCTCCTTCTCTAACAAATGCCTTATGTGACCTTGAAGTTGGGGTAAAGCTAACCACACTCAGGGACCAGGTTAAGCCTTGAAAGTTGACCCCATTACCACAGGTGCCTGCTCAGTGCCAGGCTGCTTCCTGGGAGCATCTACTGACCCCTCAGGACTCCTCAGCATCACTCAGACCTGCCATTGCACCTCATCCCCCACCCCTGGACCCCTAACCTTTGGGCTACACCTCCAGCCCCCCCCCCAACCACCCTCCTGAGCCTCATTTTTTCCTGTGAAAGGCCCCACCCCATCTAAAGCCTTGGCCTCCTGTGACCACAGCTCATAAACCAGGCCGTGCTGGGCAATTGCAGGGCCATTGCCCAGCTGTCTCTCAACCTGATGGAGGCTACCCTGCAGCAGGAGGCCACCATCGCTGGCAGGCCCTGGTTGACACCTGGAAGGATCTCAAGAAAGAGGCCCTGGTGCAGAGCTTTAGCTCGGGGGCTGCCCACACAGCCCATGGCTCCCTGGGAGTGGGCCCCGGCTGGGGGCTTTTTCTCACTCTCCCTGTTAGTTGTTGCTCAAATTTGCCCCTGGTTTTCTAGTGGTAAAAGTAATATGTGCTCTTAAATGTTAGAGATAGATAGAGGCATAAAGAAGTGAACGCCCACCACTACTCCCTTCCCACAGGGAGAAGCACAGTTAACATTTTAGAATCTTATCTCCCAGGCTTTTGTAGGCCTGTGTTGTATGTGCAGTTTTGTATCTTGTTTTCTTCATTAACATGACTTTATAAGCATTTTCTGAGCTCAGTACAAACTGTTCAAAAATGTTAGTCGCACCAATATTAATGTCTACCTATTTATATGTCTATGCATATTAACTTAAAAGTTCACAATATAGCTTCTGTATCACTCTGTTTACAGGTGTACACAATTGCGTATGATTTTATTTTCATGGACACCTGACAATTTATGATATCTCCTTTCCCACACCTGTCCTTTTTATTCCCTAACCCTCCCATCCCTCCATAAGCTCAGGACAAGTGCTATTTTTGGTCGGCAGAATCCTGTTCATTGTCTTTCTTCACCAGCCCTCCCCTGAGCAGTCTCCTCCCTGAGTGCTGTTGGAAGGCTGACAATTCCCCTTGTCCTCTGTGTGGTCCTGGTTCCTACAAGACACAGAGATACTCTCACTCAGCGCCCCTTTCACAGCTCTGAGCCTCTGGGCAGAAGATGCAGATCAATGCCATGTGGTGGCCCGGGGCCATGGTGGGCCTAGGCCTCCCTGTTAGTCCTGGTGACGATGAGGATCAAGGCAGAAATCCTAACTACTTACAGATGCTTTTAGCTCTTGGCACATATTCTATTTAGAGGATTTCTATGAACAGGAAAGCCAGTTAGGAGAACTTGGTATACAGATGAAATAACAAACTGGTGTTATAATATTCATGGAAATAATAAAGCAATAGAGGAATTTCTGTGACTGGAACTGGCAGGTAAGTGGCTTTGAATTGTTGTGTTTTGTTTTGTTTTGTTTTTTGAGGTTCCATGGCCAGGGATTGAACCTGGGACCTCATATGTGAGAAACCAGCACTTAACCACTGAGCCACTGAGTTAGTTTTTTCATTTGTTTCCTTGTTGCTGCATTTTTAAAGATTTCTTTTTATTTATTTCTCTCTCCTTCCCCTCCGCCCCCCCCCCCCCATTGTCTGCTCTCTGTGTCCATTCACTGTATGTTCTTCTGTGTCTGCTTGCATTCCTGTCAGTGGCACTGGGAATCTGTGTCTCCTTTTGTGGACTGCACATATATGTCCATAAAAACAAAGATTAAACATAGTAGAGCTTCTACTACAACTGTAACATTCAAATTTTTCACATCAATGTTCAAATGTTCACATTTTAATTAAACCTGAATTAAAAATGACATCCACATTGTTATTCAGTTTTTAAGAAAATAATTGATGAAGACAACAAATAAAAATAATAAAACTTTCCTCAAATATTTCTTAATTAACTTAGATCAAGTACATAAAACCAAAGTATAGTAAAAAACAACACACTAAAAATGGATTACACATGACATTTTCAATATATCTAAGGCCAACTGAGGGAAACATATCCTTATTTAACATATAACTTTTTATGATGGACAAATCAAAACAAAACCTGGTAATATCACATGAGCATATTATCTTAAACTTTTAAATTGAGATCTATTATATATTGTCAGTAACAATTTCTTCTGCCATATGTATTGTTTGTTGAAAGATAGCATGTAATTGTCAAAAGACAGTCTGTTCATCCATTTGCTTTAAAATCATAAAAACAAATATTTACATGGCTAAAGAAGATTCTGTAAAAGAAGATCACTTACAAGTTTTATAACAGACTTAGGGCCTAATATTTACTTCATATGTGGGGTTTTAAGCCCTAGAGAAGAACTCAGTTCTTACAGATGATGTTTCCCTTGGTGCTAGTCCACTACCTACAATTCCATTCTAGCAAGTATACTAACATATGTGGCTGGTAACATCATCAACACAACAATAAAACAACACTCTCTAAATACTGTCTTTCCTGAGAATCCAATGAAGACCTATGAGCTCCTTGAGCTTATCACATTGGAGGAGGCTGGAAAAAACAAAGAGAGCAGCATAGCGCAGGAGCAGAGAGATATTCACAGGTATTTTCTAAAGTGCACTTATGTCCCTGCTTTGTCATCTGAGAAAGACATCTGAACACTAAGATTCACACTTGGGCAACCAGCCGGTGAAAATGGGCCTTTCTCTTACTATTCATCCTTCCAGCCACATATTCATTTAGTCAATAACTATTTCTTGAAAAATTACATGATGTGAAGATCTGAGCAAAATGTGTTCTAGGCAAAAGGAATGACCAGGGTAAAGGCCCTGAGACAAGACTAGTAACTAAGGACTTCTTCTTCTTAGTGATGGGGAGATTGACAGATTAGCACAGGAAGAGAAAGAGGTCTGATCTGGTAGGACATTGTTAGCCATGGATGTTAAAAAGGGAAATAAAGATGTAATAGAGCAATATAAAGGTCCAGTTTCCAGACCATTTTATTGACAATTGTTATCAACATAACAAGTGTGGACTACAATGTGGACCACTGCCCATGTGCTGCAGCAGTTCTCCAGAATGTATTCTCTGGGTGCAATGGATGTTTCACAATGATGGAAGAGTTTGTTGAGTGGGAGGGGTGGCATGGGTGGGGAGGTGGGGACCTCATATTTTTTTAATGTAACATTTAAAAGAAAACAAAGAAGAGAAAAAATGAAAAAAAAAAAACTATTGGGGCGGATGTGGAGAAATTGGAATCCTTGTAAACAGTTGTTAGGGACGTACAATGGTACAACCACTAAGGAAAATAGGCAATCCCTTAGTAAGATATATGCAGAACTAGCTGATCATGTAGAAATTCTGTTCCTTGGTAGCCCCAAAACTGAAGAAAAATATTCAAGTAATTGTATACAAATGTTCATATCAGCACTATTTACAGTAACAGGTAAAAACAACCCAAATAACTTTCACATAATGAATGGATAACCAAAATGTCTTATATACATATATTGGAATTTTTCTCAGTCATAAAATGGACTAGAGTAATGGTATAAACTAAAACATGGAAAAGACTTGAGAACATGCTAATTGTTTTCAAAACTTAAGCCAGATACAAAAGTCATTTTTTAAAATGGTTCCATTTTTATGCAATATTTATAATATGCAAGTCAATAGAGACAGAATGATGATTAATGGTTGAGGGAAGTGGGGAACATGGAATAACTCCTTTTGTGGGTATGAGATTTCTTTTGGAGTTGATAAAAATGTTCTGAAATTAGATAACGTTGATACACAATATGATGAATGTACTAAATGACAATGAATTTTAAATTGTTAAGTTATGTTATATGAATTTCACATCAATAAAATTGTACAGATACTCTTGATTTAAAAAAGATTTCAGCTGCTTCTGGGTATATATCAATGTGATGATTTCAACCTACAGAACTTTCTTTTTTGTCCTTTTATTTAATTGAGTCTATTTTCCAATAAGATGGTTATTTTTTCTCCATAGCCCTCCCACATTAATGTACAATAGGCAGAAGTGACCATTGGCTAGATCTGAATAACAAGAATATATCATTGACACCATTTCTGAGAAAGACCAAACTATTTGAAAACATTTTTTAGTGTTTTCCTTTTAAATCTACCCTTGAGAACAAAGATAGATTATTCTTTAAAATATGAAGGAAAATAGATTCCAAATTTATAGAGCATGTTAAAAAATTCTATATTGGAAATTTAGGGAATAATCTTTCATATTACATTGAAAAATGTGCTTACCCTCAGGTCAGACTAGATTTTGCTCGGGAAATACAGAGCATATATACTGATGCTTCTATACCTGTGCCCATGACAAACATAATTAATCAAACACAACCTTCTTCACTGATGGATCTGGGTATGAATTTTCAGTCCTTTCTAATATAGACTTTTCAGCAGTTTCTTAGTTGGTATTTGAAATGAGATAGATTTATCAATCCAGAAGCAGATGATATCTAAATTTCTCTAAAGCTCAAAAATGTTCTATAATGACTATGTTATACATTAAAATATTATATTTTAAATAATCAAGGTACTAGAATATTCAAGACAATTACTCATGCCAGCTACAGTCCAATATCCATCATCTAGTGTGCAATAGATATATGAAAGGATAATGGAAATCCTCTCATAGAGTAGAATTGTATTTGATGCAAATCTTTTTTTTTTTTTTTGTCCAATTCTTAATAAACCAGGAAAGGATATCCATGTTACTATATTTTATTCTTATTATATTTGTTATTGAAATCTATATTGCATTATTGAATATTACCCATATTGTCTTAATGCTAAAAGTAATCAATAAACTTTTGAAAAATATTCAGATTAATTTATAGACAAATTTATTATCAGAAAATCATTCTCCATTAGAGTAATGGCACCCTAATATTGGGAAAGCCTCCTTGAATTTTGTATTATTTAAAGTAAAATTCATGGTAAACATGGCTTTGTGTGTGCTGACAGTGAACCACTTTTCATGGCTATACTTATGGAAAGGAAAATTATACAGTATTAGAATATCTGTTTTATACCAATGCTATAATGTTACACAGTATAAGAGAACTGACACTAAAACAAAAAGTAGATTAAATTTAGAGTCACTAGTTGGAAAAAAAGATTTCTTAAACTGCAGTTAAAATTTTGCCATGTTTTCTACTTCCTGATTTATTTTTTAAAAACCTTTTCTCTTATGGAACTTTGGTTAATGTGATTACTTTTGGGAAAGAATGCTCTTTGGTTTGATTAACAATAAATAGAATTATGGTTATATTGAATACACATTATTGTTTACAAATATCAACACTTTGTATTTATAAAGCTGTATTAGAAAGTGTTCTGGTTTAGAGTTAAATAAATGTGGGATTGAATCTTTGTTCATACAAGTTAAGTAACTTGAGCATGCAGTTCAAATTCTCTAGATTTAGTAACTTTAATTGTAAAATGGGGATAACAGTACTCACTCCTAGTTGTTGCAAGATTAAATAGAGATGTTGTAAATAAGTATGTGAAAAATGCCTAGTATAATATCTGGTACATTAGTTGCACTTAAGGGGATATGACAGGTGATGCTATTGTTAGTGTCTTCATCATATATCCATCACCTGAGTAAAATGATGGCTTTCTCAAAATCTCAAGGGAAAGAGGGAATAGGAGCTACCTAAAACATTTGAGACCAGGAGGTATAGTTATGTTTAAGAAACTTACTAAGATATATCTACTTGAAAAGTTAAATGAAGGAGCACATGATTTAAAGTCACTTGCTAACAAATGCAAACATGATTTAAAGGGAGAGAAATATATTAGAAATACAAATTCTTTGAGATTTAAAATTTTTTTCAAGACTTTTCTTTTGCAACTGATCAACTCTACCTTCTCTCAATCAGTTGAAATTTCCTGTTAGGACCCAGTGATTTTGATAGATTCAGAAGAGGTAAATTTTGTTAGGGAGGAGATGATGTTGGTTAGGAGATTGAACATATGAAATCATGGCAAATTATATGAAATGCAAAAGTCACTGATAATCTTTTCTTCTATACAGAATAGCATATGCCCCAAAGAGTTGTACCTATGATAGCAAATGAGGGGGGAAAAAACCAACAAGCAGAGTAAGTCATCAACATGGTGACATGAAACATCATCTGAAATACCTAGCACTTTGATATTGTTTATGAATTCCAAAAATAGATATTGGATTGTTTGTAAACTGGTCTCTTCCTCTGGGTGTGATTATGATTAGGGCTTTTATTGGGCCACATCACTAGATGGGTGATGACTCACCCACCAGGGGGTGGGAACTCACAGTGAAACTGCACTGTAGAGAAGGGAAGTTGGAGTTTTGATACTGGAACCCTGGGAAGTAAACATACAGGAGAAGAACACAGAGGAATAGAGAGGGCTCCTTAGACATGTTAGAAGCCCAGGGAAGAGAGATGAGCCATTTGTGTGATAGTTTACAGCTGCAGAGACCAGAGCTCTGAACAGCTGAGCCTGGAGAGAAATGAGCCCTGGGAAAGAGACAAGACTTACCCCAGCCTGCAGCTGATATTGGAAGAAGCTGGGACCACAGAATCTTCAGATGAAGAGCCATCTTCCTCCAACACATGGCAGCAGACTTTGTTGAGGGAATTAACTTATGCTTTATGGCGTGGTAATGGTAACCCTCTACTCCAAATAAATGCCCTTTATAAAAGCCAACAAATTTCTGGTATTTTTGGATCTGTACCCCTTTCACTGATGGATACATACCTCCTCACAAATTTAGCAAATTTAAGGATAAATTCCAATGGCTTAAAACTGTGGAGGACATTAGAGACTGGCAAAGGAGTCCACAAATACTGACTCAAAGAAAGAGAAAAATATCAGGTAGGAAACTTCCATCCCAGACCAAATGATCCTCTTCCCCTCCTCCTCATTCATTCTCACACAAAGCTTAGGAGTTCTCTAGAAGCAGTGGCCCAGGTCCCTTCCACCAGTGAAATACACTATAGAGGAACTCAGAACAGCAAGTTAGAACTCCACATATATCCAGGCACAGGGGTGCAATTCTGCAGAGACCCAGGGCAGAATATGAGATATTAAGGAGTGCTACATAGAAAAGGACCCCCAGAAAGGGAACAAGAGGAAAAAAAACCAAACATGGCAGAATGGTGGTGACCAATGGTGGACTCAATCCAGTTACTGTCAGCATGATACCGTAGATGCTGAATGGACATTTATTGAATGACTCAGCTTCTGGATTGACTCTATCTGGCTCCCTTTGGTAGGAGAACCTAACGGGGAAGAAAGCAGAGACAGTAAAACCTCACAGAGAAAAAAAATGGTGGGGGGACTTAACTACCATAAGAATGAGGTTACCAGAACTGAAAGTATAAGGAAAATATGGCACTGAATGAGGGAGAGAATTTAAACAAATCATAAGAGCTGGGGAGAAATTTCTGCACAAAAACCAACAGAAGAGTTTAAGATTCCGGGGGGGGGGGGCGGGGGGGGAACTGAGGAAAGGAAGCTTTCTCCCAATCACACAAAAAGAACAATCTTAAAATTTGAATGACATATCCAGGGCAAGAATCAGATGAACATAGGGTGAGAAAATCTGATCAGTTAAACTCATGTTATTCTAAAGGCCCAGCATAAGTTGGATCAAGAGTCTAGGAAGAGAATTAACACAATGCCAATCAACAAGAAAACCCTAGACAAGAGGGAGAAAATGACCATCAGGGTTAACTCATCAAGATAATCAGATTTCCAGACATCAGCAAAACATTAAAAGCCATACTAAGA
This sequence comes from Dasypus novemcinctus, assembly GCF_030445035.2. Classification (NCBI taxonomy): domain Eukaryota; kingdom Metazoa; phylum Chordata; class Mammalia; order Cingulata; family Dasypodidae; genus Dasypus; species Dasypus novemcinctus. Next base: position 46,980,569 of record NC_080695.1, on the reverse strand, counting down.
AACAGGAAGATATGACTCAGCCAAGGGAACAAATTAAAACTTTAGAGGAGACTCAGAATTGGAAACAATTAACCAAAGAATTTCAAACAAATCTCCTAACTCAATTCAAGGAGATAAAGGAAAATATGCATAAAGATACAAAGGGTATTAAGAAGACAATGTGTGAGCATAAAGAAAAATTTTAAAGTACAAAAAAAAACATAATAGAATTTGAAATTATAAAAAGAATGTGAAAGGCACAATAGAGAGATTAAAAATACACTGAGGCATACAACATCAGATTTGAACAGGCAGAAAAAAAGAATCAGTGAACTAGAGGATGGGCAATCAAAATCAGACATACCAGAAGGACAGATAGAGGAAAAAAATAGAAAAACCTGAGCAGTGTCTCAGGGATTTGAGTGACAGCATGAAGCACACAAACATATGTATAACAGGTGTCACAGAAGAAGAGGAGGAAAAGGGGCAAAAAGAATATTTGAGGAAATAATAGCCCCAAATTTCCCAACTCTTATGAAATACATAATTATACATGGCCAAGAAGCACAGCATTCTCCAAAGAGAATAAATCCCAATAGACATACTCTAAGACACATAGTAATCAGAACATCAAATACCAATAATGAGCAATCTCAGGAGGAATTCAAGAAACAAATACCATTCACAATAGTAAGTAAAAAAAAATCAAATACCTAGGAATGAATTTAACCAAAGATGTAAAAGACTTATACACAGAAAACAACACAACACTGTTCAAGGAAATCAAAGAAGATCTAAATAAATGGAAGAATATTCCCTGTTCATGGATAGGAAGACTAAATATTATTAAGATATCTCTCCTACCAAAACTGATCTACAGATTCAATACACTCCCAATAAAAATCAACACAGCATTCTTTAATGAACTAGAAAAACTAACTATGAATTTTATTTGGAAAGGAAAGAGGCCCTGAATAGCCAAAGACATTGAAAAAAATGAAATTGGAGACTTCACACTACCTGACTTCAAAACATACTACAAAGCTACAGTAGTGAAAACTGTATGGTATTGGCACAAGGAAAGACACACTGACCAATGGAACAGAAATGAGAGTTCTGATATAGATCCTCATAAATACAGTCATATGATATTTGACAAAACCACCAAACCCATTCAACTGGGAGAGAATGGCCTCTTCAGCAAATGGTGTCTGGAGAACTGGATATCCACATGCAAAAGAATGAAAGAGGATTATCAACTCACACTTTATACAGAAATCAACTCAAGATGGACCAAAGACCGAAATATAAGAGTCAAGACCATAAAGACTTTGGAAAGCAGTGTAGGGAGCCATCTACAGGACCTTGTAATAGGAAATGGCTTCATGATCTTCACACCAAAAGCATGAGCAGCAAAAGAACAAATAGATAAATGGGACTTCTTCAAAATTAAAGCTTTCTGCACCTCAAAGGAGTTTGTCAAGAAAGTGAAAAGACAACCTACCCAATGGGAAAAAATATTTGTAACCATATCTAATAGGAGACTAATATTCTGCATATATAAAGAACTCCTGTATCTTGAAAATAAAAAGACAAACAATCCATTTTAAAAATGGGCAAGATATTTGAACAGATGCTTCACCAAAGAAATACAGATGGCTAGAAAGCACATGAAAAAATGCTCAAAATCACTAGCTGTTACGGAAATGCAAATCAAAACTACAATGAGATATCATCTTAATCCCATGTGGAGAAATGGGAACACTCATCCACTGCTGGTGGGAATGCAGAAGGATCCAGTCATTCTGGAGGGCAGTTTGGCAGTTTCTCAAAAACCAGCTATAGATTTGCCATATGACCCAGAAATTCCACTGCTGGATATATACCCAGTAGAACGGAAAACAAGGACCAAACTGATATATGCACACCAATGTCCATAGTAGCACTATTCACTATTGCCAAAAGTTGAAATCAACCCAAATGCCCATGGATAGATGAATGGATAAATAAAATGTGGTATTCACATGCAATGGAATACTACTCAGCTATAAGGAGAAATACAGTACAAACACATGTGATAACATGTATGAATCTTGAGGACCTTATGTTGAGTGAAGAAACCCAGGCATTGAAGGATAATGAAAAGAGAGAACCAGGCTGTCTTAGAGAGCTAGAGACTGGATGATAGGCTTAAAGAAAGTTGAGGGGAGAGGAAGGTTTAGAGCTGACAGCTACATGGGTGAAATCTATGACAAGCTGGAGGTAAATATTTGTACAGGGAAGGGATAAAATGGGAGACATAGGGATAACTTTGGGTGGGGCTTTGCAGGCTTGAGGGGGGCTAGGGATGGGAGGGTGGGTCAGATGACCCAAGAAATTGGGGAGAGTTTTGGGGAAACATTTGAATAGGAGATTATAAGTATGTGGTTGAAACTATAATGTTGAGAAAACTCTTTAGAAAATGTAATAAGGAAGGTTACCACTTTAAGGTGCTTAAGGAGTTCATCTGACACAGGGTAGGCTTCTAGAGAGCATGTGAGTGCTCATTTTGTCATAGTGGGTTATATCATTGGGTTTAGACCCATTCAATGAGACTGAAGGTATACCCACATCCTGAGGAGGGCTGATGTTCCTATACAGAGGAAATTGTATCTCTCAAGATAATTGGTGGCTCCCAGTGGATTAGGGCAGTCAAGTAGGTAAAACATAAGATATCTAAAATTTTAGAAAATAGTATAGTCTAAAATATAAACCATAATGTAAACCCAAATGGAACCATGTTTGAAAGCTATATTTCAATATCTGTACATCTGCTGCAACAAATACAATATGAACATGAAAATGATCATTGCTGGGGAAGGGACAAAGTGTTTGATGTTGAAGATGTGGCAGTATCCTATATTGTATATGTGAATTACTGTGATCTAAAACTTTTGTGAAGACAAACTTAATAATTAAAAAAAAGAAAAAGAAAGGATGTAGACACTTGAGGAAGAAATGAAAGAAATTGCCTTGCCACTGTACATACAGGGCAACACCTATTGCAGTGATGAAAGGCAAAAACATGAAAAACAAAACTTTTTCATTTTGTCAATTAATTTTTTCTTTATTTAATTTTTCTAAATTAGTATGTATTTTATATCTAACCTTTAAACCCATCACTATATTCCATTTTACTGTTAATGGAACTTGGCAATATACTAGGCTTCAATTTTGAAGAAGTTTTGGACCACAGAGATGTTCAACTATAGCAGGGGAGGAACACTGGTGTGGGATGTTATTTGATGGGGGCACATGTTTGGGAGGGAGTTCTCCAGGGCATGTATACAGGGTACATAGAAATGTTTGGATATTTTCATAGTAATTACAGTTACAAATGACAAGTGAGGGAGTGCTGAATTCCTAGCCAGGGGAGCTCTATCACAATCCCCAATGGAACATCAACAGTCCCCCAAGTGCAATGGCAAAGACCAGTAAAGGATGGTCCAACAATGAGCCCTTGATACTGATGTCTATGCTTATGAGCCTGTATGCCTGAAATATGAACTAGGCCTAGAGCTACAGGGTGCCTAAGATTTACCTCCTGAGTGCCTCCATCTTGCTCAAATGTGGCCACTCTCTAAGCCAAACTCAGCCTGTAAATCCATTACCTTCCCCCCAGGGTGGGACATGACACCTGGGAATGAGCCTCCCTGGCAGTGAGAGATTACTACTAAAGAGAGATTCTGAATGCAGTAAAAGTGATTCCTCACATACAGGGGATCCTCAATAAGATTGTCAATTTCTCATCAGAAACCATGGAAGCAAGAAGACAATGGTATGATATATTTAGGTACTGAAAAAGAAAAAAACACCAGCCCAAAATTCTTTATCTGGTAAAACTGTCCTTCAAAACTGAGGAAGAGTTTTAAATATCACAGATAAACAGAAATGGAGAGAGTTTATCAAGAAGAGGACATCTTTACAAGAAATACTAAAGGGAGATCAGCAAGTTTGAAAGGAAAAGACAGGACAGTATAACTTGGAATAGTGTGAAGAATAGATATACCTTTGAAGCTAATTTCACATCTTTTCAAATTGGTAGGTTATAGATGTAGGCTGTGCAATATAAACCACATAGTAATAACAAGGAAAGTATTTTTTAAAAACACAGAAAGAGAAATTAGAAACAGATCAGTCAGATATATCTCAAAAGATTAACTATACAGAAAAGGAGGTTGTGGTGTGGTTGGCGCTGGGGTTCGTGTATATCCAGGAGACTTGAATCTCTGGACTGAGTACTGACGGGTCATGTTTTTCATTTCCCTGCTATGTCTAAATCAAAGACTCCTGAAAGGTATGACACTTCCATCATCATCATTCTCTCACTATGACTGATTATTAAAGGGAAGTGATAGGGAGAGAAAGAAACATGTAATAGAGAGAGGATGGGATGAGGGAGGAAATGTTTAATTCAGAAAAAAGAATGTATCCAGTTGAGATTAATAATTAGATATATTTACTTAATTACTGCTCAATGGGAGACCAGGGAGGAAGTGATAAGTAGTAGTACTAATCTCAGAGATGCTTAGCTATTGATTAGGACTAAGTAGTTGAACATCCTAACAAGTCCAATATCCAATGTAAAACACATGAGACTGAACAGTTATGGTTAAAAAGATAATAAACCATTCAGTTGTTTATATTGCCCTGGATTTTAGATTTTTCTGTGCTTTTAAATATATACATATTTATAAATACCTTTAACCTGGCACCTTAAAATATACTTCACCATGAAAAGAGCTTTTCATACCCACCTTAAAAAATACACTGAGAGGGAACCAGCAAGATGGCAGCAGAGTAAGGAGCTCCTAGAGTCAGTTCCTGCTGCAGGGCAGTTAGCAAACACCCAGAACTACCTGGAGCTAGCTGAAGCACCTGTTTGGGGGCTCCAGGAGACCAGAAGAGCAACCTGCCACATCCTTAAAGGAATGGAAGGAAGAGAAAGCCCATATGTACAGAAGACTTGTAAGTAGAGAATTTCAAGCCCTGAGGTTGGTGCCCATCCTCCACTGGAGGAACAAGCCACCTTGGGAACTGTACTGCAGCTGGAACCGAAAGCACCACTTCCCAAAAATGGAAGAGGAAGAGACTATTGGGCTAAGGTATAATCCCAAGAACAGCTAAAGTTTGAGCCTGTCCAAGTCAGAAAGATCCAGTAGCCACTATCTTAACTCTGTCCCTGGCACAAGGGGAAGCAGGGCAGAGTAAAAATCCCAGTGCTGGTGGGGACTGGCTTCTTTCCATCCAGATCAGATAGCAGCTGTAGCTGGGGGAACCTGCACCAGCCTCTCTGGGAAATTACCAGCCAAGCCATAGAAGTCAGTGATTGTCTGACTTTGGCAGCACAAGCTGCCCTGAGAGCTATTTTATGGCTGTAATTGGAAGCGCCATTTCCCAAAAACAGGGGAGGTGGAGATGGTTAGCCACTGATTTTGGCAACTGATTAGTAGAATCAGCTGGCTGGGGTATAACCCGGGGAACAGCTAGGGTGTGAATCTGTCCAAGTCAGAGAAAGGCTGTTGGCCACAATTTTGAGTGCCCCCAAACTGATGGGAAGCAGGACCAAAAGTCACAGTTATGGTAGGAACCAGTTTCTTTCACCTAGATTGACCTGCAGCCCTAGGCTAGGCATCAGCCACACCTCTGGCAGGGAAGAGGATGGTGGGTCCTGCACTAGCCTATCCGGGTAAATTCAGCAAAAAAGCCATGGGAGGGGTATAATGCAAAACAAACCATTGGAATCATATAGCCACATATTTGAGGAGGCAGAAGAAAGGATTGGTTTGCTTGAAGAAATGGCCTCTGAAAGTGAATATACAAAGGAAAAGGTAAAGAAAAGAATGGAAAAAAAATTGAACAAGTTCTCACGAAACTAAATGACAGCAAAAGACATGCAAGCATATGCGGTGTGGGTGTCCCAGAAGGAGAAGAGAAGGGAAAAGGGGCGGAAGGAATATTTGAAGAAATAATGGTAGAAAAATTCCCAAACCTTTTGAAGGGCATAGATATCCATGTTCAAGAAACACAATGTACACCCATCCAAAAATATCTGAACAAACCAATTCTGAGACACATACTAATCAGAATGTCAAATGCCAAACACAGAGAATTCTGAGAACAGCAAGAGAAAAGCAATGCATAATATAGGATGGATACCCAATAAGGTTAAATGCTGATTTTTCACCAGAAACCATGGAAGCAATAAGACAGTGGTATGATATATTTAAGATACTTCAAGAGAAAAACTTCCAGCCAAGAATTTATGTCAGGCAAGACTGTCTTTCAAAAATGTGAGCAAGATTAGATTATTCACAGATACACAGAAACTGAAAGAATTTCTAACCAAGAGTCCAGATTATCAAAAATAATAAAGGGTGTGCTAGAGCCTGAAAAGAAAAGACAGGAGAAAGAGGCCTGGAAGAGTCTAGAAATGATGATTATATTAATAAAAGTAATTAAAAGTATCAAAAGAGTGCTGAAAATAAAATATGAAGATAAAACTCAAATAGTCAGGAATAAACTTAACAAATGATGTAAAGCACTTGTGTTCGGAAAACTGCAACTCAATGTTAAAAGAAATTTTAAAAAGCCCTAAATAACTGGAAGAACATTCCATGTTCACAGATTGGAAGACTAAATACCATTAAGATGTCATTTCTACTCAAATTGATACACAGATTCAAGGCAATCCCAGTAAAAATTCCACCAGGTATTTTTTTAAATTGAAAACAAGATTATCAAATTTATTGGGAAGAGTAAGTGGTCCTGAATACCGAGAAACATCTTAAAAAGGAAAAGTGAACTGTCTCTCCAGACTTTAAATCATATTACCTAATTATAGTGGTAAAAAGTGCATGGTACTGGCATAAAGACCGACACAAAGACCGATGGAACCAAATCAATGGTTCAGAAATAGACCCTCACATGAATGGTTAAGTGATTTTTGATTCTCCTGTGAAACCCACACAGCTCAGGCAAAACAGTCCATTCAACAAATAATGCTGAAAGAACTGGGTATCCATAGCCAAAAGAAGGAAGGAGGACTGCTATTTCAGCCCTTATCCAAAAATTGATTCAAAATGGATCAAAAACCTAAAAATAAAAGCAATAACTATAAAGCTTCTAGAAAAAAACTGCAGGAAAATATCTTCAAGACCTGGTGGTAGGTGGTGGATTCTTAAAGGAGATAAGAGGAGGACAGAGATGGACTGCTAATGTTTAATGTACATAGAAGTTTTAGTTAGCTTTAATGTAAAAGTGTGGAAATGTGTAGAGTGGATGGCAACACATAGTGAGTAACAGCCAGTTTATAAATGGGGATGTGGCTGAAAATGTTAGTCTAGGGATGTAAATGCCTATAGCAGTTTGATATAATTGATGAATTCCAAAAAGAAATATTGGATTATGCTTGTAATCTGATCTGTACCTGGGCATGATTGAATTAAGATTAGGACTTAGGGACTCACAGATAAAAGGCATGGTGAAGAACAGAGTTGAGGGTTTTTAATGTTGGGGTTTTGATTTTGGAGTTTGATGCTGAAGACTTAAACTGGAGCCCTGGGAAGTCAGCATGCAGAGGAAAGCGAAGTGAGCCCCCAGAAGCAAGGAAAGCCTGAGTGAAGCAAGCCCCAGGAATGTAGGAACCCAGGAAGCCTGAACCCACACAGATATCAGCAGCCATCTTGTTCCAAATAGACTTTGGTGAGGGTTGTAAATTATGCTTTATGGCTTGGTATCTGTAAGTTTCTATGCCAAAAAAATCCTTTATAAAAACCAACCCATTTCTGGTGTTTTGTATCAGCATCCCTTTGGCTGACTAATACAATACCCACTGACAGAATGCTAGCTAATAATCTAGGAACTGAATAGCACAGTAAACCAAGAGATGGATGAGAATTGTGCTTTATGGGACAGATGCAAGAGTGTCCTTTGTGAGCTATCACAAATGTACATCACTACTGCAGGGTGGTGGGAATGTGGAGAAGCATGGGAAAAATACAACCGGAGTGACCTATGGAGTGTGGTCAGCAGTAATAATGTAATAAGCTTCCATCTATGCCAAAGATGTACTGTGTTCATAATGAGACAGTATCGAGATTGTGTACCAAATGTACACTATGGACATAGTGACAATCAGATGGTATTATTTTATCTGTAAAAAATATTTCACCACAGTGTGGTGTGTTGATAGATGGATGTTGTTTGAGAATTCTGCACATGTGTGATTGTTTTATAAGTTAACAACTTTGTCATTAAAAATATATTTAAAAAATAGTATTAGGGTGGTTTTGGGGAAAAATACACCAAATGTAAGAAAAGGACTATAATTAGTAGTAAGAAGTATTCTTTCATAATTTGTAACAAATATCTCACAACAGTGTAAGGTGTTGGTGAAGGGATGATGTATGTGACCCCTGTATAATGTTATGCATGCTTGCTTTGTAAGCCCACAACTTTTACTATACATTTATTGCTTATCTAGGTTCATATAGAAATGATATAAAGATAATAATAATAATATGGGAAGTTGGGGGAAATATTTTGGTTAGTAATAATATTCTGAAAATGGTCTTTAATCATTAGTTTAGAATGTTTAACAACAATGCAAAGTATTGGTGGTAGGGTGAGTTATGATAGTCCTGTATGATGGTATATGTGTTTGTTTTGTAACTTCACAACTATTACTATATGCTTATTGTTTATGTATGTTTATGTGTGAGTGGTATATTTAATAAAAAATTTTTAAATGAAAAAAATACATTGAGATTATTTTTTAAGTATAAATCCCACAAGTTTGAATTTTAAGTTAAGAGTTAACTCTGTTGTGGTGCTTTGAGCTCTGTAACCCAGAAAAACAGTTCTTAAAGTTAATCCATTCCTGGCAATGTGAACCTTTTTAAAAAGGACTTCCTGATGTGGTTATTTTGGTTGAGGTGTGGCCCGAATGAATTAGGATGGGTCCTAATCTTATTACTGAAGGCCTTACAGGAAAGTCTACAGAGAAAGAGAGAGCCTGGGAAAGAAGCCAGAAGCTGGAAATCAATGGGACCTGGAAGAGAAAGGAGAAGAGGCAGCCATGTGCATTGCTCTGGGAAAGAAAAGCCAAGGACCAAGGATCTCCAGCATCCAGCCCAGGAACACCACGATGTTCTGGCAGAGAGCACTGCCATGATGACCCCTCGATTTTGGACTTCTCCTAGCCCCCAAACTGTGAGCCAATAAACTCCCATTGTTTAAGGCAACCCATTGCATGGTATTTCTTTTAGTGGCCAGGAAACTAAATCATATATGAACTGTTCAGACACGTATATTTAAGCTTCAAATTTTCTCACAGAGGCCATTGTTTTAAGACTTTTAAGCTACACAGAATTGATTGTGCCCAAATTACATTTGGAATAGTGCATAGAGAATAGAAACTTGTTAATTCTATAGATAGATTGGGAATGTCATTTTTAAAACTATCCAATTTTCAAAAAGCATCATGTTCACCCATCATGCCTATATCCATGGCATCTACCTAGTTCAGGAACACATGAAATACAATATCATCTTTCATGTATAACTGATGCATGGAACTGGAATGTGGAATTTTTATGCTATGCTGTTTCAATTTTTATTAAAATATGTTATATTCAAAGTCATGATATCACACACTAAATTGGCAAATCCATAAATATTATCATTTAGCTTTGTTCTGACAATTTTTAAAAATACATCCTCAGTGTAGTAGAAGTGGAAAGGTTTAAAGGGAACTAGTCTAATAAAAACTCTGAATTGAATGACATCAATGGTGAACAAGGAATTGTCTGATTGCCATTAACCCTAAGTCAGAAATCAAGGCTAGACAGTAAGAGATTGCTTTCTCCCAATGACAGCTGTCAAAGCCAATATAGGAAATGCATCTGGCACTCTTGATGTAGTCTGTCAAAAACAGCAAAAGGATGCTAAGGTTGGCCCTGATGCCTGCTGAACTTCACTTTGTGTAGTTGCTGTGCTTTAAGATAGAAGAAAGGAAGAAAGAAAACACTGTTTTCAGATCTGTGTGGATTTACTTTATTTTTATTTAATTTTTACTTAAAAAATGTGTCTTGTGTGTGTGTGTTTACTTGATTTGTTCTTTTTTTCTTTTAATGGCTCATTACAATCTTACCACAAACAGGAAAAGTCTTCATAAAATAAGACTAGGCGATTTAAATTATTTTTTGGGAGTGGGCTGGTTACGTATTAGTTTACTACAATTTAAACTCACTTCTAGTAGCTATTATAGCTCTGCATAATATACTTTTATTTCTCAATAGAAGGAATTACAAAAGTTTCAAAGACAACGATGAAAATAACTCTGCAATATTCAGTGCATTGCCCACAATAAACATTTCTTAAATTTATTCACTTACTGAATAATGTAAGATACATTTTTTTCTCAGTTTTAATGTATGTTACAGTGACCATCAATAGATAAAGCAAACATACAGAACACCTACTTGAGGTTCTCAAATTTTTCAAACTCTGGAAAGATGCTGAGGGCATAAAGCTCGAAAAACTCCTTTCTCTTGAATATTGTGCTGGGAGCCCTAAAGAGAACACTAAGGCAGTAAAAACAAACATGTGCACACACATAAAAGAGACAGAGACTGGAAAGAAAGAGGTGACATTATTTGCAGCCAACATGATTATTTATATCAGAGTTTCTCAATCTCCACACTACATTCAGTCCAGAAAAAGTTTGCTCTGTGTAGCTTCCCTATGCCATGTAATCTCTTTGGTAATATATTTACTCCCTCACCATTAAATGCCAGGAGCATTCTCCAAGTGGTGAGAACCAGAAATGTCTCCAAACATTACCAAATATCTCCTGGATGAGAAAATAACCTCCAGGAGAGAACCACTGGTCTTGCTATAAAATCATTAGGAGTCTAACATGAAACCACTAGGGAAATATGTACATTTAACCTGGATGCACAATAGAAAGTTAATACACAGAAAACAAAGAAATTCCTATAGATTAGCAACAAGCTTTTGAAAGACGGAATTTTAAAAATGCACTCTTATTTGTGTAAATATAAAATATTAAGAACAAATTAACAAAAACTTTTAATAGCTGTACAATAAAAATAATTAAACTTTCTAATTAAATTAAAGAATATCTAAATAAATGAAGACTTAATATATTAATGAATCAAATTATTGTTTTCAAAATGCTCATTCACCTCAAATGGATTTATATAATTAAACACAATCTCAATGAAAATCCCCGAAAGCATTTTTTCTGGGAATTGGCAAGATATTTTCAAACTGTATATAAAAATTAAAATGACCTAATATGTTCAACACAATTTTTAAAAAATAAATAAGCTGAAGAAGTTAACACAATCTCTTTTCCACACTTAATACTTTAGTAATCAAGCTAATGGCATGACATTAAGTTTAGTCATTTACATCAGTGGAGTGGAATAGTATCTACAAATTGATGCAAACATATGCAAACAATTCATTTTAATAAATACATTGTTCTGTAAATCAGTTTAGGTAGAACTGACATCCTAACATATGTAGTCTTCCAATACATAAACATGGACTGTCCTTCCATTTACTTGGGTCTTTGGTTTCTGACACATTTTGGAGTTTTCTGAATATAGGTCCTTTATGTCCCTGGTTACATTTATTTCTAAATATTTGACTCTTTTAGTGACTATTGTAAAGGAAACTTTGTCTCACTTACCACTCAGACAGCTCATTAGTAGTGTATAGAAGTGCTAAGAATGAATTTTGCTTCCTCTCAAGTTGTTATTAGGTCTAGTAACTTTGTTGTGTTTTTCTTGTTGCTTTTTGCATGGTAATTTTCATGTTTTTTACTTTAAGCAATTCACTTAACCTGAAATAAATCTAAAATTACATAGAAGATTTGAACAGGAAATTTTTTTAAAAGCACCAGTGGATTTTTAAAATAAGAATACACGGAACTTATAATAATTATTAACAAAATCAAAATGTCACAACCACAGGCAGGTTAGATTCTGTTCAAAATATGGTTAAATGGAAATTAATAATAACAAATGAACAAACTGAAAGTCTCAACATGTTTGGAAATTAAAATATATTATCATAAATACCACATTGTTCAGATATGAATTCAAAAAGGAATTTAGAAAATATGTTGGAAGTCATTTTTAAATATTATTCATCAAAATATGTAGATAGCCAAAAATAAAAGTCAAAGGAAAATTTCTAACTTAAAATGCATGATTTAGATACAAAGAAGCAAAGCTGGCAATCACAAGAATTTTCCAAAATTGATAGAAAACTGAACTCAAAGGAGATAAATATAAGGAAAAAGAAAACTCAAATTAGTGAAATGGAAAAAAGAATAGACAGATAAATGGAAGCAAAGATAGATTCATTGAAAAGATTTTTTAAAAAGATTTACTTATTTATTTATTTCTCTCCCCACCCACCCCCACCCTGGTTGTCTGTTCTCTGTGTCTATTTGCTGCTTCTTCTTTGTCCACTTCTGTTGTTGTCAGCAGCAGGGGAATCTGTGTTTCTTTTTGTTGCGTCATCTTGTTGTGTCAGCTCTCTGTGTGGGCGGTGAGATTCTTAGGCAGGCTGCACTTTCTTTCACACTGGGAGGCTCTCCTTACAGGGTGCACTTCTTTTGCTTGGGGCTCCTCTATACGGGGGACACCCCTGCGTGGTGTGGCACTCCTTGCATGCATCGGCGTTGCACATGGGCCAGCTCCACACCAGTCATGGAGGCCCGGGATTGAACCGCTGACCTCCCATGTGGTAGATGGATGCACTAGCCACTGGGCCAAGTCTGCTTCCCATTGAAAAGATTAATAAAGATTGACAAAGGTATGTTAAGCCTGATCAAGGAAAACAAAGAGAGAAGCATAAATGTCAACATCAGAAATAAAAAGACAAATATTTTTCGACAGATAAAATGGTATTTCAAAAGTGGTGTGAATAGATTTGGAAATCTCAATGAAACAAACTCATTGTTAGTAAAACATTACCAAATCTGGCATAAGAAGTAGGAAACTGAATTTAGAATTGCATTCACAATTTAAAATCAGAATCGTGAACATTTCCACAGAGAAAATTTTGAGCCCAAAAGATTTCAATACACATTCAATAAAATTTTTTTAAAAGGTTAAAGTGGTAATGCCAGCTGTACCAGAAAACACAAATTATTATAAAGGTATTTTTAAGACAGTATGGAGAAGAGCAAAAACCTGAATTGAGAAGGACAACAAAAACTCACAAAGTATATGTTTTTGTTTACTTGACTGAGGCAAATGTGGCCTAAAAGCAAAGTGGGAGAAAAATATTTTCAATGCAATCTGCTATGTCATTTGTGTATCTTAATTGAAATACTGAAACTTGATGCCTATTCATATTCTATACAAAAACAATTGCAAAACACAACAGAAGACAAAATTCAAAATCAATAATGGAGAATATGCTTGAATTGAACTAAATGTACACTCAAAAGTGATGTCATTGGAAAAGATATGTTTAAGAGTTGAAATAGCAATCCAGAAAGCGAGGGTTGATATTTACCATACATTGCCAACTAATGACACATATCTAGTGATATGAATTATGAAATAGTTTCAAAATTCTTATGAGATTATTTTTTCCCTTTGATGGAAAAGATGTACATTTCAATATAGACTAAACTCCTGAGATGGAATCATTTCTTAAAAGTGAAAACAAAACCTGAAAACAATAAAACAGACTCTATGTGTGTGTGGATGTGTGTGTGTGTGTGAGTGATATAAAAAGGTTAAACCAGGAAGGAAACTATTTAAATGATCTTACATAATAATTTTAAATGCTACCTCACAAGAACTTCAATTACAATGCAACATTTGTTACATATGGAATTTAATGATTTTTAAAAATATATCTGAGAAAAAAAGGAGAACCCATAAAAATATATAAGAAGGCAATTTACAAAAAAATTTACATGTATATTTGTTAGTATTAAAATAAAATAATAGTGAATTGTGTTTTAAAGAATATGACAAATTGATAAAGTATCTCCATAACTATAAATTGGGATACTGTTTGCAGTTGTTTATTTGACAATGTATAAAATATCTTGCTATTATGTGTAGAAATACCTAATGTATAAATTAACCATCTGGAATGTATCTTCAGAAAATAAGATATTTTCACAAAGATAAATGTTACAAAATCCACTTACACATATACTTATATTACCAGAACACTGAAAGCCATCTCATGTCTATGTCAAAAGATCACTTTAAGTTGATGGATGATACATAGAATCAGGCCCTGAACAGACATTAAAATCAAGTTGCATGCAAATATTTATTGATAAATGACACTGGTGCATAAAAATGCCAATTCTTAAATAATTTGAAATCCTAGGATAGTATCATATATATATATATGATGTAGTGAGTAAGATAGCTTTCTGTAGTTTTGATGGTTTGTTTTTCTCTTTTGGTTTCTCTTCTATATTTGTACTTTTATATGTTTACTTAAGAGCATAGCTATCATTTAGTTTAATGAGTGAGTTTATTCTATTTTTTATGTATACATATATTTGCCAATTTGGGATATTATATATAAAATGAGTCATACACTGTAGTAGTTTGATATGGTTTATGAATTCCAAAAATAGATATTGGGTTATGTTTGTAAATGGTCTGTCCTTCCAGGCATATTAGAGTATATTGGACTCAGAGATTTCACTTTTACTTAAGTAATGATTAAGGCTTTGATTGGGCAATGTTAGTAGGATATTGAGTCCCTATCCCCTTGGAAACTATACTGCAGAGAAAAGGAGTTCAAGTTTTGATGTTGGAGTTTTGAAGTTGGTGTTTTGATAGTGAAGTTTTGATCTGAAACCCAGGAAGTGAACACACAGGAGAAGAACACAGAGGAATAGAGATTACTCCTTAGACATAGCAGAAGCTCTGAGGAGAGAGACAGAGCCATACCCCTGAGAGTCTACAGCTGATGTTGTGGAGAGAAACCACCAACTGAATTGGGAGAGTAACAGAGCCCTGGGAAGAGAGGAACCCAAGAAGCCAGAAAGTTGCCCACATGTGGTAACAGGTTTTGATGAGGGAAGTAACTTATACTTCATGGCTTGGTAACTGTAAGCCTCTACCCCAAATAAATACCCTTGATGAAAGCGAATAGATTTCTCGTATTTGACATCAGCACCCCTTTGGCTGATTAATACAGAATTTGGTACTGAGGAGTGGGAAAGTGCTTTTGAAATTACCAAGATGCTGGAACAGTTTTATAAAAGAGGAAGGGGTATGTTTTGGAGGAATTGTGAGATACTTGGGAAAAAGACACACAGTGTTTTGAAGAGACTGTTTTAGTAATACAGACTCTAAAGAGACTTTTTATGAGGGCCTAGAAGTAAATGATGAAACTATTTTTGGAAAATGGAAGTTTGGTGAACTTTGATTTAAAGTTACAGAGAACCTAGCAAGATCAACTCTTGATGTTTTATAGAAGACAGTATTTGATAAAGGCAAACCTGAGCATTTACCTGAAGACCTTTCCAAAGTAAACTGGGAGAATACAACTTGGCTTCCTCTTGCACCTTACAGCAAAGTAGAAGACCAAGATAAGCTGAGGACTGAACTGTTAGGTATAAAGAAACCAGAAAATAACTGGAAATTCCAAGCCTCTAGAAATCAAGCTCCCTGGTTATACTGCCCCATTTGAGGACTTAACCAAACTCAGAACTTGTCAATCAGGATCGAAGATGCAGTTATCTTGGAAAGACTTGTGGAAAGTCTGTCTGATGGCTTGAAACCCTGCTTTTTGCATGCTAAACCAGCAAGCTTATTGAGAGAGATTTATGAACAAAAATAATATCAACTTGGATAAAAGGGACATGGAGAGGAGAGACTGAAGTAGTAACAGTTTTAAGAGGAAAATCATGGAAGCTGAGATCTTGAATTAAGGTGTTTCCTTGGGCAATGAGAGGAACCCCACCCATGTGCACAGAGTGAAGGAGTTTGAACCAGCAGTTGAAAAGAGTGGATGTTCCCACCTGGTGGTCAGGGAGAGATTGCAACCTCAGGGTACAGAGATGATAGAGCACATTTCTCAATGAATAGGGCAGTTAAGGTCAGCACCCCATAAGCCTGGGAGGGTGCACCTATCCCCATCGATTAGGGAAGGTAGGTGGTCAACTCATTGCTCTGAGAGGGTTGAGCCTGTATGCCAAAGGTTAGGGAAGGCAGGTGGTCAACTCATTGCACTGAGAGGATTGAGCATGTATGCCAAAGGTTAGGATGTTGCCTTCATCTCAATGTATTAAGGTGGTTAAGGCTCTAACCCAAAGATTGGGTAAGGTGTAGTAATCACCCCAATGCTCTTTGAGGATGAGGTCTGGATTTTGGTCACAACCCAGATGCTTGGTGAAGATGGGACCAAGAAAATGGTCATTGGGCAAGCCTATGGACAGTGTGAGTCCCCATGTGGCTCCAAGGAGAAGAAACCATCATCTTAATAATGACTCTTAGACTATGAAATCTAGTGGAGGATGTCATGCAGGTCCACTGAACTGTAGAGGAACCATATCTCATGTTTCCCTCCCAATTTCTCCTTAGAGTAATGAAAATGTTTATCCTTTGTCCATTTGTGTATCATCTTTTAAAATTCAAAAGTCTGCAGATGAGACTTTGCCCCAAGACATACTGAATTTATTGAAACTGATTGCAATATGATGCTATACTTAGCATTGCTACTGATTTAAGCTTTTTAAAAAAATATTATAGTGTCTTTTTGGAATTCAGAGGGTTGTGTGTAGCAGTTTGATATAATTTATGAATTCCAAAAGTAGATATTGGATTAAGTTTGTAAACTGGTCTGTACCTCTAGGCATATTAGAGTACATTGGGTTCAGAGATTTTGCTTTTATTTGATTTTGCTTTTACTTGATTAGGTAATGTCAGTAGGATGTTGTACCCCAGCCTTTTGGTGGGTAGAGACTCACAGAGAAACTGTACTGCAGAGAAGGGAGTGATGTTTTGGTGTTGGAGTTGTGATTTTGGAGTTTTGAGCTGGAGTCTGGGAGTGAAAACACAAAAGAATACAGAGGATTAGTAACAGCTTTTTAGAAATGGCAGAAGCCCTGCAGAGAGGGCAGAGCAATTCACCCTTAAGTTATTTTGACTTTTGTCTCAATCATAAATGAATCATCTTTTTAATATTTAATTGGTTTGGTTTTTAGATTTGCTCCATAGATCCAATCCATTATGTTCATGTTAGGTAATTTCTATCTCTACTAGTGCTATTTTCCCTTCCATCCAGGTTGGCACCTGTCAGTATTAGCAGTTAGTTTTATTTCTGGCAAACACTTATTGACTCTTTCGTGCTTCCCCTTTTATCAAGTCTGTCTGAGACTCAGTGGCTTCACTCTGCTTCTCCTTGCAAAGATCATCCATGTGAGTGTTGTGGAAGGCTCAGGGATAAGTTAAAAACCACATTTGTGTGTGTGTGTGTGTGGCTATGGATTGTATGGTTTAGGAAGTTCAGGGTATTCAACAAAAGACAGTCCCTCAACACTTGCTCATTGTCCATCTCCCACATTAGGTATCTCTGGGCCAAGCAGGTCAATGTGGTAACACTGATGTGGATAGGAGTGCTCAGCCTCTAGAAGGCTCAACGGGACGTTCTTGTCCAAGCTGTGATGACAGGGACCAGCATCTTTTTCTAAGGTCATACTTTCTCCTGTAGGGTTGAGATTCTGTGTTCTGTTCACAAGAAAGTTCTCAAAAAAGACTCTTGACTAAAAATCAATTGAAAGGAGGAGGGGGGCAAGATGGTGGCTGAGTGAGCTTACCTGATAATATCTCCTGCAAAGAAGTGGCTGGGCAGCATTGGAGGTTGTTCCGGACCAGGCTGTTTCAGGATTTTTGCAGAACAGAAGGTGTCTGGACATCGATTTGGTGGGAAGGTAACAGAGAAAATACATCTATAAAATATAATTGAGACTCCTTACACGGAAGTCTGGGCTGCACGTGGACCGCTGCCTCCAAGGGTGGGTGGAGCCACCACGGCATTTTTTTTTTTTTTTTTGAGGCTCTGCAGTACTGGGGAATTCATAAGCCCTGAGCGGCCTATTGGGGGGTTAATAGGACAGGAGGCACTTGCAGACCGATTTGGGGAGACAAACGGGAGTTTTATTGTGAAGCGGGGGGATTTTTGATTGCAGACACAAACAATAGCGCTTCTGCCTAGAGTCCGCCCCCCCCCCCAAGCCCAGCTGCCGATCTACAGTGGACTTAAATTGATAGCAATAAAGAGACGCTACCAGGGTCTGGCAGGGTGGGAGACATTTGGAAGCCAATTAGGGGAATATTTTGCGAAGCATGGGAATTTCGGGTTTGGACTCTGTTATTAGCATTTCTGGCTGGAGCCCCACCCCCGGGCCTGGCTATTGATCTGCGTCATTAAATTGGCTGCAGTGTAGAGGCGCCCCCAGGTGGCCGTTCCGGGGGATCACAGGGTGGGAGGGGTCCTGAAGTCGAATTGGTGATACATCCACAGAATAGACCCCAGTGAGTGAGTGAATTGTGGGGTACAGACATACAGGATAGAGCTTGCAGATGTGACCTCACCCATAGGGCTGGCACCAAGCTGCGGGGATCCCTGAAGGCTGTGATGCACTGTGGTACTTCCAGGCTCCCTGTTAACCAGATTTGAGGTTGCCAGGTCTGAGTCCCCTAAACCCTGGTGGCCCACACCCCAGAGACTCACACCTCTTGAGTCTTCAATAGCTCAGACTTTCCATCCCTGAATCCATCATGCCCTGAGGTCCATCTGAGGTCCTTGAATGTCCTAGCCCTCAATGTTTGCATTGTTTCTTTTTTGTTTTGTTTTGTTTTTATTTTTATTCTATTTTATTTTTTATTTTATTTTTTAATGTCCTGATTGCTAACATTGCATTTCCCCTAGTCTTTTCTCCCAGCTTATCCCCCAAAGTCTTTTTTTTTTCAGTTATTTAGGGTTTCTTTTTTTTTTTATTGTTATTGTGGCTGTTGTGGTAGGTGTATATCTTTTTTTTCTTTTCCCTACCAGTTCCCCGCCCTTTACCCACCCCCCTTTTCTTTCTTTCTTTCTACTCTTTTTTTATTCTCTCTCTCGTCCCTCATTTTCTTCTTATTTTATTTTATCTGAACTATACAATAGGTGCTGCAGGGAACACCTCACATTTGCTGGGTTTCCTCATTCTCCACTGCCTCATTTCTGTGTGAATAGTTTTGGCTACCTACACTAGCCCCTTTCCCCCACATCTTAATATCCTCCATCATCTACTGTCTCTCCTATATTCCACCTACCTTTCTTTGCTCCACAAAGTGTCTAACTCTTAATTTCTAATACCTTTGTTTTGTTTTCTGTCTGTTATTCACTCTTGAAACTATTGCCTTTCTTTTCTCTTTCCCTCTCTCACGAAAACAATAGCTTTTTAATTCATACCATATTCCTCCCATATTCAGTCAACTACTTCATTATAGGTACTCTACCTACTGCTATAATTCTACACAATTACATGAATCTAATATCCTCCCAGATCTCATATTGTTGCTCTGTTAACATATATCACCAATACTACTTTACACTTTTTCCTTGCTTACACAATTGCCTTTCCCCAGCCCTAATACTTTCCTTTAAAGTGAACTCAACCAGGAATAAGAAATTAGAAGAAGAAGAACAAAGTGACAAAGAGAAGATATAACACTTATGCAAAACAACAGTTAATTAATCCCCAAGACTAGACAAAGAAGCTAAGGAACTGATTAAACCCGTCAACATAAAATGATGACCAGACAGCAACAAAAATCTACAAACCAAACAAGTAATTAGGAAAACATGGCTGAATCCAATGAACAAACTAAAAACCAGGAAGGGGAGCAGAACTTCACACAAGCAATGAAAGATCTCAGAACATTTATCACCAACAAATTTAATGAAGTAAAGGAAGAGGTTATCAACATGAAGACAACACTTGGAGGGGAAATTGCAGACATATGCAAAAAGATAACAGATATGATGGGAATGAACACCACAGTTCAAGAAATCAAAAATACACTTGCAGCAAATATCAGCAGAATAGAAGAGGCAGAGCAGAGAATTAGTGATGTGGAAGACAGTACATCAGAAATCAAACAGATAGTAGAATTGGTCGATAAAAAGATAGAAAAAATCCAGCTAGGACTTAGGGACCTGAATTATAATGCAAAATGCTCAAAAACACGTATTATAGGCATTCCAGAAGGAGAAGAGAAGGGAAAGGGGTCAGAAGGAGTGTTGCAGGAAATAATGGCTGAAAACTTCCCAAATCTACTGAAAGAGAGAGATGTACATATCCAGGAAGCACAGCGCAACCCACTCATCATAAACCCCAACAGGCCCACCCCAAGACATATACTTGTCAAATTATCCAACGCTCAAGACAAAGAGAAAATTCTAAAAGCAGCAAGAGAAAAGAAAACCATCACATACAAGGGAAGCTCCATAAGATTAAGTGCTGATTTCTCATCTGAAACCATGGAGGCAAGAAGGCAATAGTATGATATAGTGAAGGTACTAAAGGAAAAAAATTTCCAACCAAGAATACTCTATCCAGCTAAACTAGCATTCAAATATGATGGAGAGTTCAAAATATTCGCAGATAAACAGAAACTGCAAGAGTATGCCAACAAGAAACCTCCCCTTCAAGAAATTCTAAAGGGAGTTCAGCAGGAAGAAAGGAAAAAACAGGACAGGCAGAGTTGGAGGAGAGTGTAAGAGCAACAAAAAAGACAAAAATAGAAGGAAAAAAAAAAGCAAACAAAATATGACAAACACAAGTCCAATCAAAATATGGGGGAAATGGACTTTGGCCCAGTGGTTAGGGCGTCCGTCTACCACATGGGAGGCCCGCGGTTCAAGCCCCGGGCCTCCTTGACCCCTGTGGAGCTGGCCCATGCGCAGTGCTGATGAGTACAAGGAGTGCCCTGCCACACAGGGGTGTCCCCCGCGTAGGGGAGCCCCACGCGTAAGGAGTGCACCCATAAGGAGAGCCGCCCAGCACGAAGGAGGGAGCAGCCTGCCCAGGAATGGCGCCGCCCACACTTCCCGTGCCGCTGACGACAACAGAAGCGGACAAAGAAACAAGACGCAGCAAAAAGACACAGAAAATAGACAACCGGGGGTGGGGAGGGGAATTAAATAAATAAAAATAAAAATAAAAAAAATCTTAAAAAAAACAAAAAACAAAATATGGCTAACACAAATAATTCCTTGAAAGTAATAACACTGAATGTCAACAGATTAAACTCACCTATCAAAAGATTCAGACTGGGACATTGGATAAGGAAATATGACCCATCTATATGCTGGCTACAAGAGACACATCTTAGACCCAGAGACTCATGGAGGTTGAAAGTGAATGGCTGGAAAACAATCATACAAGCAAACAATAACCAAAAAAAGGCAGGAGTAGCTATATTAATATCAGACAAAATAGACTTTAAATGCAAAACAATTGTGAGAGACAAAGAAGGATGCTACATTTTAATGAAGGGACAATCTGTCAAGAAGATCAAACAATCATAAATATTTATGCTCCTAACAAGGGCCCCTCTAAATACGTGAGGCAAATGCTGGAAAAACTAAGTGAAAGAATAGATGCATCTGCAATTATAGTGGGGGATTTTAATACACCACTATCAACTCTTGACAGAACATCTCAAAAGAGAATCACTAAAGAAACAAAACATTTGAGCAGTATATTAGAGGAGCTGGATCTAATAGACATATATAGATCATTACACCCAAACAGAGAAGGATATACATTTTTCTCAAGCGCACATGGATCATTTTCTAAGATAGGCCATATGCTAGGCCACAAAGAAAGGCTTAATGAATTCAGAAAGATCGAAATCATAGAAAACAATATCTCTGAACACAGTGGAGTGAAGCTGGGAATTTGCAAGGGCCAGAGGCACAGATTTCACACCATGATTTGGAAATTAAACAGCACACTCTTAGAAAAACAGTGGGTCAAAGAGGAAATCTCAAAAGAAATCAATGACTAGCTTGAAACAAATGATAATGATAACACAACATACCAAAATTTATGGGATGCAGCAAAAGCAGTACTGAGAGGGAAATTTATAGCCATAAATTCATATATCAAAAAAGAAGAAAGAGCAAAAATTGAAGAACTAACTGCACATTTGAAGGAATTAGAAAAACAAAAACAAAGTAATCCAACAGAAAGAAGAAGGAAGGAAATAACAAAGATAAGAGCAGAACTAAATGAATTAGAAAATAAGAAAACACTTGAAAAGATAAACAAGACCAAGAGCTGGTTTTTTGAGAAGATCAACAAAATTGACAAACCTTTAGCGAGACTAACAAAGAAAAAAAGAGAGAAGATGCAAACACACAAAATAAGAAATGAGAAAGGAGATATTACCACTGAACCCACAGAAATAAAGACTATCATAAGAGGATACTTTGAAAAACTATATTCCAACAAAAATGACAGTTCAGAGAAAATGGACAAATTCCTAGAAAACATAAGCAGCCCATATTGACAAAAGCAGAAATTGATGATGTTAACAAACCAATCACAAGTAAAGAGATAGAATCAGTCATTAAAAACCTCCCAACTAAGAAGAGCCCAGGGCCATACAGCTTTGCAGGTGAATTCTACAAAACATTCCGGAAAGAACTAACACCAATCCTGCTGAAACTCTTCCAAAAATCGAAACAGAAGGAACATTGCCTATCTCCTTCTATGATGCCAACATTACCCTAGTACCAAAGCCAAACAAAGACACCACAAGAAAGGAAAATTACAGACCAATTTCTCTAATGAACCTAGACGCAAAAATACTTAACAAAATACTTGCTAATCATATTCAACAACACATTAAATGAATTATACACCATGACCAAGTGGGATTTATTCCAGGAATGCAAGGATGGTTCAACATAAGAAAATTAATCAATGTAATACACCATATAAACAGATTGAAGGAAAAAAACCACATGATTATATCTATAGATGCAGAAAAAGCATTCGACAAAATACAGCACACTTTCTTGATAAAAACACTCCAAAAGATCGGAATACAAGGAACTTTTTTGAACACGATAAAGAGTAT
This sequence comes from Dasypus novemcinctus, assembly GCF_030445035.2. Taxonomy (NCBI): domain Eukaryota; kingdom Metazoa; phylum Chordata; class Mammalia; order Cingulata; family Dasypodidae; genus Dasypus; species Dasypus novemcinctus. Next base: position 46,957,386 of record NC_080695.1, on the reverse strand, counting down.
ATATGAAAAACCTACAGCCAACATTGTTTGCAATGGAGAAATCCTAAAATCCTTCCCTCTAAAGTCAGGAACAAGACAAGGATGCCCATTGTCTCCCCTTCTATTTAACATTGTCTTAGAAGTACTTGCTCGAGCACTGAGGCAAGAACCAGATATAAAAGGCATTCAGATTGGAAAGGAAGAAGTCAAAATTTCATTATTTGCAGATGACATGATCCTATACATAGAAAACCCTGAGAGATCTACAACAAAGCTTCTAGAACTCATAAATTAGTTTAGTAAAGTCACAGGTTATAAGATCAATGTGCAAAAATCAGTAGCATTTCTGTACACCAATAATGAGCAAGATCAGGAGGAAATCAAGAAACAAATACCATTCACAATAGTAAATTAAAAAAATCAAATATTTAGGAATAAATTTAACTAAAGATGTAAAAAACTTATACACTGAGAACTATACAAGACTGTTCAAGGAAATCAAAGACGACCTAAATAAATGGAAGAATATTCCCTGTTCATGGATAGGAAGACTAAATATTATTAAGATGTCTATCCTACCAAAACTGACACATTCAATGCAATCCCAATAAAAATCAACACAGCCTTCTTTAAGGAACTAGAAAAACTAACTATGAAATTTATTTGGAAAGGAAAGAGGCCCCAAATAGCAAAAGACATATTGAAAAAGAAAAACGAAATTGGAGGAATCACACTACCTGACTTCAAAACATACTACAAAGCTACAGTAGTGAAAACAGCATGGTATTGGCATAAGGAGAAACACACAGACCAATGGAATCTAATTGAAAGTTCTGATATAGAATCTCATATATATAGCCATATAATATTCAATAAAGCCACCAAACCCTCTCAACTGGGAGAGAATGGCCTATTCAACAAATGGTGCCTGGAGAACTGGATAGCCATATGTAGAAGAATGAAAGAGGATTACCATCTCACACCTTATACAAAGATCAACTCAAGATGGATCAAAGACCTAAATATAAGAGCCAAGACCATAAAGACCTTGGATAGCAGTGTAGGGAAACATCTACAGGACCTTGTAATAGGAAATGGCTTCATGAATATCACACCAAAAGCACAAGTAGCAAAAGAACAAATAGATAAATGGGACTTCCTTAAAATTAAAGCCTTCTGCACCTCAAAGGAGTTTGTCAAGAAAGTAAAAAGGGAACCCACAGAATGGGAGAAAATATTTGGCAACCATATATCTGATAAGAGACTAATAACTTGCATATATAAAGAACTCATATATCTTGAAAATAAAAAGATAAACAACCCATTCAAAAAATGGGAAAAAGATTTAAACAGACACTTCTCCAAAGAAGAAATACAAATGGCTAAAAAGCACATGAAAAAATGCTCCAAATCTCTAGCTAATAGGGAAATGCAAATCAAAGGTACAATGAGATACCATCTTACTCCCATAAGATTGTCAGCTATGAAAAAAACAGAAGAATACAAATGCTGGAGAGGATGTGAAGGGGAACACTCATTCATTGCTGGCAGGAATGCAGAAGGATCCAACCATTCTGGAGGACAGTTTGGCGGTTTCTCAAAAAACTAACCATAGATTTGCCATATGACCCAGCAATACCACTGCTGGGTATATACCCAGCAGAACTGAAAACAAGGACACAAACCAATATATGTACACCAATGTTCATAGCAGCATTGTTCACTATCGCCAAAAGTTGGAATCAACCCAAATGCCCATCAACAGATGAGTGGATCAACAAAATGTGGTATATACATACAATGGAATTCTACTCGGCTTTAAGAACAAATACACTACAAACACACGTGATAACATGGATGAATCTTGAGAACCTTATGTTGAGTGAAGCAACCCAGGCATTGAAGGACAAATACTACATGACCTCAATGATTGAAATAAGCAAGCTGCCTCAGAGAGCTAGAGACTGGAAGATAGGCTTACAGGAAATCGGGGGGTGGAGGAAGGATGTGAGTCGATGTCTGAAGGGGTGGAATCTATGATGAACTGACGGTAAGTATGAGCACAAAGAAGAGATAAAATGGGGGCAAGGGGTTGCCTTTGGGTGGGGCTTTGCGGGTTTGAGGGGGGCTGGGGATGGGCGGATGGCTAATATTACCCAAAAAATTGGGGGGAGGGAGGGGCAACATACAAACATAGGAGAGTGTCAGGTGTTGGTTGAGAATAAAATGCTGAGAAAATCGTATCAAAATATAATTAGGAGGGTTACCTGTTTAGGATGCTCAGAGGGGATGGTCTGAGGCAGAACGGACTCCTGGGGAATGTCTGAATGCTCATTTTGCCAGGGTGGGTTGTACCATTGGGTAGAGACCCAAGTAGTGAGAGTTGGGGTGGACCCACATCCTGGGGAGGACTAATGTCATCAAACAGAGGGAACTGTATCACTCGAGAGAAAGGGTGGTTCCCAGGGCATTAGGGCAGTTGAGCAAGTCAGGCCCTGAACACTGTTGCAAGTATCTCTGGATGTGGCTCCTCAGAAAATGGAGATTGGCTGTCACTGTGGGCCCCAAGGGGAGGGGTAAATGGATGTTGAATGGATGGAACCAAGGTAAATGTGGGGGTAAGAGAGGAGTTTCGCGAGAGTACACAAGGATGGATATAAAACATATACTATTACACCAAAAACATATAGTGGATGACAGACTAATAATGTAAACCATAATGTAAAACATAGGATAACTAAAAATTTAGAAAACTGTATACCCTAAAGTATGGACCACAATGTAAGCACAGATGTCACCTTGTTTGAAAGCTATTGTCTCAGAGTCTGTACATCAGTTTCAGTACATATAATATGAATAAGTTATAAGATTATCGCTGTGGAAGGGAAAAGGTTTTATGGTGGATGTGTGGGAGTACTGTATATTGTATATATGAATTACTGTGATCTAAGGCTCTTGTGAAGAGAAGCTCAGTAATTAGGAAAAAAGAAAAGAAAAAGATAGGATGTAGAATTTTTCCAAATCAATACGTATTCTAGATCTAACCTTTAAACTCATTGCTATATTCCATTTTACTAGTAAGGGAACCTGACATTATATTGGGCTTCACTTTTCAGGAAGTTTTGGATCACAGAGTGGTTCAACAGTGGAGGCGGAGGAATACTGGTATGGGATGTTATGGACAGGCGATATATGGTTGACAGGGAGTTATACAGGGCATATGTCCAGGGTGCATGGTAATGTTTGGATATACTCATAGTGGAAACAATTAAAAACAACAGCTGGGGGGGTACTGGGTTCCTGGCCGGGGGTGCTCTGTCATGGTCCCTAGGGGAGCAGCAGCAGTTCCCCAGGTGCAACGGTAAGAACCAGGAAGGAATGAGGGTCCAACAGTGAGCCCCTGATACTAATGACTATGCTTGTGAGCCTATAAACCTAAAATAAGAACAAGGCCTAGAGCAGCACTGTGCCTGGGAGTTTCCTCCTGACAGCCTTCATGTTACTCAAATGTGGCCAGTCTCGAAGCCAAACTCAGCATGTAGATGCAGTGCATTCCCCCCCGCGTGGGACACGACACCTGGGGATGAACCTCCCTGGCACCGAGGGATCACTACCAAGTACCAGCTGATGATGCAACTAGAAAATGACCTTGAATTAAAGGTTCAACATGGACCAGCAGAATGTCCCTGTCTACATATAATAACAGGATTTTAAAATGCTGTTTGACCTAATGTAAGGGGGAAATGGAAAGGAGAAATGAGTTTATATGGCTATGAGTCTCTAAAAAAGAGTCTGGAGGTTGTCAGAAGGGTTGCCCTTATGCACACCTGAGCAGAGTCTCAGAGACAGATAAAGTAGATACAACCCCAGGTATTGGTTCTTTTGAGGGCTAAAGAGACCCATGGGTTCTATGGTCATGGCAGGTGGGGTTCACTGCCATGTCAGTTGGCCCTTCTTTGGAGCTGGTGTTTCTGCGTGATGGAACTGGACTCAGATGGGATATCTTTTCACAAGACTTTCATGCTACTTTACTGGAATTGTAGTTGGTGCTGGGGTTTAAGATATATCTAGGGGATTTGAATCTCTGGACTGACAATATGATAGCCATGCCCTGAACCTCAACAGACTTCAACTCCTACACTCTGATTTATTGGACTTACCCCACTCAGCTAACATGGAGTTGAAGAAGGTCAACCACCACACCATGGAGCCTAGAGTGCCTACAACTGAAAGCAGGAGGATTGCATCCAGTATCCATGTGGAATCTAAGCCCCCTCTTCACACAGAAGTGCAATGGACACAACCAATCCAATATCCACAGAGAAAATGTGGCATTGGTGTGGGAAAAGTGGCCATGGTGGCTTCTGGGTATGGGGAAGGGGAGGAAGAGATGAGATGTGGAGGCGTTTTTGGGACTTGGAGTTGTCCTGGGTGGTGCTTCATGGACAATTACAGGACATTGTAGATCCCCCCCAGGGCCCACTGGATGGAACATGGGAGAATATGGGCTATGATGTGGACCATTGACTATGAGGTGCAGTGATTCCCAGAGATGTACTTACCAAATGCAATGGATGTGTCATGATGATGGGAGAGAGTGTTGCTGTAGGGGGAGTGGGGGGTTGGGGGCGGTGGGGTTGAATGGGACTTCATATTTTTTTAATGTAATATTTTTTAAAAATGAATAAAAAAACCAATTGATATCTCATCCAGAAAATATTTATTATTCAAAGATCAAAAGATAATCAATGGAATTAACTCACAAAAAATATTTTACAGACTAATGCAAAGGATATGTTATTCATCGATAGGGTTCTGAAGGTTTCCTGGGAAAGACAGAATGCATCCCATGAGATCATATCTTCTTTTTTGGTTTTACAGTGTCAGAACAGAGGCAAGAAAGTGGAGAAAAGGGGTGAATTAAAAGGTAATGTTCTGCTCTTCCAACACACCTGCTCCAAGTTTAAACCAAACCCTCAATCTTTGACAGTCCAAGTCACGTTCATAGTGTGAGCCTGTTAGTTGTTAAAGACCCTCTCAGAGAACAGAGGTCCCAGAGGGCATGAAAACAAGGAAGACTCTCAAAACTTGGGACACTCTCATATCCTCCATGCGTCCTTGTAAAGAAAGAGGGAAGGTGCTGGAGATGCAGCAGGTGTGAGATGCAGTGAAACAAATCTCAGAGGATGGGAAGTTAGGAATTGAATGGCTTTCTAGGGACAAAGAGTTGAATTGCACTAAACCTGAAATTCTACCTGTGAAATAACGTTTATGCAGTTTAAATTGACATGGTGTTTGTAGTGATCACATGATACAATTTGTGTGAAAGTCCTTGATAAAAGATTGCACATTAAACATGTGTGTGACCCTCCATTGTTTCCCTTGATCATTTGACATCATTTCCTCATTCTGGGAGCTCTTAGAATCTATTTCACGAAAAGCCTCATTCAATGGGCTGCGGCATGCAGCCCCATAGCAGGTGTTTTACTCTTGGCCTCAACATATGTAACCCAGTCTCCTGATTTAGAGAGCTTGCCAGGGAGGTGTCGTGGGGACACCAGGTGTAAGTCCTCCTCAGAAAAGGTGATTCATCTCTATTCTTTCTTTCCTGCTCACCCTCCTGAACATGGCCTGTGCTATCTGGGCATCGAGAAGCACTCTAGGGTGGATAAGAAATGGGACCACAGAGAGATAATGTGCAGAAGGTTGGGGATTTGGTAAAATGTCTCCTAGAAATCCAGGGATGCAAGGAATCATTTGGGACTGAGTCAGCAGCAGCCCCTCCCTGGCCAGGCCTGCTAGGGCCCCTGCCACCTTCTTCCTCTGACTAAAGTCTCTGCTTTGTTTCCTGCAGCCCCCTGTGCAAGTGACCTAGACCAGCCAGATATCCTCATGTTAACTGTCACACGTGGGCCTTTCCACCTCTGTGGGATGACCACCTGCCAAAGGGGGACCAGGTGGAGGCTGCTGCTCCTTCTCTGACCCCTTTGGTAGCTCAGTGTCTGTTCACCAGGCAACTTCCATGCCCACAGTGACCCATTTGTGACATCCCTTGCTGGGACCTCTCTTAGCCTTGCCTCTGGTGGCTCACTCTTCCCTCCGGGGGTACAACCACCTGCCCTTCTGTGGAAGGACCCTGCAGCACAGCTGGGGGTGAGACCCTCCCTCCAGGTGTTGTCTGTGAAGCCCACCCTCCCTTTAGAGACACCATCCTGGTCCTTTCCTTTTTTCCTCTTTCCCTCCCTTTACCTCTTTTTCCCCTCATCTCACCTGGCCACCCCATCAACACCAACATCATTGACCATTTCCCTCATTCCAGAATCTTCCCTGGCACTACCCCCCAATACCCCCCACATTACCATCCCTGTTTTTACCATCACCCTGAGAGCCCCCTCACCCCTGCCTCCTGGCTTCCCCTCACCCCACACCTCTTTTCCCATTTCTTGATGTTCCCATCACCCCCACCATGGGATGTTCCATCTCTGCCCCTGTTGGCTTCTAGCCCATTCCACCTGCCCTCCCACTGCTCCTCCCTTTCCTCACCCTCAGCCATGTCCTGCCTCCTACCCCTGTCCATGCCTTCCCTTGACTTGCCTTATGTCTCCCTTCTGCCCTCCTCTGTTCCTTCAGGACATCTCCAGAGGGCATGGGCAAGAGGTATCCCTCCCCCCATCCACTTGCCCTCTCCTGCACCTTAATTCAGGTCAATAACACCACTGACATCAGGGCCAATCACAGCCTGTCCAGGGGCACACTGTGCAGTCGCCCTCTATCCCTCATCCCTGAACACCTGGCTACTGCTGGTGCAACTTTGCAGCCAGTAGAAACATGGATGTAGAGCTACAGCTCAAGGCCTGCCAAATTGAATTGAACTTGGAATCAGGTAGGTTGGCTTCTGGGGCCTCTCACTGTCATGCCCATGGTGGGAATGGTGGGGACCAGGCCACTAACTCAAATGATGGGCCCTATTGGGAGACCAGGGGGAGCAGCTTCCAGCAGCAGGACCTCCCTAATCCTCCTTACAAAGAAGCAATATGACTACATTCCATCCACTTCTCAAATAGGAGGGCAATCTACAGCTCTCCTTAGAATATGTCCACCAGAAAAAAGGCTGAGGGACCCCCAAGGCCAAGGGAAGAGAAGGCCCACCCCCAGATCAGAGATTTTCCTGACACCCTTTGTTCCATGATCCCACCAGGCCTGGAAGACAACCCCCAGGGTTTCTCAAAACCCAAAAGAATGACTATATTAGGATGGGCCCTTTGTTGGATTTTGAAAAAGAGAAAGACAAAGCACCCAGGAAAGTTGCAAGGAGGTGGACCAACCCCTGGGATGTACTCTGACCCAGAAGAACATGCTACAAAGTTCAGGGACTCCCTAAAGCAAGCGTCAGCTTCTTGGAACCTAAACATGGAGCCTTAGGCTAGTTCAGGTGCAGAATGGGGCATCTGGAAGAAACAACCAGCACATCCACACAAAAAAGTGCACTTCAAGGACACCTCAAGTTGGGTACTTTATTTTCCCACCTCTCTCCCAGAGAGCCGCTGATAGATGCACTGATTTTCCAGGTGGGAGTCAAAAACCCAAAATCCTCAGGGAGGGTTTTTAAGTACAGAACTCTCTATTATGGAGGATGTTTTCCCCGCAACACCCGGATGCATTCTGAGAACAATAAATAGTTATTCTTGTTTGAAGCCACTGCTTTTTGTGACAATTTGTGTTACTTATCAAGCAACTCATACACTGAACACCAAACAGTGGAAAAAGAAAAACAGCACAGTGGCCCACAACTCCCTTACAGTTTACATAATTGGAGAATTTACCCCAATTTATAATTCTGATATTTGACTTTGTAAGTGGTGATAAGTCAACCCTAAGGCAACACTTATATCTTATCCAAAGTGAGTCATACTTAGCAGGAATATCTCAAAGTATTGATAGATTACTAATACTTTTATATAGCATATAAGAAATCCTTTGAGGGAAGCGGACTTGGCCCAGTGGTTAGGGCGTCCATCTACCACATGGGAGGTCCGCGGTTCAAACCTCTGGCCTCCTCAACCTGTGTGGAGCTGGCCCATGTGCAGTGCTGATACGCACAAAGAGTGCCATGCCACGCACGCAGGGGTGTCCCCGCACAGGGGAGCCCCACATGCAAGTAGTGCATCCTGTAAGGAGAGCCACCCAGCGTGAAAGAAAGTGCAGCCTGCCCAGGAATGGCACCGCACACACGGAAAGCTGACACAACAAGATAACGCAACAAAAAGAAACACAGATTCCTGTGCCGCTGACAACAGAAGCGGACAAAGAAGAACACGTAGCAGATAGACACAGAGAACAGACAACTGGGTCGGGGGGGAGGGGAGAAAAAAATAAATAAATCTTTAAAAAAAGAAATCCTTTGTGTTTGACTCATTTGAATTAAATTAATCAAGGTTTATTGACAGTTTTGAGTTGATGAAAAATGAGAAGACAGTTGAATAATGTGCTGAAGGGATATCTGTTACTGACAACTTAGTAGAGTGTGAGTCTTCAAGTTTCTTGGACATACACCTACCAAATCCAACACCAAGTATAGATTCAAATAGAAGGTACAAAAGAGGCATGTATAGAGAAGTCACAACTGAGTCCAACTCTTTCACACCCAGGAGCACAAACCCCAAAGAAGGGCCCACTGGCAAGGTACCAACTCCAGAGCTATCTGCCAAGGCCATAGGATCTAGGTGTCTCCAGAGCCCTCAGGAGCTCCACTATTTGGGGTAGTATCTACTTTGGCATTTTATAAGATCCTACTGAGACGTGTGTAAGTGTTACCTCTGGGATGACCTCCCGGCTCACTTTTTTGTCTCTTAGACATATGAATCCATTTTTCTTGACCTTTTCCCCTATTTATTCAAGGTCTTTTTCAGGTTGCATGCTCAGTGGTGTTTGGTAGTAATGCCTTAGTGCCAGGGAGGCTCATTCCTGGGAGTCATGTGCCAGACTGGGGAAGGTAATGCATTTCTATGCTGACTCTGGCTTAGAGAGAGGGCGTATTTGAGCAATATGGAGACTGTCAGGAAGTAATTGTTAGGTACCCTATAGCACTAGGCCAAGTTCAATTTCTACAGCAAAGGCTCATAAGCATAACTGTCAATATTAAGGGCCCAATGAAGGACCATCCTTCTTCACTAGTCTTTGCCCTGCACTTGGGGGATTGCTGCTGCTCCACTAGAAAATGTGGCAGAGCTCCCCAGGATGGGAATTCAATATACTTTTGGTCATTGTATGAATATCCACCCACAGTAACAATGTCCCATGAACAATTTGAACACCTTTATGTACCTTATATGCATGCCCATGAGAACTTCCTCCCATATAACCCCCTTCACTGACACCCCACACCAATGATCCTACCCTTTCATAGCTGTAGCCTTTCTGTTGTCCAAAACGTCTTCAAAAATCAAGCCAAGAATACCACCAAATACAATTAATAGGAAAATGAAATAATAATGATTGGTTTAAAGATAAAAAATAAAATATGCAATGATTTAGAAAAACCAAAATGAAAATAAAATTTTAAACTTGGGATGTTAAAAAAGTAATGAAAAATATTTTTAAAAATTTCTTTGAACATTTTGCCTTTTACCACTGTAATATCTGTTATCCTGTATGTACGGAGATAGTTTCTTCCATTTGTTCCCCAATGTCTTAGTTTTTTAAAATTTTGTCTTCAAAGAAGTTTTAGGTCACAGTAAAATCACATACAGAACACAGGATACTTCCGTATACCAAACATCCTCCCCTTTCTTCCCTCTTCCCATATCAATAACCTTTTTATATGTAGATGTTACATTTGTTACAACTGACATACACATATTGAAATATAGCCACTGACCATGGTCAATGGTTTACATTATGTTCTACACTCTAGACCACACACAAAGTTTTAATGGAATTCAACATGGCCTGTATCCAGCATTGCAAGATTGTGCAGAACACTTCCATTACCCCCTAAATACCCACTCTCTTCCATCTACTCTATTCCTCCCTTTGCCTCACTTGGGGCCCATGGTGGCCACCAGGCTTTACTCCTTGAAGGACAAGATATAAAGTTACTTGCAAACAAACTGGAACACATTGGTCTGTCCTCCCCTATTAGGAACTGTCCTTCTTGTTGACGAACACTCACCCGTCTGTTTGCTAATATATCAGGCCTCCCCAGGATGGAGGTCCAACTCCTTCTGCTCATTATGTGGGTCTCCAGCAACTGATACAAGATATTTTAACAAAAAAGATCAGCACACGTTCTCTAGAATAATGCCTCAGGTGCACCCTGTCCCAAATGCCCACCATCTAACACCCTAAACCAGTAACCCTTCCTTATCATATTGCCAAAAGAGCTTTCCCAACATTGAAGTTTCAACCACATACCTGCCAATGCCCAGTGTTCACCTACTATCTCCCACAACTTGACCTCAGTTCCATGGACCAAACAACCCACCCTCCCCAGCCTAACCCCCATCAAACTTGTACCATCCAACCCAATAATATCACTACACCCCCATCATATCCCTTCACCCTATAGTTACTCAATTCTAACTTATCATAGATTTTGCCCATTTGGGCATTGGTTCATAACGTTCTCCTTTTCTATTTCCTGTAAACCTATATTCCAAACTCTATCTCTCTGATTCTGCTTGATTGCCTTAATTCATGTCAGTGAGGCTATGTAAAATTTTCCTGCAAAGCCTGGCTTATTTCACTTAGTATAATGTCCTCATGATTCATTCATGTTATCCATGTATTAGTATTGTATTCCTTCTTACAGCTGAATAAGATCCCATTGTATGTATATATCACATTTTGTTTATCCATTCATCTCTTGATGGGTATTTGGGTTGACTCCAACTTTTGTCAATACTGAATAATGCTGCAATGAACATTGGTGTGCGTGTATCTTTTTGTGTCCTGTCTTTCTATTCTTCTGAGTATATACCTAGCAGTGGAATTGCTGGATCATATGGCAGATCCAAAGTTAGTTTTTTGAGGAAGTACTCAACTGTCCTCCATGATGGCTGGAAATTTCTACATTCCCAACTGCAGTGGATGAGGATTCTCATTCCTCCACATCCTCTCCAACACTTGTAGCTGTCTGTTTTATTAATAATTGCCAGTATAATGGGGGAAGAAGATATCTCATTGTAGTTTTGATTTGCATTTCCCTAATTGCTAGTGTTGATATGCATCATTTCATGTGCTTTTCAGCCATTTTTATTTCTTCTTTGTAGAAGTGTCTGTTCAAAGCACTTGCCCATTTTTTAAATGGTTTACTTCTCTTTTTACTTTTGAGATACAGGGTTTCTTTATATATGCTATATATTAGCCTCCTGTCAGATATATGGTTACCAAATCTATTCTCTCATTGGATAGGCCGTCTTTTCACTTTCTTGACAAACTCCTTTGATGTGCCAAAGGTTTGCATTTTGATGAGGTCCCATTTCTCTATTTTTTCTTTTATTGCTCATGTTTTCGGTGTGAAGTTCATGAAATAATTTCCTACTATAATTTCGTGTAGATGCTCCCAAAGTATTTAATTATCTTCCAAGATATTTAATGGTCTTGGCTCTGATATTTAGATCTTTAATTCATCTTGAGTTGATTTTTGTATAAGGTGTAAACTGGTGATCCTTTCTCATTCTTTTGGATATGGATATCCAGTTCTCCAAGCACCATTTTTTGGAGAGGCCTTTCTCTTCCAGTTGAGTGGGCTTGGAGACATTCTGAAATATCAGATAACTATTTATGTGAGGATCTATCTCAGAACTCTCAATTCAGTTCCATTGGTTGAGCTATCTATCCTTGTACCAATACCATGCAGTTTTGACCAATGTACCTTTGCAGAATGTTTTAAAATTAGATAGTGTGATTCCTCCAATTACATTTTTCTTTTTCAATACATCTTTGACTATTCAAGACCTCTTGTGCTTTCACATAAATTTCATAACTGTTTTTTTCAATGTGGTAAAAAAAATGCTATGTTGATTTTTAATGGGATTGAATTTAATTTGTAGATCAGTTTTGGTAGGATAGACATCTTAATGGTGTTTACTCTTATCATCCATGAACAGGAATATTCCTCCATTTATTTAAGTCTTCTTTGATTTCTTTTAACAGTATTGTGTAGTTTTCTGTGTATAAGTCACGTATATTTTTAGTCATTTATTTCTAGATATTTTTTTCTTTTATTTGCTATTGTAAATTGGATTTTTTTCTTGATTTTTTTCTCAGATTGCTCATTTCTGTTGTAGCAAATGTTACTGATTTCTGTGCATTGACCTTATAACCTGTGACTTTACTGAACTCATTTATAAGCTCTAGTAGCTTTGATGTCGATTTCTCAGGGCTTTATATGTATAGGATTTTGTCATCTGCAAATAGTGAAATTTTTACTTCTTTCTCCCCAATTTGGATGCTTTTCATGTCTTTTTCTTGCATACATGCTCAAACATGTAGAAAAAGACAGGAACTGTGATACTGGTTACCTTGTCTTGTCCCCAATCTAGAGGGAAAGCTGTTAGGATTTCACCATTGTATATTATGTTAGCTGTGGGTTTTTCATATACCCTTTATCATGTTCAGGAAATTTCCTTCTATTCCTCTACTTTGCAGTGTTTCTATCAGGAAAGGGCGCTGTATTTTGTTGACTGCTTTTTCTGCATCTGTAGAGATGATCATGTGACTTTTTTCTTCTGATCTGTTCATGTGCTATATTACCTTGATTGGTTTTCTTATGTTGAAGCATCCTTGCATAGCAGAGATGAAACCCATGTGACCATGCTGTATAATTCATTTCATGTGTTGTTGAATATAATTAGCAAGTATTCTGTTGCAGATTTTAACATCTAGGTTCATTAGAGGGAGTGGTCTATAATTTTCCTTTCTGGCAGCATCTTTATTTGGCTTTGGTATTAGGACAAAGTTGGCATCATAGAATGAGTTAGGCAATGTTTCTTCTACATCTATTTTTTTGTAAGAGTTTAAGTAGGATTGGTGTTAGTTCCTTCCAGAATGTTTGGCCGAATTCACCTGTGAACTCATCTGGTTTTTGGCTCTTCTTAGTTGGGTGATTTTGGATGACTATTTCAATCTAATTACTATTGAGTTCATCGATTTCTTCTTTCATCAATGTAGGCAGCTCGTGTGTTTCTAGGAATTATCCATTTCCTCTAAATTATCCTTTTTGTTGGCATATAATTTTTCAAAGGATTCCTCTTATGATACTTTTTATTTCTGTGGGGTAAGTGGTGATAACCTCTATCTTGTTTCTTACTTTATTTGCATCTTCCTCTTTTTTTTCTTTGTTAGTCTAGCTAAGGGTTTGCCAATTTTATTGATCTCTTTGAACCAGCTTTTGGTTTTATTTATTTTTCTAGTGCTTTTTTATTTTCTATTTCATTTAGTTCTGCCCTAATCTTCGTTATTTCCTTCATTGTACTTCCTTTGGGCTTAGTTTGTTGCTCTTTTTCTAATTCATCCAGGTTTGTCATTAGGTCTTTGATTTAGCTCTTCCTCCTTCTTTGATATATGCCTTTATGGCTATGAATTGCCCTCTTAGTACTTCTCGTGATGCATCCCATAAGTTTTGATATGCCATATTGTCATTTTCATTTGTTTCAAAGTAGTTGTTTCTTTTGTAATTTCGTCCTTGACCCACAGTTTGTCTAAGAGTGTGTTGTTTAACTTCCATATCTTTGTGCCTAATCTGGTCTGTGGCCTTTACTATTTCCAGCTCCATTCCCTTGTGGTCAAAAAAATTAATTTGTATCATTTCAATATTTCTAAATTGATTGATGATTATTCTGCAGCCTAGTATGTGGATTATCTTGGAAAATGATCCAAGTGCACTCAAGAAGAAAGTATGCCAGCAACTCCAGAAGTGTGAGAGAATAGAGTTCTGTTGTTTTAAGACATCCAGTGTATGGTAACTTGCTATAGCAGCCCTACAAAACCAATACACTCAATAAATCACTATTTTTCCAAATGAACAATGCATTATGTTAAAAATTTATGAATGGGTAAAATATCCATTTAAAGTGCATATTAACTCAATGAATTTTAATATAAGAAGCAAAACAAGTTAAGAATCATACTTTCAGATTCCACATAGCAACTAAGATTTAAACAACAACCTCTTGGCAAATTTCAGTATATCATCAAAAGAGAAAACTACAATTATCTACAAATTATTTTACAACACTTCTCCTTTCCCCAATACATACCTATATAAGGCAGGATATTCTTCATATACTTCAACAACAATAACAAAAAAACAAAATATTTCAACAGATTGAATGTAGCAACTGATGAGTTACCTGTATCCCATTAAAACAGGCATTTTAAAAACTGCAAAATCTCAATCTTTTTATTGAATAAAATATAGCTTTTTATTATAAAATAGAATATTTATGTACTCATGTAATGGGGATTTTTTGTGTGTGCATTAGTTCATTTTTCTCAGTTTTCATATATATTACAGTGACCATCAATAGATAAAGCCAACATAAATAACACCTACTTGAGGTTCCCAATAATTTTTCAAAATCTGAAAAGATGCTGAGGATATAAGGCTTGAAACCCCTTTCTAGTCAATATTTTGCTGGAAGCCCTAAACAGGACACTAAGGCAGTAAACACACACATACACCCACACACATAAAAGAGACAGAGACTGGAAGGGAGGAGGTGACATTATCTATTTGCAGCCAATGTGATTATTTACATCAGGGTTTCTCAACCTTCATACTACATTCAGTTCAGAAAAAGTTTGCTCTGTGTGGCTGCCCTTTGTGATAAATCTGTTTAGTGGTATCTTTTTTGTTGTTGTTCTATATTTTTTTTTCATTTTTTTCTTTTAAATGTTATATTAAAAAAAATATGAGGTCCCCATATAACCCCCACTCCACCCCACTCATGCCACCCTTCCCACATCAACAAACTCTTCCATCATTGTGGCACATCCACAGCACCCCACAAATACATTCTGGAGAACCACTGCAGCACATGGACAGTGGTCCACATTGTAGTGCTCCCTCACCATTAAATGCCAGGAGCTTTCTCCTAGTGGTGAGAATCAGAAATATCTTCAAATGTTACCAAATATCTCCTGGGGGGCGGGGGACAAAATAACTGCCAGGGGAGAACCAGTGGTCTTTCTTTAAAATCATTAGGAGTCTAACATAAAACCACCTGAGAAATATGTACATTTAAACTTGATGCAGAGTAGAAAATACAGAGAAAACAATGAAATTCCTAGAGATTAGCAACAAGTTTTTGAAAGATGAAATTTTAAAAATGCCTTCATATTTGCATAAACATAAAGTATTAGGAACAAATTAACAAAAAATTTAATAGCTGTACAATTAAAATGATTAAACATCACTAAATTAAAGAACATCTAAGTAAATGAAGACATGTTCATGAATCAAATTATTGTTTTCAAAATGCTCAGTCACCTCAAAAGAAATTTATATACTTAAACACAATCTCAATGAAAATACCTGAAGGCATTTTTTTGCGGGAATTGACAAGATGTTTTCAAACTGTATATAAAAATTAAAATGATTTAATATGCTCAACACAATTTTTTAAAAATAAAAAAGTTGAAGAAGTTAACACAATCTCTTTGCCACATGTAATACTTTAGTAATCAAGCTAAAGCCATGACATGTTTAGTTGTTTAAATCAGTGGAGTGGAATAGAATCTACAAATTGATGCAAACATATGCAATAATTCATTTTAATAAATGCATTGTTCTGTACATCAGTTTAAGTAGAACTGACATAATAACATATATAGTCTTTTAATATATAAAAATGGAATGTCCTTCCATTTATTTAGGTCTTCTTTGGTTTCTGTTACAGCATTTTGTAGTTTTCTGAATACAGGTACATTATGTCCCTGGTTAAGTCTATTACTAAATATTTGATTCTTTTAGTGGCCATTGTAAATGAAAATGTTTTTCTGTCTTCCTATTCAGACTGCACATTAGTAGTGTACAGAAGCACTAAGAATGAATCTTGCCCCCATCAGGTTTGATGAACTTGTCTATTAGTTCTAGTAGCTTTGTTGTGGCTTTTTGTTACTTCCTTCATCGTATTTTTCATGTTTTTTTCTTTAAGCAATTCACTTATTAACCTGAAATTAATCTAAAGTTATATAGAAGATTTGAACAAGACATTTTTTTCAAGCACCAGTGGATTTTTTAAAATAACAATATATGGAACTTAAAATAATAAAATCAAAATGTCATAACCCACAGGCAGGTTGGATTCTGTTCAAAATATGGTTAAATGAAAATTAATAATAATGAATGAGCAAACTGAAAAGTCACAACATGTTTGGAAATTAATATATATTATCATAACTATCACATAGTTCAGATGTGAACTCAAAAAGGAATTTAGATAATATGTTAGAATTCATTTTTAAACACTATATATCAAAATATGTTGGTTACCAAAAATAAAATTTTAAGGAAAATTTCTAACTTACAATGCATGATTTAGAAATAAAGAATCACAGCTGTCAGTTACAAGAATTTTCCAAAATTGACAGAAAACTTAAACTCAAAGGAGATAAATATAAGGAAAAAGAAAACTCAAATTAATGAAATGTGAAAATAAGAATAAACAGAGAGGATGTACGGAAGCAAAGATAGATTCACTGGAAATAGTAATAAACTTGATAAGCTCATTTTAAGACTGATCAAGAAAAACAAAGAGAGGCATAATTTCAACACCAGAAACTTAAAAAGACATTTTTAAACAAAATTTTCAGCAGATAAAATGAAATTTTCATTTAAAAATTAATTTTCATTTAAAAATTTATCATATTTCAACAGATAAAATGATATTTCAAAAGTGGCATGAATAGATTTTAAATGACATTTTCATTTACAACTTTATTTTTAAATGATATTTTCATCTAAAAACTTATATTCATTTTATAATTTATCATATTTCCAAAGATAAAATATTTCAAAAGTGGTGTAAAAGATTTGGATACCTCAATGTAATGAACTCATTGTAATAAAATATTACCAAATCTGACATAAGGAGAATTAGGCAACTGAATTTAGAATTGCATTCACAATTTAAAATCAGAATCACGAACATTCCCATAGAGAAAACTTTAAGCCCAAAAGATTTCAATATACATTCAGCAAAAAATTTTAAAAAGGATAAAATGGTAGGGCCCCATCAAACAAACCACTAACATACCCATAGGTTAGATGTGCTAATGTACTTTTACCATTTCTTTTCATTTTCAAACATTCACAAACAAGTTTTACTAATTTTCCACAGATTAAACCTCAGCTTTCCATTCTCTGACCACATGCTATTGTGTCATGACATATTCTAGCAATTAACTCCAGGAATTTGCTCATTATATTTAGCTCATAATAGAGAAATCATAAAATACTTGTCCTTTTGTGCCTGGCTTGCTTCACCCTACACAATGTCCTCTAGATTCATCCATGTTGTCATATGCTCCATGACTTCATTTCTTCTGACAGCTGTATAATATTCCATCACGGGTACAGATGCAATTTGTTTATCCATTCATTGGTTGATGGACACATGAGTTGTGTCCTTCTTTTTGCAATTGTGAATAACATCACTATGAACATCAGTGTGCAGATGTCCGTTCATGTCACTACTCTCACTTCTTCTGAATATATACCTAATAGTAGTATGCTGGTTCACATAGTAAATCCATATCTAACATCCTCAGCAATGACCAATGACTGTACCATTCCACATTCCCACCAGTAGCAAATAAGCATTCCTATCTCTCCATATCATCTTCAACACTTGCAGTTTATTTAAGCAAGTTAATTTTATTGATACATATTAATAAATGATAAATCCATCCAAAGACTACAATCTCTGGTATTCAGTGTAATCACATATTTGTGCATTCATCACCCCAGTCATTCCCAGAACTCTTTCATTGTTCCAATAATAATAATAATAAACAAAAAGAAACAAAGATAACTAATCACCTCTCAATGTCTCTATGCCACACCTGCTGTAAATACCTGTTATTCTTTTATCTTCTCTGTAGTACACTTGTATTTAGAATTTGTAAAACCAGTCACATATATTCAAAACCACCCATATTCATGTTTTACTTGAGGTTTAACTCTCTTATACAGACTCATGTTTCGGTTCTTAGCTTCCCTTCCAGTAATATATATGAACTTAGACTTTCCCTTTCAAACAATGTCATACACGTATAATAGTTTTGTTAGTTACAAACATCATGATATATTTTAATAGTATGTGGTTTTTTTTCCTTTCAGGCTGCAGCATACTCTATACTATCTCTTGCAGTCTGGTCTTTGGGTAATACATTCTGCCAGTTTTTGTTAGTCCATGAAGACTTTGAACTCACCCTCAGTTTTGAAGGAGAGCTTTGCAGGATACAGAATTCCTTGGTTGGCAGTTTTTCTCTTTTAGTACCTTAAACACATCATACCACTTTCTTTTTGCCACCAAGGTTTCTGATGAGAGGTCAGCACTTAATCTTATCAAGTTTCCCTTGTATGGGATGCTTTGCTTTCCTCTTGCTGCATTTAGAATCCATTATTTACCTATGATATTTGTCATTCTGAATAGTAGGTGTTTTGGGGCAGGTCTATTTGGATTTATTCTGTTTGGGGTGAGTTTCCTTCTTGGATTTGATACTTATGTCCTTCATAAGGGTTGGGAAGTTTTCAGTCATTATTTTTTCAAATTTTCTTTCAGCTCCTTTTCCATTCTCATCTCCTTCTGAGACACCAATAATGTGAATGTTTGTGCATTTTGCATTGTCATTTAACTCCCTGAGACTCTTTCATTTTTTCCATTCTTTTCTCTTTCAGCTCTCCTGACTTTTCCAGTTCAGAAGCTCTGTCTTCAAAATCACTAAATCTTTCTTTGAGCAATTCAGTTCTGTTCATATGTGCCTCTAATGTACTTTTAATCTCACCTATCCTGTCTTTCATTCCTATAAGGTCTGTTACTTTACTTTCCAGGCTTTCGAATTGTTCTTTATGCTCTCCCAGTATTTTCTTAATATTTTTTATTTAGCTATGTTTTCTTAAATTCTTGGAAATGATTTAGGAGAGTTGTGTGGTTATCAGTGATTAATTGTATTAAATCCTGTATCTCCTCAGGATCTTTGGTTACTTCTTTTGGCTGGGTCATCTCTTGGTGTTTCCTAGTATGACTTGTACTTTTTGGCTGATGTCTAGCCATCTGAATATGTTGGTGAATTTACTCTGATGGCCAATTTCTTTATTGTCTACTGTCCTTTTTCCCCATAGCTTTTATTTGATAATTGGTTCACATGATTTTATGTCTTTAAAATTGCCCAGTTATGAAAATCAGGCAAGGCCCTCACTAGTGAGGCACACAATTTCTCCCATGGTAGGCTACAGAGCAAACCAGGTTTTTGTCCATGCAATGTCCATATTGGCCAGCAGATGGAACACATCAGGGCACCTTTCCATGGAGGTGTTTCAGCCTGGGCTTTCCTGTGTTCCTGTGTTGAATCTCCAGAGAAGGGGTTCAAAGCAGGCTCTACTGGCCTAATTCACTAAAGAGAAGCACCGCAAGTTCCCCTCCATTTTCCCTCAAAACAGCTGTTGGGGATGAAGATGTCTGTTCCCCTCCAATTGGCTTCAGAAAGCCAAGGATTTTATCCCCAATTAATATCTTGGTGGTGGGAGAGCAGAGCACTTCCTGCTTCACTAGGGGCTTAGTAACTAAATTTGCCCTTTTGGCTTCTTGGTCTCTCTGTCCCTCACCCACCTGGAAGTTGTGTAGCTCTGTCCTAATCTGCAGGCCCCCAGTTAGCTTTTGACCCTTTCTCAATTTTTTTAGAGCATTGAGTTATGCTTGTTAGTTTGAAGCCACCTTCCCACAGTTCTCATGTCCTATATTTTAAAATTGAAATAGACTTCACATACCAGAAAATTCACACTTTTACCATATACCATATACAATAGTTTATAATAAATGTACAAACTTGTGCAGTCATTACCATTGTCTATTTTCAAAAATGATAATTATCCCATAAAGAAATTTCCCTTGAGATACTGTACAGCCCCTTTCCCCCAATCTCCTGGCTAACAATATTCTACTTTCTTTATATATATATATATATTTGCCAATTTGGGACATTATATACAAAATGCATCATACACTATAATAGCATGATATTGTATGATTTCCAAAAATAGATATTGGATTATGTTTGTAAACTGGTCTATCCCTCCAGGCATATTAGAGTATATTGGATTCTGAGATTTTGCTTTTACTTGATTAAATAATGATTAAGGGTTTGATTGGGAATGTCACTAGGATGTTCAGTCCCCGTTCCCTTGGAAACCCTACTGCAGAGAAGGGAGTTGGAGTTTTGCTGTTGGTCTTTTGATGCTGGAGTTTTAAGATGGAGCCTATGAAGTGAACACACAGGAGAAGAACACAGAGGAATAGAGACAACTCTTTAGACACAGCAGAAGCCCTGAGGAGAGAGTCAGATCCATTTTACTGCTTTATCTGTAGCTGAGCTTCTCAGAGCACAGCAGCTTAGTGGAGGAGAGAAACTCAAGAATCCAGAAATCTTGGAAGAAGTCAAAAGTCAACTTGCCCCAACATATGGCAATAGATATTGATGAGGGAAGTAACTTATCCTTCATTGCCTGATGACTGTAAGCTTCTACCTCAAATAAATGCCCTTCATGAAAGTCAACAGTCCAAATTTCATAAA
This sequence comes from Dasypus novemcinctus, assembly GCF_030445035.2. NCBI lineage: Eukaryota > Metazoa > Chordata > Mammalia > Cingulata > Dasypodidae > Dasypus > Dasypus novemcinctus. Next base: position 46,936,608 of record NC_080695.1, on the reverse strand, counting down.
GGAATTTGGCTAGCTGGAAATAGAAGTAAGGGCTAATGCTGAAGTGAAGGCAGAAATTCTTCTACTGACTCTGAAACCCCCAGTTCTGACTTTTAAATCTTCCAGCTGATTGTGTGAGGAGACTTCCCATATTGCAGAAGGCAATCTCCTTCTTCTGTAAAAATTTTTTCTAAAAACAGGATGCCATTAAAGTGAGAGATGTTAGTTCTTAATTTAGGTGTTTTATTTTCCCTGTCTAACCATAGATGATGTTAAAGCCGACTATAATGTCTTCTTTTTCTGGTACTCAAAGAAGAATGGCAGTATAAATTTATGTATATACATATATCTATATACATATAAATTATATGCCTTTGTAAGTCATCTTAATAAAAAGGAAAGTATTATCAAATACAGTATTTTTTGTGTTGAAGAACTCCAAATAAAGCAAAACTATAATTTATTCTCAATTAATTACAGAATCATAGATTCTTCTCAAACATCTCCTGCATAAAGTGTAAACCTGTACTGTTCAGGCCACATACACCATCCAGAGAATGCCTTGTTTCTTTCATTCTGCCTATGATCCGCAGTCATTCTGCTGCAGCAAACCCTTCTTAATGAATTTTCAGTCTCAAGTATTTATTTGATCCTTAAAGAAAATTTAAGTAAGCCTAAAGGGAAATATATCAGTAATGCCATTTAGACAAAAGCAAAAATGGATAAGGTATTTTAAGTGTGATTTACCCACTTTTTTTAAACTGGGAAATAACTGATGAGTTTGAGACAATAAGGAATAAATTATTCTGGCAATAGGTAGAATCTAATTTGTGAAAACCTCCTTTCTGCCATTTTAGTTCACCCCATATATGCAGTTATCCAGATTATTCTACCCATACCTATTACCTATATTGCTTTTTTTTTTGTATTTTACTGCTGAAGATAATTGAGAATGGGTTACATTTCCCATTTTCAAATGCCTTGCAATTTTCTTGCATGTTGGAAGCTAAAAAATTAAACCTACCTTTCCCACACTCTCTTAAATTTCAAGGTCCCCATGTGGCTTAGCATCTACCAAACAAATGATCATCAGAGATTGTGCAGGGATAAAGGAACCCTAATCATTGTAACATGAGATGGTTCTTAAAGTGTTTGCCCAGGGTGCACACATCCTTTTGACTCACACTTATTGACTCACATTTCTTTCACAAGAGCAAGTCACCTGGCCTAGCCTTCATCACTTGCATATAAATTGCCCCCAGGAGGGGCAGCACATATTTGACAGCAATAACATCGTACTTTAAGCAGGAGAAGAGCACAGTCTTATTTATTGATATCAGGGAATAGATTATAGGGAAACAAAAATGGAAGAGTGAAGCTAGTTAAGAAATATTTCCAATGTCCAAGTAAGATATGATCGTGGCTTCTACAGAGCATTTGGAAGTGGAAAGAAAGTGATATGTTTTGGTGGTAGAGTCAACATGACTGGCTGATGGATTAGATGCTGAGGATCAAGGAAAGGAATCATTCAAAGATGACTCCTCTATGCTTTCTTTGGTCAATGATGAAATAAAGCATGAACCCAAGAAAAGTTAGAATCCAGGAATGGGGGTTCATCATGAAGGTGAATCAAATAATTCTTTCCCCAACTATCACATCCAAGGTATCGGAGAAGATACATCTACATGATATACCACCCCAAGTGTTAAGGAGTATATAATACCTAGATTGTATAAATTGATCCAGGGCCAATAAAATATATTTAATTAACATATCATAATACTGAGTATAAAACTTAAAGGAGAAAGCACCAATAAGGGGAAAATGCAGCCTATCTATAATTTCAATATAGATTTCTTTGAAAAATCTAAATTCAAACTTAGTAAATTAAAATCCAAAGATTCTGAAAATAATGCACAATGACCAAATAGTGTGTAACCCATGAACGCAAGAGTGATTCAAAATTTAGGAAATCAGGGAAACGGACTTTGGCCCAGTGGTTAGGGCATCCGTCTACCACATGGGAGGCCCGCAGTTCAAGCCCCGGGGCTCCTTGACCCGTGTGGAGCTGGCCCATGCGCAGTGCTGATGCGTGCAATGAGTGCCGTGCCACACAGTTGTCCCCCGCGTAGGGGAGCCCCATGCGCAAGGAGTGCACCCATAGTGAGAGTCGCTCAGCGCGAAGGAGGGAGCAGCCTGCCGAGGAATGGCGCCGCCCACACTTCCCGTGCCACTGACGACAACAGAAGTGGACAAAGAAACAAGACGCAGCAAAAAGACACAGAAAACAGACAACCGGGGGAGGGGAATTAAATAAATAAAAATAAATCTTTAAAAAAACAACAACAACACAATTTAGGAAATCACTAAATATAATAATCACATAAAGAGTTTAGAAACATCAATCATATTACCCCTCTCTCTCCTAGGATATATATCAAAGTGTTTGTTCTTGGAATTTCTTCCCAGAAGTTTCCTCTAACAGGGCTGTTAGGCTAAAACAAGGTCATTTAATTACTTTCCACTCAATTTTTCCCAGTCTCTCTCTCTAGTGAGTAATTTATAACGCAGTGATCTCCAATCTAACTGACTCTCAGTTTAATGGTCCCCTGACTTTTCCACACAGGATTAACTGCCTTAGGGGAATTCCACAGACAAGGCAATGAGTGCTTTTGGATTGTTTCATTTCATGTTTTTTGCTTATTTTATTCACAATCAGCAGTGGATGAGAAAGGTGGGGATAAACACATCTTGTAAAAATCAAAGGCCACTAACTACTGACAACTAATTGGAGTTATTTACTTCTTCATTTATCACTCACTCAATAAATATTTACACTTTCTCTAATACATTCCAAACACTGTGCAAGGAAGTGGGAGTGAAAGTTCTTGAAGTTCTTGAAGAATTTTGTTCTTTATAGGAATATTATTTTAAAAGACTATCCATATAAACATAGGGTAGATATATATAAGAAAAAAGAAAAAACAATAACAAGGTATAAGTTAACTGAAAACAAAAATTCACAAGATATTTTTAATTAAGAGAAGTTTGGGATGTGATAACATAGCCAAGTGATTGGCTGATAATCTTGTATGTGGACCATGTAAGTTCAACATGGATAGAGGCTACTAAGAAAATAGAGAACCGAGATATTTTCCAATTTGCTTTCTATCATTTGTGGTTCTAGCAGGAAACAGATGGTGCATACTTTAATTATGATTATTCACGGAAGATTTAATAAAGTGATTAACTCCGAAGATGTAAATAGGGGGTAGGGAAAGCACCTCCTGGGGGTTTTTCCAACTCCAGATCCAAGAGACCTGGGGAGGTACTCATCCTGTAGTTCTGGAGAAAGGACTGCAAAGGTGGCAGCCAGCCTGAGACAAGCCAACAGAAAGGCAATCTGGAAAAAAATAATATCCAGACTTCATCTTCCTCTTCCCCACCCATCTCCTGCTTGGCTCCCCATTGGCCAAATCCACCTAGAAGTTAGAACAAATGTTAAATTACTACAGATTATCCCCTCCAAAACAAAGGAGAGCGAGTAGACCTAGAGGGAAAAAAGAGAAAAGGAAGATATCCACCAAAGTCCTCTCAAATAGGATATAATTTAAAAAAATTTTTTAAGTGTATAGCTAAGTACTATGATCATGAAATCCCATAGAGCAGCTGCATTATAATTCATTAGTGATGCTCTAAGCAGAGCCCATGTGGCATATAGTGTAGCTCTATGAATCCCCACAGATATGAAACAGCACAGGATATCTTTTTAACTCCAGGGATTCCACAGAGTGAATTCAGTCTTCTCAGTCCTCTGCTTCCCCCTCACCCTGGAGCTAGAATTTGGAGATGTCCTCTTGGGACAGGTGCCCTCCCTTCAACTGCCACCAAAAAGCAGTTACTTCAGAAAAATCAGGCATGAGATCAAGCTGGAGAGCTTCTTCATGGAAGAGCTGACAGACCAGTGTGTCAGGCAAGAGGCCCTCTGCCTGTGCTCCTAATGCTGGACAAAGCAGCTGCCTCCCTGACACCTGCAGGTTCTGTGTTCAGAAGGAGCCTCCTCTCGCCCTAGGGCCTTCAGCTCAACTGTGCACTCCGCGCAGACGGAAATGATGCTTCTAAGTAGGATGGGGACCAACACCGCAGCCAGAGGTCTTAGGTCAAGGATGTTCCCTACAAAAATGGTGTTAAGTTCACCCCGCAGTCTGCCTTGGGCACAAGCCTACCCCAGGTACCCTGCTTTATGGGTGGACAGCCACCATTTTTTTTCAGCCCATCAACATTTCATACATGTATTGATGTAGTTGGATTCAACTATTGCATTTTATAACTGGTTTTGTGCCTGTTCCCTTCTGTTTTTTTTAAATTCCGTCCTTGTTTTGGATGAGTTAAGTATTTTTAGACTTTGATTTTAATGTCTGTTGTTTTTTTTCCCTATACATCTTTGCGTTATTTTCTAGTGGCTGATCGGGGCATTAAATGTTTATACATCTTCAACTTTTTGCCGCCTAACAAGAGTTGACATTAGATCATTTCTACTAAAATATAGAAACCTTTTAATTATATAGGTATATTTAATCCCCTGCCATTTTGTTACATTTGTTCTATGAGCTATATCTGCGAACATAATAAACCCCACAAGACAATATTATGACGATGCTTTACGTAGCCATATGCGTGAGAATGAATTTAAGAAGAAAATGGTTTTGTATATTCAATTATATTTACCTTTTCTCATGCAGTTCATGCATTTTTGGAGATTGCAATTTCTCCGGTATGGTTAACCTTCGAAAGTTAATGTTTTTGGGTTTTGGTTTTTTGTTTGTTTGTTTTTAAATAACCCCAGGCTGCTTGGGAGGAGCCAGAGTCCGTGCAAGAGAAGGTGCGAAATTCAGCTTACTGGGGCGCTGATCCTGTCCACGTGACAAGTGCCTGGCCGACTGCAGCACTCACCTTTTTAGTGCAACAAGCGCCCCCGTGGCTGCGCTGCGAGACCGCACCCTGTGGCCCGCCCAGCTCCCGGAGCTCGCGTCCCACGGCTTGGGCGCCTTTGGGCTCCCCCTCTCCTGCCAGCTCTGCCACGCAGCAGGCTCTGGGCAACAGCCCCAACCGGGGGTCTTTGAGCAACGAGCCCGGCCTCCCCATGCGCGGCCCAGAGGCGGTTGCAGCTAAGTTGGGCACCGGCTGCTTGTTAGGCTGGCGGCGCCGCGTGCCCTGGCGGCGGCTCGGGGGCTCCTGCCCGCCCCGCTCTGTCCGCCGCAGGATGCCTTTAAATCTTTGTTTTAATTACACTTGCATACTTTATGCTTTGCTGAATATAAAAGTCGGGGTTGGAGGTTTTTTGATGGTTGGTCAGTTTGTTTTTTTTCTTGTTGAACTTTACAGTGAAACCATCTTCTAGTCTCTACAGTTTCTAACAAATGAATTTTCCCAGTTTATAATAGATCTGGGTTTTTCCCGGCTACCTTCAAGATTTTGTCTTTATCTTTGGTTCCCACCAATTTGACGCTTATGCTCTGGTAGGCTTTGTTGTTTCCAAAATCATCCAGTTTGGGTTTTGCTAAACTTTAACCCGTAAATTTATATCTGTCCCCAAATCGAGTCATTTTCAGGCTTTTAAGCAATGTTTCTGTCCCATTCTCTCTCTCCTTTTCTAGGAAACTTCCCAAATCTTAGATCATTAGAAATTGTCTCACAGGTCCCTGAGGTGTTGTTCATTTTCTCAAATAAATTTTTTCTCTCAAATTTGAGAATTTCTATTGATTGATTTTAGTTTTTTAAAAAATATTTTATTATTGTCTTTCTTTAAAGGATACATAGATCACACAAACGTTACATTAAATAATATGAGGTCTGTTGATTTATTTTTAAGTTCACTGACTCTTCCCCATCTCCGTTATTCTCTTAAAACCATTCAGTGAATCTTTATTACATATAATGAATTCTTTCAGTACTAATATTTATTTCAGTTTCATAATTTTCTTTTCTTTGCTGAGGTTTCTTATGTTTTCACTACCTTTTCTTTACCTTGCTTAACATAGAATTTTGCCCATCAATATATATTTTTTTACAGAAAACATGTTTGCAATCTAAGAAAAAAAAATTACTTCATTTTTTAAAAAAAAATTGAATTCTTGGTTACTGGAGGAATTTGGGCATATTTTTGCATTTTATTATTTTTATCAAGTAGAATACTTTGGGGTTTTTAAATTCTAAGTTAATGAAAATAGCTGGTGTAGAAGTGGGGTTGGTTAGGAGATGAGCTTCTTTGACCTCTGATGGACTGATTGTTCCAATTATTTAGGAAGAGATGGGATTGGGTTACTTATTAAGAACTTATATATTGAAAGATAATTTTAAGTGATAAAGGCCAAGAGACTCAAAAAGTAAATGTCAAAAATATCCATTGAAATTCTACTTATAATGTAAAAAGCTAAATAGCTAAAGATATAGCCATTTAAAGATATAGCCATTTAAAATAATATTACAGATTTTTTAAAGTAATAATATGAAGACACATGAACAATTGTTATAACATGAAAAATGTAAGAAGTCGAATATAAAATTGCATCTACAACATGGTTACAATCCTGTAAAATTATGTTACCAGGTGAATGAGGACTGAAAGAAAACTAATAAAAATTGGGCAGTGGCCACCAGATTCTGAGGGATGGGAAAGGGAAGAAGAGGTGTAATATGGGGGCATTTTCAGGACATGGGAGTTGTCCTGCATGACATCGCAATGATGGATACAGGCCAGTGTATATTTTGTCATAACCTACAAAATTGTGCAGGACAGAGTGTAAACTATAATATAAAGTGTAATCAATAGCTTAACAGCAATGCTTCAATATATGTTCATCAACTGTAACAAATGTACCACACTACTGAGGGATGGTGTTCATCTGTGAAGGTGTGGGAAGGGGAGGGAATGGGACATATGGGAATACCTTGTATGTTTTCTGTTACATTTATGTAATCTAAAGCTTCTTTAGAAATAAAATTAATTTTAAAAAATTGTTTTTGATTTTTTGGGAATATAAATTGTGATTAATATGTTATCTTTTAGGGTTCTATAAATATTATAATGTTGATTGTGTAATAATATCTGAACTTATTTTAGTTTGTTTTTCATTTAAAAATATAATGAATGAGCATGTATTGATATAGGCTATGCATGGAGGGTGTTTATCTCTTCATTGGTAACCTGAACTGTGTGTCAGGCAGCGAGAGCTGTAGCGCTGCCTTTGGTAACCATTGCAACAACTCCAGTCCCCAAAAAACAAGCAATGTAAATTCTATAAACTTTAAATATTCAGTAAGAATGCAAACCAAATGTGTTAAAAGCTTATATGGAATGTATGAAGTTCATGCTAAAAGTTAACCTAGAATGTGGGGGTTTGTGTTAATTCAAACTTATTGAGCACTGAAACAAAGGATCATTTAACTCTTCCTCTGTATAAAAAGAACTGTAAAATCTTATTCGGGGCTTGGGTTTTAGATGAGAAGCTCCCTGAACCTGGCTGGTCATAAATAAATTATTTTTTCTTTCCCAACATTATTACTGAGTCCTGGCCTTTCCATATGCAAATAATTGAAACTCTCTCAATGTCTACAACAATATTAAGCTCTAGACTCATATTTAAACCTTAGATTTAAAATGTGAATTATAACTGTAGAGCATACTTTTCCTTAAAAGCCGTAATGTCTTCTTTATTTGAAGGGTTTAATATTGTTCTGGAGACCTGCCAAAAGCAACTTGAAGAACCAAAAGTACTATCATTCATTTATCAATATGTATAAAAAACCTAAAGTAAAAGGAAGAACCATGAAGATTCTAGAAGAAACTGTAGGAAAATGTCTCAAAGACCTGGTGGTATGTGGTGGATTCTTAAAGGAGATAAGAGGAGGATAGAAATGGACTACTGATTTTAATGTATATAAAAGTTTTATTTAGCTTTACTGTAAAAGTGTGGAAAAGTATAGGCTGGATCATAACAAATAGTAACAGCTAGTTTATAAATGGGGATGTGGCTGAACATGGTAGTCTAAGGATGTAAATGCTAATTGACAGAATGCTGGAAAATAATCTAGGAACAGAATAGCACGGTAAACCAAGAGGTGGATGAGAATTGTGGTTGACAGTACAGATGCAAGAGCGTCTTTTGTGAGCTAGAATGTACGTCACTAATACAGGGTGGTGGAAATGTGCAGAAGCATGGGAAAAACACCACTGGAGTGACCTATGGACTGTGGTTAACAGTAACAATCTAATATTCTTGCATCTATGCCAAAGATGTACTGTGTTGATAATGGGGCAGTTTGGAAAATGTGTGCCAAATGTACACTCTGGACATGGTAGCAATCAGGTGATATTATCTTATTTGTAACTGATGTTCCTCCACAGTGTGGTATGTTGATAGAGGGATGTTGTTTAGGAATTCTGCGCATGTACCTAATTGTTTTATAAATTTATGACTTCTGTCATAAGAAATATATTTTTAAAATAAAAATAGGGGAGGTTGGGGGAAAAGTACACCAAATGAAAGATAAGGACTGTAATTAGTAGTAAGATTTTGACAATATTCTTTCATAATTTGTAGAAAATGTCTCACAACAATGCAAGATGTTTGTGGAGGGTTGATGTATCAGACCCTTGAATGATGTTATGCATGTTTGCTTTGTAAGTTCAAAACTTTTACTATACACTTGTAGCTTATGTATGTTCATATGTAAATGATATAAATGATAGAGTGGGTTGGAGGAAAATGCTTTGGTTAGTAGTAATATTTTGAAAATGCTTTTTAATCCTTAATTAAAAATGTTTAACAATAGTGCAAGCTATGGATGGTAGGGTGTGTTATGAGATTCCTGTATGATGGTAGAGATGTTTGTTTTCTAAGTTCACAAATATTACTATACACTCATTGTTTATGTGTATTTATGTATAAGTGATATAAGTCAATGAATTAAAATATATATGTATTAATATTTAAATAATAAAATGTTTTGCACACAAAAATATGGATCCCCATATGCCCCACTCCCCACACATCCCACCCTTCCCCACATTAACAACTTCTTTCATTAGTGTGGTACATTCATTGCAATTGATGAACACATTTGGAGCATTGTCACTTATCATGAATTATAGTTTACATCATAGTTTATCCTCTCTCCCACTCAATTCTTTACATTATGGGAAGACACATAAAGGCCTCTATCTGTCATTGCAGTGTCATTCAGGATAATTGCAACTCCCCCAAATCCCCCATATTGCATGTCTTCCTCCCTCTCCGTGCCTTCAGCACCTCCAGGGGACCCGGTATCCACATCAATGATACAATTTTTTCCATTGCTAGAATCCCAATAAGTCTGTAGTAGAATACCAGTAAGTTTACTCTTGACCATATTTTATTCCCCAGTCCCGAGGATTCTGGGAGGGTGATGTGCACTCCACCTCTAATTGAGAGGGGGCCTCATTTCCATATGGTTGATGGATGGGACTCTCTATCTTGTAATTGTAGTCTCTCTCGGTTCCTTGTTATGGTGGTTGTCCATTCTTATCTCCTTGTTAGTTGTCCTGGGTGAGTCCAATGAACTGGAGAGTAGGTGTGGCAACTCCATTGAGGCCCAGGGCCCAGCTGGCACAGGACAGACCAAAGACTCAAGTCTCTTGGGCATACACCTACCAACTCCACTGCAAACTATAGCTTCAATAAAAGGGACAGAAGAGGCATGTGTAGAGAAGTCACAACTGAGTCCAAAGCTCGGGAGCACAAACTCTGAAGAAGGGCCCACTGGCAAGGCACAAAACTCTGGAGCTATGTACCATGACTGTAGGATATGAGTGTCTCCAGAGTGCTCAGGAGCCCCACTATTTGGGATTGTATCTACTCTGGCAGTCTATGAGATCCTGTTGAGACGTGCATAACTGTTACCCCTGGGATGAACTCATGACTCAATTTGATGTCTCTTAGCTATATGAAATCATTTTTCTTTACCTTTTTCCCCTTTTATTCAAGGTCCTTTTCCAGATGCAATGCTACTTGCTGCTTGGTAGTAATCCCTCAGTGCTCATCCCTGGGAGTCATGCCCCACACTAGGAGGAAGGTAATACATTTATATACTGAGTTTGGCTTAGCGAGAGGCCACATTTTAGAGACTTGAAGGGTTTTAGGAGGTAACTCTTAGGCACCCTACAGTACTAGGCTAAGTTGTAATTTCAAAAGCAAAGGCTCATAAGAATAGTCATCAATATCAAGGGCCCATCAACGGACCACCTGTCTTTACTAGTCATTGTCCTGCACTTGAAGGATTGTTCCTGTTCCATTAGAAAATGTGACAGAACTACCTAGGATGGGAATTCAATATTTTTTTGATTATTGTGTGAATCTCCACGCACTGTGACAATGCCCCATGAACATTTGAACATAATTACATTACTTATATGTATGCCCAGGTGAATTTCCTTCCATGTGTCCCCCATCATTGATACCCCAACTCAATGACTTTCCACTACCACAGTTGTAACCCTTCTGTGATTCCAAACTTCAAAATTGAAACCAAGAATAATTGCCAAATACAATTAGTAGGAAAATGAAATAACAATGATAGGTTTAAACATAAGAAATAAAATACATAATAATTGAGAAAAACTGAAACCTAAATAAAATAAAAAATTGGGATAGTAAAAAAATGAAAAATATTTTCAAAAATTTTGATGTTTTGCCTTATATTGTGGTAATAGCTGTTGTTCTGTATTTACAGTGACATTTTCTTCCATTTCTTCCTCAGTGTCTTAGTTTTTTTCATGTTGTCTTCAAAGAAGTATTAGGTCACAGTAAAGTCACCTACAGAACACTGGGGACTCCCATATATCCAACATTCTCCTCCTTTCTCCCCTTCCCATATTAATAACCTTTTAAATATGGACAGTACATTTGTTACAACTGATGTACAAATATTGACATATAGCCACTAACCATGGACAATTGTTTATATTATTTCTACACTCTAGACCATACACTTTTAAATTTTTTATGAAATCCAATATGGCCTGTATCCATCATTGCAAGATCATTCAGAACACTTCCATTGTCCCCTAAACACTCCCTCCTCCATCTACCCTATTCCTTGTCCCCCCCCCTCAGTGACCACCAGATTTCACTCCTTGAAGGACAAGATTCATAGTTGCAACAGTTCTGTGGGCTTGACACACTGTCTGTCCTCCCCTATTAGGAACCTGCCATGCTCTTGAGAGACACCCACCCCTTTTAGAACATATTGGCGCTCCCCAGGATGGGAGTTCAACTCCTCCTCACTCATTATGTGGGTCTCCATCTAATGTAACAACACATTATGACAAAACAATCACTCACACCTTCTCTAGAAGACTGTCCCAAGTGTTCCCTGTCCCAAAAGCACTCCCATTCAATACCCTAAACGAGTAACCCTTCCTTGTCATATTGCCGAGAGGTTTCCCAACATTGTAGTTTCAACCACATACCCACAAATCTCCAGTGTTCACCTGCTTCCTCTTCCAGCCCTCTCCCCAGTTCCATGGACTGATCATCCCACCCTCCACCCCTGTCGAACTTGCACCACCCAACCCAATCGTATCAATACACTCATTGTATCCCTTGACTGTACAACTACTCACTTCTACCTTATCGTAGATTTCACTATGTGGGCATTGGCTCACAATCTTCTTCTCCCTTTCTATTTACTGTAAACCTATCTTACAGACTCTAGCTCTCTCAGTCTGTTCAATTTGTTTAATTCGTATCAGTGAGGTCATATAATATTCATTCTTCAATGCCTGGCTTGCTTGACTCAACATAAGGTCTTCAAGATTCATCCATGTTATCCCATGTGTTAGTACTATATTACTTCATACAGCTGAGTATTATTCCATTGTATGTATATACCACATTTTGTTTATCCATTCATCTGTTGACAGGCATATGGGTTGATTTCAACTTTTGGCAATAGTGAATAATGCTGCAATGAACATTGGTGTGCATGTATCTTTTTGTGTCCTTGCTTTAAATTCTCTTGGTATATATCCAGCAGTGGAACTGCTGGATCATATGACAGATCTATAGTTAGTTTTTTGAGGAACCCCCAAACTGTCTTCCACAATAGCTGGACCATTCTACATTCCCAACTGCAGTGAATAAGGGTTCCCATTCCTCCATATATTCTGCAACACTTTTAGTCCTCTGTTTCTTTAATGGATGACAGTCTAATGGGAGTAAGATGACATTTCATTGTAATTTTGATATGCATTTCCCTAATAGCTGGTGATGTTGAGCATCTTTTTGTATGCTTCATAGCCATTTGTATTTCTTCGTTGGAGAAGTGTCTGTTCAAATCACTTGCCCATTTTTTAAATGGGTTGTTTGTTTTCTCTTTTTTTTTCCTTCAAGATAGGATTTCTTTATATATGCTAGATATTAGGGTCCTATCAGATATATGGTTACCAAACATTTTATTCCATTAGGTACGCTGTCTTTTCACTTTCTTGACAAACTTCTTTGAGATACAAAAGTTTTAAAATTTGACAAAGTTCCATTTATTTATTTTTTTCCTGTGCTGCTTGTGTTTTGGGTATGAAGCTCAGGAAACCATTTCCTATTACAAGTGCCTGTAGATGCTTCCCTACATGATCTTCCAAGGTCTTTATGGTCTTGGCTTTTATATTTCCATCTTTGACTGGTCTTGAGTTTATTTTCGTATAAAGTGTGCAATGGTGTTCCTCTCTCATTCTTATGGATATGGATATTCAGTTCTCCTGGCACCATTTGTGGAGGAGGCTACTTTCTGCCAGTTGAGTGGGCTTGGTGGCCTTCTCAAATATCAGATAACTGTATATGTAAGGATCTATATCAGAACTCTCAATTCCATTTCTTTGGTAAGTATGTCTATCCTTGTGTCAAACATGCCATTCTGACCACTATAACTTTGTAGTATCTTTTAAAATCAGGAGTTTGATTCCTCCAATTTCATTTTTCTTTTCCACTATGTCTTTGGCTATTCAGGACCACTTGTTCTTCCAAACAAAAATCATAGTTAATTTTTCCAATTTGGTAAAAATGCTGGGTTAATTTTTATTGGGATTGCATTAAATCTGTAAGTCAGTTTGGGTAGGACAGACAACTTAATGAAATTTAGTCTTCCTATCCATGAACAGGGAATATGCTTCCATTTAAGACTTCTTTGATTTCTTTTAACAGTGTTATGTAGTTTTCTGTGTATAATTATTTTACATCTTTAAATTTATTTCTAGGTATTTGATTTTTTCATTTACTGTTGTAAATGATATTTTTTTCTTGATTTCCTCCTCAGATTGTTCATTATTGTGTACAGAAATGTTACTGAATTTGCACATTGATCTTATAACCTATGGCTTTACTGGACTAAAAGTTCTAGAAGCTTTTTTGTAGATTTCTCTGGGCTTTCTATGTGTAGGATCATATAATCTGCAAGTAATGAAATTTTTACTTCTTCCTTCCCAATTTGGATGCCTTTTATATCTGTTTCTTGCCTCAGTGATCAAGCAAGTACTTCTAACACAATGTGTTACATAGGAGCATTGACAGCAGGCATCCTTGTCTTGTTCCTGATCTTAGAGGGAAAGATTTTAGGATTTCACCATTGTATATGATGTTAGCTGTGGGTTTTTCATATATGCCCTTTATCATGTCGAGGAAGTTTCCTTCTAATCCTATCCTTTGCAATATTTTTTTCAAGAAAGCGTGGGTATTTTGTCAAATGCTTTTCTTGCATCTATAGAGATGATCTTGTGATTTTTTTAATGCGATCTATGTGGTGCATTACATGGATTGATTTTCTTATGTTGATCCATCCTTGCACACCAGGGATGAAACCCACTTGGTCATGTCGTATAATTCCTTTAATGTGTTGTTGAAGATTAGCAAGTATTTTCTTGAGTATTTTAGTTTCTAGGTTCATTAGAGAGATTGGCCTATAATTGGTATTAGGTAATATGGGCATCATAGAAGGAGTTAGGAAATGTGCATTCTACTTCTATTTTTTGGAAGAGTTTAAGCAGGATTGGTGTTCTTTCTGGAATGTTCAGTAGAATTCACCTGTGTAATCATCTGGTCCTGGGCTCTTTAGTTGGGAGGTTTTTGATGACTAATTCAATCTTGTTGCTTGTCATTGGTCTCTTGCGTTCATCAATTTCTTCTTTTATCAATAAAGACTGCTTGTGTGTGTCTAAGGATTTGTCTATTTCTTCTAAATTATTCTTCTTGTTGGCATATAATTTTTCAAAATACCCTCTTATAATACACTTTATCTCTGTGGGGTCAGAGGTGATTTCTCCATCCTCATTTCTTATTTTGTGTATTTGTGTCTTCACTCTTTTCTTCTTTTTCATTCTATCTAAGGGTTTGTCCATTTTATTGATCTTTTTCAATAACCAGCTTTTGTTTTGTTTTTCTCTATTTTTTCTTGTGCCTTCTCCCCCTCTTTCTTTTTTTTTTTTTTTTTTTTTAAGATTTATTTTTATTTATTTAATTCCCTTCCCCTCCCCCGGTTGTCTGTTTTCTGTGTCTTTTTGCTGCGTCTTGTTTCTTTGTCCACTTCTGTTGTCGTCAGCGGCTCGGGAAGTGTGGGCGGCGCCATTCCTCGGCAGGCTGCTCCCTCCTTCGTGCTGGGCGGCTCTCTTTATGGGTGCACTCCTTGCGCGTGGGGCTCCCCTACACGGGGACACCCCTGCATGGCAGGGCACTCCTTGTACTCATCAGCACTGCGCATGGGCCAGCTCCACAGGGGTCAAGGAGGCCCGGGGCTTGAACCGCGGGCCTCCCATGTGGTAGACGGACGCCCTAACCACTGGGCCAAAGTCCGTTTCCCTCCCCCTCTTTCATTTAGTTCTGCTCTAATCTTTATTTCCTTCTTCCTACTTGCTTTTGGCTTAGATGGTTGTTCCCCCCCCCCCCCAATTCCACTATGTGTGTTGTTATGTTTTCAAATTTAGCTCTTCTTTTTTTTGATATATGTGTTTATGGCTATGTATTTTCAACTCAGTACAGCTTTTGCTGCATCCCAGAGGTTTTGATATGTGGTGATGTCATTTTCGTTTGTTTCAGGTAGTTACTGATTTCTTTTGCAATTTCCTCCTTGATTCACAGTTTGTCTAAGAGTGTGTTGTATAACTTTCATATCTTTGTGCCTAATCTGGTCCTCTACCCATTACTGATTTCCACCTTCATCCCATTGTGGTCGGAGTAATCACTTTGTATAATTTCAGTCTTTCTGAATTCATTGAGAGTTTTCTGTGCCCAAGCATGTGATCTATCTTGGAGGATGATCCATGTTCCCTTGAGAATCGATGTGCATTGCTCTATTTGTGTGTAATACTCTGTATATGTCTATTAGGTCTAGATCCTCAAGGGTATTATTCAAAATTTTTGCTTTTTTGTTGATTCTCTGTCAAGATGTTCTCTCTAATGTTGATAATGATGTATTCAAGCCCATTATTATAATTACGTAGGCATCTATTTCTCGACTTAGCTTTCCCAGGGTTTGCCTCATGTATTTTGAGGTTTCCCTTGCTCGGTGAATTAATGTTTACAATTGCTCTTTCTTCTTGAAAAATTACACCTTTACTAATATGCAGTGTCCACCATTGTCTCTTAAAATAGTTTTGCATTTAAAGTCTATTTTGTCCAATATTATTATCACCTCTCCCACCTCATTTTTGGTTGTTGTTTGATGTAAAATTTTTTCCAGCCATTCATTTTCAGCCTTCTTGAATCCCTGGGTCTCTAGTGGATTTCTTATAGACAACATATAGATGGGTCATATTTCCTTACTCATTCTGTCAATTGTGTCATCTTGGCTGGAGTTTTGAATCCTTTAACATTCACAGTTTGTACTGTCAAGGAATTATTTACATCAACCATTATTTAGGGGGGTTATGATGTCACATGTTTTTATTTACTTTTTAATTTTTTACACTCTCCTTCCACTCTCTATATCCTGTTTTTTCCTTTCAACCTGCTGTACTCCCCTCAGTATTTCTTGAAGGGCAAGTTTCTTTTTGGCCTACTCTCTTAATTTCTGTTTATCTGTGAATATTTTGAGTTCACAATCATTTTTGAATGCCAGCTTACTGGATATAGAATTCTTGGATGGAAATTCTTTTCTTTTATCAGCATGACTTTGTACTACCACTGCCTTCTTGCATCCATGGTTTCAGAGGAGACATCAGCACTTAATCTTATTGTATGTGATGGTTTTCTTTTCTCCTGCTGCTTTCAGTATTCTCTCTTTATCTTGAGCTCTGGACAATTTGACAAGTATATGACTTGTACTGGCTTGTTAGGATTTATACTGTTTGGGGTATGCTGCTCTTCCTGGACATGTACATCCATCTCACTAAATAGGGTTGGAAAGTTTTCACCTATTATTTCCTCCAACACTCCTTCTGTCCCTTATCCTTTCTCTT
Organism: Dasypus novemcinctus; assembly: GCF_030445035.2. Classification (NCBI taxonomy): domain Eukaryota; kingdom Metazoa; phylum Chordata; class Mammalia; order Cingulata; family Dasypodidae; genus Dasypus; species Dasypus novemcinctus. Next base: position 46,920,146 of record NC_080695.1, on the reverse strand, counting down.
CTCCCTCTGGGATGACTATAATGCATATGTTTGTGCATTTCATATTGTTGTTCAAATCCCTGCTGGATTTTTCCTATCTTTTTATATATTTTTTCTACAGTCTTTTTTATTTCAGATGTACTGTCTTCCACATCACTAATTCGTTCTTCTGCCTATTCAAATCTGCTGTTATGTCTTTCCAATATATTTTTTATTTCTTGGATTGTGCCTTTCATCACCATCATATCCGTTATCTTTTAATGTATGTTTACAATTTCTTCTATGTTCTCCCAGTGTTTTCTTAATATCCTTTAACTCTTCCTTCACTTCAAATAGTTGGTTCTATAAACTGGGTCTTAAGAATATGACTTTAGGGAAGTGGACTTGGCCCAATGGATAGGGCATTCACCTACCACATGGGAGGTCCGAGGGTTGAACCCTGGGCCTCCTTGACCTGTGTAGAGCTGGCCAATGCGCAAAGCTGATGCGCACAAGGAGTGCCATGCCACGCAGGGGTGTTCCCCGTGTAGGGAAGCCCCATGCACAAGGAGGGCACCCCGTAAGGAGAGCTGCCCAGTGCGAAAGAAAGTGCAACCTGCCTGAGAATGGCACTGCACACACAGAGAGCTGACACAACAAGATGACACAACAAAAATAAATACAGATTCCCGGTGCCACTGATAAGGATAGAAGCGGTCACAGAAGAACAGGCAGTGAATGGACACAGAGAGCAGACAATTGGGGAGAGGGGAGAGAAATTTTTAAAAAAGAAAATGACTTTACTAAAAGAAAAAATAGTGAGTCTGGGATCACACATATATTTATGGAAATCATATTCACTAACATCCTTTTTCATCTTAGAATTCCACATTTTGTTTATTGTTATCTAATTAACACTCTGGTTTAACATAAATAAATCTTTTTTGCAGTTAAACCAAGGATATATTGGTTGGTTGCTGTCATTGAACAATATCACTATGTAAAAACTGTTAATAGAGTTGTGGAAGTTTGTCCAAATTTTGTTGACAGAAGGTATGATGTCTTCCCATAATCCCTAGGATTGTGAATATTATAGGATAACAGACCCCCCCATAATTATGCTGTTAATTGGAAAAAATGCAATTTTACAGATGTGATTAAGGTTACTAATCAGTTGACATTGTGTCACTCAGAAGGGAGATTATGGAAAGGGGAAAGTAAACAGTGAACTATTCAAAAGCAGAGAATGTATTCCAACAGGGTGCCAGAAGAGAAATCAGACTAAGTGTGAGAAGTCAACATGCCATTGCTGGTTTGAAGTTACAGGGAGTCAGGGAGCTGCACAAGGAAGAATTCAGGCAAATTCTAGGAGTTAGGAAATGCGGACTTCATATGCAGGCAAGGGACTGTTTTCTGCAATGTAAATGATCTTCAAAGTAGGTTGAAAATTCAGAAAATTTCAAGATAATCAGCACACATTTTCACATTACCTAACAGTCCTGTCATTAAAAATTCTCTGATCATAAGCAGAAATCTTTACCATTCATATATTTATTTATTCAAACTGTCATATGCTGCCTTCTGCCAGTGACCTGTTTGGGGGTATAAATTGAGAATCTTGTAGGACTTTGGGTTTAGGGATGGGAGGGGATATCCTTAGCTCTTTTTTTTTTTATTGACTTTGTAATAATATTACATTAAAAATATATATATGAGGTCCCATTCAACCCCACCCCCCCACCCCAGCTCTCCCCCCCGCCCCAGCAACACTCGTTCCCATCATCATGACACATCCATTGCATTTGGTAAGTACATCTCTGGGCATCGCTGCACCTCATGGTCAATGGTCCACATCATGGCCCATACTCTCCCCCATTCCATCCAGTGGGCCCTGTGAGGATTTACAATGTCCGGTGATTGCCCCTGAAGCACCATCCAGGGCAGCTCTGAGTGTCTGCTTTGACTTCTCAATATATAAGAGGATGGGAGGAGGGTGACAGTGGTGGCGTTTACCCACCCATTTCTGCGTTTCAGCACTGCACCTGCTCAGAGATCTAGTTAAGTAGTTTTTCATCATCTATTTTTAGAAGAAGTATAACAAAAATGCATTAATACATTTTGGAGCTATTCAAATAAAGGCTCAATATAAATTAGACTTTATCCTGCTCCTTCTCATCCTTTAAAGTTATATATGTGTATGGATGGAGAAGAGGCAAAAGGGGGGTCCTGAGATTAGAAAAGGAAAAAATTCCATTCAGCTTGCAAAGTGGGTAAATTTGAAGTAGCTTTTATAGTACACAAAATTTTGAGGAGGAATTTGGAGGTGATGGGGCCCTGTATTGACAGTCAAAAATAATACAATTTCTGATGATGAGGAATAATTGCCAGTTGCCCCAAGAATCTTTTCCCAGGCAGCTGGAGTTGGGGAGAAATGCATTGCTTCCCACCTCTCTGTGTAGCCTTGGTGGAATTCTACAGAGGCCCAGCTACTTTCCCTCCTCCACCTTCACAAACTTGAGAACAGGAAGGTACTAGAAACTTCCTGGTCTGTGGAGCATAGGTAGGGAGAAGGTTGGGAGGTGGCGGTACTCCTGTTCACATACCTACCTCAATGGAAATTTGCCTTTGCTCAATGTCCTGTATAACAACCCTGAACTACTTCTTCTCCTGCACCCTCAGAGAGGGAAGACAGCTTATTGTGAAAGATACAAGTGTATGGCTAAGTATGGAGTTACCTGGGCTAGGTGGCTGTTAAACACCATAAGCCTGGGTTTGATGTATGTGTGGAATTGGGGAATGTTCAGGAAAGCAGTATTCCTTATCTTCTTCCACTTCCTGCCAAAGGGAGTCTAAAGAGAAGGGATAGCTGAAAAAAGGTACTACCAAAACTGAGAGGTGAAGAAGCACATGATATTTTCGCCTTAAACAAGGTATTACAAACAATCCACAAGTATTCACTTTCCAAATTCTCATTGGGAAGTTACTTTAAATGTAGGTACATAATCTTAGACCTCAGGGTGGGACCATGTGTCCATGCCTACCCCCACTCAGAAGGGGGTCTGGAACAGGAACTAGTTTCTGGTGCTATCTGGACACAGCACTTGGGTGTTTCTTTTTTTTTTTTAAGACTTATTTATTTATTTATTTATTTATTTAATTTCCCCCTTTCCCCTCCTCCAGCCCTGCTGTTTTTGCTGTGTTGTATTCTCTTCTTATTTTCTGTCCTCTAGGATTCCCCAGGATTTGAGCTTGGGGACCTCTGATTTGGAGATTGGTACCCTGTTAATTGCGCCGCCTCAGTTCCTGGCTTCTGCTGTGCTGTACCTTTGACTCTCCCTTTGTCTCTCTTTTGATGTGTCATCATCTTGCTGTGTGACTCACTTGCAAGGGCACTGGCTCATCACACAGGTATGCATTCGGGCACTCATGCGGGTGCTCATGCAGGCACTGGCTCACCACACGGGCACTCAAGCAGGTACTGGTTTGCTGTTCAGGCACTCTTTCTCTTCTTTTTCACCAGGAGGCCCCAGGGATGGAATGCACATCCTCCCATATGGTAGGCGGAAGCTCTACACTTGAGCCACATCTGCTTCCCAGCTTGGGTGTTTCTTAAGGAGACAGTCCTTAATGTCTTCTGGGCTTGGTGGTGTGGAGCCTAGAAGTAGGATAGGTTCTACATATGTATTCAGCATAGTTGTAGTTTAACTTTGAACTCAACACTGAGGTCTCCCCAAGTAGTAGGTACCTTGAGGTATGCAGTCACCTCTCCACATTGTCTTCAGAGTGGCTGGCTTGAAAGTTCAGTCAGTGGCACTGGAGATAATGTTTCCTGTGTGGCCACATAGAACACCTTAAGAAAAGTGAAGCATAAATTTAAGACAAGGTTTTGTGTTAACTGAGTGGAATAAAGAAAATGAAGAGGGAGAAAATGACCAGCTGGTGAGAAGGAATGCAGGTACCCCAATAAACACTGATTCTCTCTCTCTCTCTCTCTCTCTCACACACACACACACACACACACACACACACACACACACACAGAGCTCCAAGACTCAATTCATTGTGCCTGGCCAGTGCTCTGAAAGGCACTTTGTTGCCATCTCTGTAGATTTCACATAAGCTTTGGAGTTAGGTTCAAGAAAAATGGGTGCTAACATTAGAATCCCTCTTTCTGAGCAAGGGGAATTCTTCCCTTCCTTCTGTCCCTACTCGATAAGAATGGCTAAGATCTTGTTGCCATTATACTATTGCCCCTAATGTGATTGGCTTGCTGCAAATTGATCTTTCTAAATTAGGTAGAACCATTTAAATCTCCCCTGGTTCAGCCTCAGGGCATTAACCACAGGTGTGTCAATACCTTACATAAAGAGTACAGTGGTTTGGGGATCACTGGATCCCTACTCAGCCCCATGAACTCTAAACCACAAAAGTCACCAGATGGGTCAATGTCTGTCCACATCTACGTTGTCTGGCTGAAGCTTGTAAAGGGCCAGATAGAGCAACTTCTTGCCTCATTTCCCTGTCTACAACCTCCAGTACAAGGTTAAATAGCAATAATTGCAATCTCTATCCTTTTCTTGTTTTGATCTTAGGTTTATTCTACATCTGGTATTTGTAGGCTTTTTGTAGATGGGATTTATCTGATTTAGATAGTTCCTTTTGGTCTGCTTATCATGAAAGGGTGTTGGATTTTGTTAAATGCTCTTTCTGTTGATACAATCAGGTTTGTTTGCCTTTAATTCACTCCAATACTTTTGAAGATAAGGGGTATATAAGATCATGTATAGCTCTGAGAGTAATAAAAGTGTGGACTGGGAGTCCAAACATAATTGCCTCATTTGTTTATGCCTCAACCATCAATATTTTTTTTAAACTTAGATAGACCCATTTCATTCCTTCATTCATTCAGCAGACATTTGTAAGTTCCTGTATGAAGCTAGGTTTCTTGTGAAATGCAGGAATTACATAGAAAAGACGTAAGCAGGACAAATATAATTTATTGTTTGTTTTTGTATGACCTGAGAGTTAAAATTGATATCCATATTTTAAAGGGTTAAAAAATAAAAGGAAGCATAATATTTCATGCAGGAGAAAATTGTAAGAAACTCAAATTTCAGTGTCTGTATATAAAGTTTTATCAGAACATAGCCACACTCATTTATTTATGTATTGTCTATGGTTATTTTTGTGCTAAGATGTCAGAGTTTGTAGCAGCAACAAAGTCTATCTGGCCACAAATCCTAAAATATTTACTGCCTGTCCCTCTACCGAAAAAGTTTACCAACCCTTGCTGGTGACGCTTCAGATGCAGGTTTTAAATTGAAGTGACCTCAAGAAGGAGATGACTAAAAAGTATTCAAGACAAAGTAATACAGAGGGTACAATAAGAAGCCAATGGCATTATCATTGTGTCCAGGAATGCAAAGGAATTACGAATGGAAACTATCAAGTACCACATCAAATGAGAAGAGTATTTCCCAGAAGATACTCATTAAATACTGAGAAACAACTTCACCAAACAAAATAATTTTGTGGCAGACATTTCAATCAGAGCAATTTGAGGCAGGGAATATAACAGAATAATGGGGTGTTCTATCACAATTAGGAAGAGTTATAAACAAACAACCAAAAAAGACATGGCAAAAAGTGTGACAGAAATGTGATGGTAAATTTGAGAAGCCACATCATGAAAAGCATTTTACATCCTTGAGTGGGCTTCAATTTCATCTATTTTCACCATAGGATCTGAAGTACTCAAATTACATGACCAGGTTTATAGGTTAGAAAATATGTTTGATGAATGGATTTTTTTTCAGCAGAGAAGATTTGAGTGATGAATTTGAAAGCAAGTAGAAGTGCTAGAATAGTTAATAGGAAGAGAGAAAGTGATAATGGTAAATGTTTTGAAAAATATTCTGTGAGATAATTCACTGAGATATGGTGGGAATATTGCAAGGTTGCTTTAGAGAGATGCATGTTAGGGAGAGGAATTTTATGGTGGCTGTGATTTGAGCATGCATGAAGTTATGTATGAGAAAGTAGAGTGGGAGCCATTCACTCTAAGGAATGGTGGGGTAGTGAAAGGAGATGTACTCTAAATAAGGTAGGACAAAATTGAATCAAAGGTGTGTGATGCATAACAACCTCAAATATTATGAACCACACCAGGCACTCACACTTTGATGAAGGAGGTGATGACAAGTTTATAGCAGGTATTCTTGCAGATGAGGATGATCTATCATGACGGATGAAATGTATTTTTTAGTAATAAACTGGGTTGTCTTGTAAGAACAAAGAGGTAAAATCGTAGTGTGTTTGAGGACAGTGAGAAGAGTGAGTTTTGGATACATTCAGGAGAATGAGGCATTGGGTGCTTCTCTTAAGGAAAAACTGATATTAGCATCTTGAGTGAAAATCAGGTGAGGACACATTACAAGATCGTGTGTAAAAGCAAAGGAGTAACATAGCTCTAAAAAGCTAAAAATTTTGGCATATGCCTTTTATAGGCAAAATAGCAGAATTCCCATGGTTTGCGATTTCAGTATAGTCTTTGAATCCACATTCTTTCTCAACTAGGAGCCAGGTTGCTGGATGGGGAGCAATGCATTTTTTTTTTTTTCGTGTTTTTGTTTTGATTAGGGAATGACATGGAGAGAGAAGAGGTTGGAAATGTGGATATAAATCATGTTACAAAGTGCCTATATAAGAGTGAAGGTTTGAACTTTATTTTGAGGATATTGAGGACCCACTGAAGGAATTTAGGAAGGGATTTAACTTGATGAAATTTGAGTTTCAGAAAGTTCACTCAATATAAAATTGTGGGTGACATATGCCTGAAGACAGAGACTAATATCATGGAGCCCTCTAGTGTCCAATAGGAGTAGACAACTGCAGCGAATGTGAGTTCAGAAAGACTTCACTAGGGAATCGGACTTGGCCCAGTGGATGGGGCATCCGTCTATGACATGGGAGGTCCTCGGCTCAAACCCTGGGCCTGCTTGACCCCTGTGGAGCTGGCCCACGCGCAGTGCTGATGTGTGCAAGGAGTGCCATGCCACGCAGGGGTGTCCCCCGCATAGGGGAGCCCCACACGCAAGGAGTGCACCCTGTAAGGAGAGCCGCATAGCGTGAAAAAAGTGTAGACTGCCAGGAGTGTGGCCGCACATGGAGAGCTGACACAGCAAGATGACCCAACAAAAAGAGACACAGATTCCCATGCCACTGACAACAGCAGAAAGTGGACAAAAAAGGACACACAGCAAATGGACAGAGAGAACAGACAACTGGGGTGGGGGAAGGGAGGAGAAATAAATAAAATAAATCTTAAAAAAATAAAATAAATAAAATTAAAAAAAAAAAAAAGACTATAATTTTTTAAAAAAAAGAAAGAAATCACTAGAAGTAAAATTGAAAAGGGTGGCAAAATGAAGAGATGTGCTGTTTCTGCTAATAACTGTTCAATAAAGAAAGAATACAGAAGCTCAGTATTATAAAATAAAACCACTTTATCATGCTGAAATATACCTAGGATCAGAAATTCAGAACATACATAGTTGGGATGGCTTTTTCATCTCCACAAGGTATGGTATATCTCCAATGGCTAAGGGCTGGGATAACTTAATTCACCAGTTCCATGTTCTAAATCTACCACATATGTGAAAGGAAGCGTCTACATAATTTTCCTAAATGAAGTGCTGGGGATTGAACTTAGGATCTTGTACATGGGATGCTGGAGCTCAAACCCCTGAGCTACAACCACTCTCAGTATAATCTTGACATGATAGCTCAACTGTAATGCAATATTTAAGTGGCCTCAATAATTTTGGTCCTTAATTTCAATTAATTACTCAATGATTTCTATTGGGTACATTGTAATCATTCAATAACTGCTTAAACTTTTATTTGGCAGTTGCTATTTCAGAAATTTCTTCTCCACTTATTATTTCAGCATTCTAAAAATCATGCTGTATATAGCTACATATACCCATAAGGACATTGATTACATCTTTCTTTGGAACATATGAGGCAAAATATTTGAATTATTTTAAAAGCATATATTTTGACCAAGTCCTGAATGTGCACAGAAGCAAAGTACAGAAACTTATGATTTTATATGTATCTGGTTGTGTATAATGTCAGAGAGTATCAAATTAGTTTTTACCTGCCTGAGAATAATATTGACTTCCTGATTTTGATAGCACTTAACTATTAAAACTAATCTATTCTTTCAAAGATATAAATGTCTACTGAACAAATTATTGAATAGAGTGATTCAAGCTTTGGTGAATAAATCTAATATTATAATATATTTTGGAACACATATCTTCTTAAATATGTAGGTATGGCAGTTTGATATTATTTATGAATTCCAAAAAGAGATATTATGTTTGTAAACTACTCTGTTTGTTAGTCATGATACCCCTTTGGATATATTAAATTCAGAGGTTTCATTTTTACTTTATTAAATCATGCTTAGGGCTTTGGTTCCACCATGACATATAATGACCTGGTGTAAAGGGGGGGGGGGTGGAACTTGGAATTTTACTACATGATTTTGCAAGGATGGATACAGACCACATCAAACTGATCAAAATCTATAAAAGTGTATGGTTCAAAATGTAACACACAATGTAAATCTTTGACAATGGATAGTAGCAATGTTTCAGTATTTGTATATCAATTGCAACAAATATACCATCCACTTGTAAAATGTTATTAATAGGAGAAAGGAGAAAACGTAGTGCATGAATGGTAAATGGGGATCACATATATTCTGTATGTGACTTTTCTGGAACTTAAGCTTCTTTGAAAAAAGTGAAAAAAATTTGACTCTGGGTGAATAAATGGAAACAAATGTCACTGTACATACAAGACAACAGATCTTAGAGTGATGATAGTCATGATAATTTTAAAAAATTAATTTTTAGTTTTTTTCATTATTTCAAACTTGCTAAAACATTTTTATTTTATTCATATTTTAATACTATCATTATGACATCATTTTACCCTTAATTGTATTCAGTTATTTTGTTGACTTCAATTTTGAAGATGTTTTGGATAACTGAAGGGTTACACCTGTGACAGTGGAGGATCACTACTGCAGGGTGTCAGAGGGGAGATGCATGGGAGGAGCTTCACCTGGGGTACGTATTCATAAGGAATATGAATGCGTTCAAATGTTCATCGGCCATTGTCACAGTGGGTGGCAAACCACACAATAACCAAAGAAATATAGAATTTCCATCCTGGGGAGGTCTGCCACATTCTGTATTGGGACAGCAAGAATCCCCTGAGTAAAGGGGCAGAGACTAAGGAAGAAGAGGCCTTGATTTTGATGACTGTACTTATGAACCTTTACTTTGAAATTGAAACTTAACATTATAAGGTGCCTTAGCACTACCCCCTGAGAACCTCCTTCTTGCTCAGATGTGGCCTCTCTCTAAGCTAAATTTCAGTGTATAAGTGCATTACATTCCCCCCAGTGAAGGCATGACTCCCATGGATGAGCCTCCCTGGCACCAGGGGATTACTAGCAAGCACTAACTAGCAATGTAACTGGAAATAAACCTTGACCAAATGGGGGAAATTGTAAGACAAATGGGTTTATATGGCTAAGAGATTTCAAAGTGAGTCAGGAGGTCATTTCAGAGGTCACCCTTATGCATGTCTCAGCAGGAAATCATAGACTGCCAAAGTAAATATTACTTCAAATAGCCAGGCTCCTGAGGGTTCTGGAGACATCCAGACACTATAGGTAGGGCAGACAGCCCAGGAGGTTGGCACCCTGCCTGTGGGACCTACTTTGGAGTTTACAGTCCCCAGTGTGAAAGAGTTGGACTCAGTTGTGTTTTCCCTACACATGGCTCTGTTGCCCCTCTATCTGAACATATATTTAGTTGTAGAATTGTTAGTTGTATGTCCAAGAGACTTAAATCTTTGGGCTGTTCATGTGCCAGTTGCACCCTGAGTCTCAACAAAGCTGCAACACCTACTTTAAGGAGAGTTTTAAGAGCACTATTGATGAATACAGGTAAGAAAATTAGAGTTCCATTTCTTTTAGAGTCATTTTCATTCTGAACCTTTGGAAAAGACTTTTTCTATATTTACCAGTCCATTTGATAAATGCTCATTTAAAACTATGTGCATAATACTATTATTTTGGCTGGTTGGATTTCTCCTGTAATGGAATCAAATTGGTTTCTGTTTATAAAATGGGTCAACCTACAGGAAGCTGCTAACATAGTTATTTCAACTTACTAGTTGATTTCCCCACTATATATATTATGTATCTTAAAGTAAGAACACCGTGACAATACTAAATAAAAATGTCCTAAACAGTATCTCACACAAATATTCCAGTGATTTATTAGGTCACTGAACTAAAAGTTTTAAAATTATATTTGAAGCATGGGTGCATATTTAAATACCAAATTGAAATTACAAAATTAATAAACCCCACTGTCTTCTTAACCATATTTTAATAATTATAACTCCTTTTTAAAAATGAGACTTCTGTATGTTACTGGCAAAAATAATAATGTCTTGAATATCTTAAGTCACTTTCAGGCATATTTTTAAATTTATTTGAATGGATATCACAGTTTTAGATCATATTTTTTTAGGTAAGGTTATAATATACTAACTTTGTATAATAGATTCTTATACAGCAGAACAGGAAATATTTTCACTGTATAAATACAAAAAAGATTCATATTTCACTTTGCAAAATATATTCCTAGATTGATTACTTAAGGCTCAGAATTCTTAAATATTAATTGTTCAACTTGGTAAATTTTTAATAAAGATGCCTAGAAGTTGTTCAAGATATCTATGTTTTTCTCTGAGATTCTTAGGAAGTCTACAGGTTGAAGTCTTTGAAGAATGTTTTATGGTAAACTTGCCCTTATATACTAATCAAAATCTGAGAAGACTAACCAATCTGGATTAATACAATTCATTTTAAGAGAGGACATTGGCTTGTCAACAGAGTTGACAACCATAGTTTATTCAGAGCCAACCACAGTTTAACTGAACACTACTAGAAAACAACCCCATTATTCTAATGAAACAAGGATCTAAATTTTTAAGGAAATAGAAATTTTCATGGATAAAACAACTATTGTTTTAAAATAATTCCCTCTGCTTATTTTTTTGTAAAAATTAAATCCAGTGTGGAGAAGATAATAAGCACTTTAGATGGCTGTTAGAAAATCACTTTAATTGGTTTTAGTATTTACTCAATGATCTAATTTGACATGAATTTCATGTTTTGTTCTTTATGTTCTATTTTATTATTAGAATGAAGAGAGATATAACAGTAAAAGTATTCTAATAATGTAATTAGAAAAGGTGGCATCAACTTGAAACCATATTTTAAAAACATATATATATATTTTTTTCACCCTGACCTGAGCATTTATTTCTATATTTAGAAAATGGGCTTGAAAATACAATGAAATCAAATTAAATTTTTTATTCCATTTTTTATTTTAAGCCAAGGATTTACCATCAAAATATGAATTCAAAGACTCAGGTTAAAATTGCAAAGTAATTTATACATGTAAAAACATGAGTTTAAATGGAGTGCTAAAGGTTTATTATGGGAAGCTGCTATGGCTCAATATGTTGGGCTCCTGTCTACCATATGGGAGGCCCTGGGTTCACATCCTAGGGCCTCCTTGTGAAGGCAGGCTCACCCACACTTCATGGAGAGCCACTCACCTGCCAGCTCTGTGGAGTGCCGCCTGGCCTGCAAGTGCTGCAGAAAGCCAACTTAGCAAGGTGATGCAACAAAAAGGGAGACAAGTAAAAAACACAGAAGAACATGCAGTGAATGGACACTGAGAAAAAAACAACAAGCAAGCTGCAAGGGGAGGGGATGTAAATAAATAAAATAAATACACACAGAAGAACACACAGCGAATGGACACAGAGAGCAGACAACAAGCAAGATGTGAGAGGTGGAATTAAAAAAGGTTTATTATGAGACATAATAAGGCTATACAAAGTGTTATTAAATTAATTTTTAAAAATTATAATTGTATGTAATTATATATTAGACTAATATCAGGATTGAAGTTTTCAACTAAATATTTTTTTACTTGTTTTCAATGATGTAGAATGGTAAAATACAGAGGTAAAATTAATATTTTAAAAAGTAGACTGATGAGCTTCTTTTACTCCTTCACTAGAAATTTTTGCCTCATGGAATATAAGTATTTAGCATTTCAAAGGTCCACAGAGTTGGCAATTTCATTATTTTTCTTTCAAAGGTATTGTATTTTTAGTGTTAGAATATTAGTTTTAAAGTAACTTTTCTGTTTCATTTGCATTCTTCATAAACAAAGTACTTGATCTATTTATTTTACCTTGATATTGCAAAAATTCATAAGAAGTCATGAAAATTAGGTAGCACACAGAATTTTAAAGGTAGTGATCCCACCTTAGAATTAGAACATTCAAAAATCCAGGTCTCCCTCTCTCACTACTCTCCATTAACTTCATTTCCAACATCTCCTAAGAAACCCCCAACATCATGCACTATTAAACTAGACCACTTTTTAAATTTTTTCCTAAAAGTATTCCTACATGTCTTTGCTTATATGCATGATGGTTTGAAGCTATTTGGACCCCAGAAAAGTATGTTCTTAAAGTTAATCCATTCCTGTGGGTATGGACTCATTATAAGTAGGATATCTTGCTGAGTAGGATCTTAATTTAAATATGATCCATCTCATCAGGGTGGGTCTTAATCCTCTTACTGGAGTCCTTTATAAGAGAATGGAATTCAGACCAAGAGAAGTAAGCCATGGAAGCAAGAAGCTGAAAGCAATGAAACCCTGAGGAGAAGGGAGACACCCACAGATATAGCGATGGACCTTGCCTTGTGGCAGAGGAGTCCAGGATCGGTGGAAGCTGGTTGCATTGCCTGAGGATGTCTTGATTTGCCCATTTTTCTCAGCCTTGAACCTGTAAGCTTGTAAAGTAATGATTCCCCATTGTTAAAAGTCAACCTATTTTACGGTATCTACTTGAGCAACTTTAGCACTGTTCTTCTAGTTAGAATGTTCCCTTCCTCCAAGTATGAAACTACTACATATCCTTCTAGAACACACTGCTTCTTCTAGTTAGAATGTTCCCTACCTTCAAGGATGAAAAATCCTTCAAGGCCCATTACAAAACTGAAATTTTAAAAAAATATAAATTAATGTATGATAATTATAAAAGTTAAAATGATAGAAAATATCTAGGGAAAATTAATACTCTTCCCCCCTTCTAATCTCTCAGTTTAATGTAACCCTTCTACAGTTAAATGCTACTGCCATCATAAAGATTTATTTACTTGATCACATTCAAAGTATGTGTCACTCTTTGTACATGCAATTCATTTTCCTATTCTCTTTGAGTCTGGTTTTGTATATAAAAATTTGTGTTTTATATATCCTGCCATAACCCACTGAATGTACTGGGGGAGAGTGTGAACTACAGGGTAAACTATTATCCATGGGGTGCAGCAGTGCTCCAAAATATGTTCACCAAGTGCGATGAGTGTGCCACAATGATGGGAGAGGCTGTTGGTGTGGGAGGAGTGGGGTGGGGAAGTGGGGGTCTATGGGAACCTCATGTTTTTTAATGTAACAATTTTTGAGTTGTATACATCTTCAAAAAATACAATTTACAAAAATGATGGGGATGGGGGGATGAGGAGTGGGTTATATGGGAACCTCTTACGTTTTTTAATGTAATGTTCTTTGTGATTTATTAACTTTACTGAAAAAAGTTTAAAAATGCACACATTGTTTTAAAGAGAAAGAGGAGTTGTAAAACACTCTGTACAGTATCACACCACTTTGAAAATATTAATTATTCCTATATATACACGCATCATAAACATATAAAATTAGGAATAAGTAAAATAGTGGAAAATACAAAAAAATTGTGATTATTATTTTGTTACCCTTTGTATTAGTCAGCCAAAGAGGTGCCGATGCAAAATATCAGAAACTGGTTATTTTTTATAAAAGGGTATTTATTTGGGGTAGGAGCTTACAGTTACCAGGCCATAAAGCATAAGTTACTTCCCTCACAAGTCTACTTTCACATGTTGGTGAAAAACGGCTGCCGACATCTGCGAAGGTTCAGGCTTCCGGGGTTCCTCCCTTCCTGGGGCTTGCTCCTCTTTCCTCTGTGGGCTTAGTTCCTTTGGCTCCAGCTTAAGGCTGCAGCATCAAACTCCAACATCAGAACTCCAGCATCAAAAAACCCTCAACTCTGTCCTTTGCCATGCCTTTTATCTGTGAGTCCACACCCATCAAGAGGTGGGGACTCAATGCCCTAATGACATGGCCCAATCAAAGCCCAAATTATAACTTAATCATGCTCAGGTACAGACCAGATTGCAAACATAATTCAATATCTACTTTTGGAATTCATAAATGTGTCAAACTGCTACACCCTTATAATGCCCTTCAGGACCAGGGTTGTTTTTTTTTTTAAGCTCACTGGTATTTGGTGTGTTCCTGAAATACCAAATAGGCTAAGTTTAGCAAAAGTTTCAATAAATATTTGTTGAGTTAATTAATGAATTATTGAATATGTTCATTTTAATATTTAATGTGTTAACATACTAAAAATATGAATTGCTCCCAAGAAAAATTATTAACTTACCATCGCGTATTGGAAAAAATATTTCCAAATTCTGTTGATCCTATGCTGACAAGGGAGGACTGGATGGCCTATTAAAATGTACCCAGAATAATACTCAAAAGATATTGATTGTCCAACACCATAATCTGAGTTGATCATATACCCATTTTGAAAAGGAGGAGGATCTGGGCAGTTCTATAATTCACAGAATGAAACAAACAAAGAAATAAAATTCACATGTGAAATTAAATTAGTCTAACATTTAGAGGAAGAATATGATTATAAATAGCTTTTTAAAAAATTTTTTAATGTTACATTAAAAAAATGAGGTCCCCCATATAACCCCACCCCCTTACCCCACTCCTCCCACATCAACAACCGCTTTCATCATTGTGGCACTTTCATTGCATTTGGTGAATACATTTTTGAGCACTGTTGTACCACATGGATAATGGTTTACATTGTAGTTTACATTCTCACCCAGTCCATCCAGTGGGCCATGGCAGGACACACAATGTCCAACAACTGTCCCTGCAGTGCCACCCAGGACAACTCCAGGTCCTGAAAATGCCCCCACATCATATTTCTTCTTCTCTCTCCCTACCCTCAGCAGCTACCTTGGCCACTTTCTCCACATTAATGCTACATTTTCTTCCATTATTAATCACAAGAGTTCCAGAATAGAATATCAATAAATCCACTCTAATCCATACTCTATTTCTCCATCCTGTGGACCCTGGGATAGTTATGTCCCCTCCCTCTCCATATCAAGAGGGGGCTTAGATTCCACATGGATGTTGGATGCAGTTCTCCTGCTTGCAGTTGTAGGCATTCTTGGCTCTTTGGTGTGGTGGTTGACCTTCCTCACCTCCCTGTTAGCTGGCCAGAGTAAGTCCAATAAACCAGAGGGTAGGAGTTGCAAGTCTCCTGAGGCTCAGGGCCTGGGTATCACATGGACAGTCCAGAGATTCAGGTCCCCTGTGCATACACCAAACCCCAGCACCAACTACCAGTCTGGTGAAAGGAACAGGAGAGGCTTGTGAACAAAGATCACATCTGAGTTCAACTCCATCACACTCAGGAACACAAACTCCAAAGTAGGGCCAACTGACATGACAATGAACTCTATCTGCCATGACCATAGAACCTGTGGGTCTCTGCAGCCCTCAGAAGAACCAATACCTATGCTTGTATCTACTTTGGCTGCCTCTGGGACCCTGCTGAGGCGTGCAGAAGAGCAACCCCTCTGATGACCTCCTGGCTCTTTTTTGGAGACTCATAACCATATAAACACATTTGTCCTTTCCATTTCCCTTTTCATTCAGGATCAAAAAGCATTTTTGACACTTGATATTACATGTAGGCTGAGATATTCTGCTGGTCTGAGTTGACCCTTTTACTCAAGGTCATTTTCTAGTTATATCATCAGCTGGTACTTGGTAGTAATCCCTCAGAGCAAGGGAGGCTCATCCTCAGCAGTCATGTCCCATACTGGGGGGAACATAATGCATTTACATGCTGAGTTTGGTTTCGAGACTGGCCACATTTGAGCAACATGGAGGCTCTCAGTAGGTAATTCTTAAGCACCCTGCAGCTCTAGGCCTACTTCTTATTTCAGGGGCACATGCTCATGAGCATAGTCATTAGTACCAAGGGCTCATTGTTGGGCCATCCTTCTTTATTTGTCTTATCCATTGCACTTGGGGGATTGTTGCTGTTCCATAGGGGAATGTGATAGAACCACCACCACCCCCCCCAGCTAGGAACTCAGCACTCCCTCAGTTGTAGTTTTTAACTGTAACCATTATGTAAATATCCAAACATTTTTATGTACCTGTATACATGTCCTGGAGAACCCCCTTCCAAACATGTGTTCCCTATCAATAACATCCCACCCCAGTATTCCTCCCCTGCCATAGTTGTACCTCCCTGTGATCCAAAACTACTTTGAAAATGAAACCTAATATATTGCCAGGTTCCATTAATAGTAAAATGGAATATACTGATGGGCTTAAAGGTTAGATATAGAATACATACTAATTTAGAAAAATTAAAGTAAAAATAAATGTGGGCACCAAAAAATTAAAAAATGAAAGCTTTGCTTTTGATGTTTTGCCTTTTATCACTGCTATAAGTGTTGCCCTGTACGTACAGTGGCAAGGAAATTTCTTCTATTTCTTCCTCAGTGTCTACATTCTTTCTTTTCTTTTTTTTCTAATTATTAAGTTTGTTTTCACAAAAGTTTTAGATCACAGTAATTCATATATACAATATACAGTACTCCCACATATCTGGCATTGAACATTTTGTCCCTTCCCCAGCAATGATCTTTTTACATGTTCTTATTATATTTGCTGCAACTGATGTACAGATATTGAGACAAAAGCTTTCAAACCTGGTTACACTTGGGTTTACATTATGGTTTACATTTTAGCTTATAGGCTTTTATACATTTCTGGTGTATTTAACATGTCCTATATCCATCTTTGCATAATCATGTGAAACACTTCCATTGTCCCACAGTTACACTGATTAAGTCTATTCAGTACCTCTTTTTCCCTCCCCTCAGGGCCCACAGTGACAATCAATCTTCATTACTTAAAGGACCATATTCAGAGATACTTGCAACAATGTTGAGGGCTTGACATGTTCGACTGCCCTAACCCACTGGGAGCCACCAATTCTCTCAAGAGATAAAATTCTCTCTATTTTAGAACATCAGTCCTCCCCAGAATGTGGGTGTACCTTCACTCTCATTGTTTGGGTCTCCATCCAATGATATAACCCACTATGACAAAATGAGCACTCACTTCCTAGAAGCCTGACATGTGTCAAATTTTCTTCATTATCTTAAACAGGTAACCTTCTTGATTATATTTTTAAAAAAGTTTTCTCAACATTATACTTTCAACCACATACCTGACAATCCCCCATGTTCAAATGTTCCCCCCACTCTCCCTCAATTTCTTGAGCAATCTTACCCATCTCCCATTCCTATTCCCCCTCAATCCTGCAAAGCCCCACCCAATGGTATCACTATGCCCCCATTTTATCCCTTCCCATAGATTTCACCCAGGTAGGTGTCAGCTTGCAACCTTCCTCTACCTCCCAAATTACTTTAAGCCTATTATCCAGTCTCTAGCTCTCTGAGACATATCAGACATTGTCTTTCAATGCCTGGGTTGCTTCACTCAACATAAGGTCCTCAAGATTCATCCATGTTATCACATGTGTTTGTACTGTATTCATTCTTATGACTGAGTAGTATTCCATTGTATGTATATACCACATTTTATTGATCCACTCATCTGTTGATGGGCATTTGGGTTGATTGCAACTTTTGGCGATAGTGAACAATGCAGCTATGAACATTGGTGTGCATTTATCAGTTTATATCCTTGTTTCCTGTTCTACTGTGTACATGCCCAGGAGTGGAATTGCTGGATCATATGGCAAATCTATAGCTAGTTTTTTGAGAAACCACCAAACTGTCCTCCAGAATGGCTGCATCCTTCTGCATTCCCACCAGCAAAGGGTGAGTGTTCCCATTCCTGCACATCCTCTCCAGCACTTGTAGTCTTTTGTTTTTTTCATAGCGGCCAATCTTATAGGAGTAAGATGGTATCTCATTGTAGTTTTGATTTGCATTTTCCTAATAGCTAGCGATTGTGAGCATTTTTTTCATGTGTTTTTTAGCCATTTGTTTATCTTCTTTGGAGAAATGTTTGTTCAAATCTTTTTCCCATTTTTAAAATGGGCTGTTTGTCTTTTTATTTTTGAGATAGAGGAGTTTCATATACATGCAAGATATAAGTCTCTTATCAGATATATGGTTACCAAATATTTTCTCCCATTGTGTAGGCTCTCTTTTCACTTTCTTTTTTTTTTT
Organism: Dasypus novemcinctus; assembly: GCF_030445035.2. Taxonomy (NCBI): domain Eukaryota; kingdom Metazoa; phylum Chordata; class Mammalia; order Cingulata; family Dasypodidae; genus Dasypus; species Dasypus novemcinctus. Next base: position 46,901,653 of record NC_080695.1, on the reverse strand, counting down.
TTAAAGATTTATTTATTTATTTAATTCCCCCCCCCTCCCCCGGTTGTCTGTTCTCTGTGTCTATTTGCTGCATCTTGTTTCTTTGTCTGCTTCTGCACGGGAAGTGTGGGCAGCGCCATTCCTGGGCAGGCTGCACCTTCTTTCGCACTGGGCAGCTCTCCTTATGGGTGCACTCCTTGCGCATGGGGCTCCCCTACGCGGGGGCACCCCTGCATGGCAGGGCACTCCTTGTGCGCATCAGCACCGCGCATGGGCCAGCTCCACACGGATCAAGGAGGCCCGGGGTTTGAACCGCGGACTTCCCACATGGTAGACGGATGCCCTAACCACTGGGCCAAGTCCGTTTCCCTCTTTTCACTTTCTTGACAAACACCTTTGAGGTGCAGAAGGCTTTAATTTTGAGGGAGTCCCATTTATCAATTTGTTCTTTTGCTGCTCGTGCTTTTAGTGTGAAGTTCATGAAGCCATTTCCGACTACAAGGTCCTGTAGAGGGTTCCCTACATTGCTTTCCTAAGTCTTTATGGTCTTAGCTCTTATATTTCGGTTGTCAATCCATCTTGAGTTGATTTTTTTATAAGGTGTATGTTGGTAATCCTCTTTCATTCTTTTACATATGGATAGCCAGCTCTCCAGCCATGATTTGTTGAAGAGGCCATTCTCTCCCAGTTGAGTGGGTCTGGTGGCCTTGTCAAATATTATATGACTGTATATATGAGGATCTATATCAGGACTCTTAGTTAGGTTCCATTGGTCTATGTGTCTATCCTTGTGCCAATACCATGCTGCTTTCACTACTGTAGCTTTGTAGTATGTTTTAAAGTCAGGAAGTGTGACTCCTCCAATTTCATTTTTCTTTGTCAATATGTCTTTGGCTATCGGGGGCCCCTTTTTCTTTCCAAATAAATTTCATGGCTAGTTTTTCTAGTTCATAAAGAATGCTGTGTTGATTTTTATTGGGATTGCATTAAATGTGTAGATCAGTTTTGGTCTTAATATTTAGTCTTCCTATCCTTGAACAGGGAATCTTCTATTTTTTTAAGTCTTCTTTGATTCCCTTGAACAGTGTTGTGTAGTTTTCTGTGTAAAAGTTTTGTTTACATCTTTAGTTAAGTTTATTCCTAGGTATTTGATTTTTTTATTTACTATTGTAAATGGTATTTGTTTCTTGATTTACTCCTGAGATTGCTCATTATTGGTGTACAGAAATGCTACTGATTTTTGCTTATTGATCTTATAACCTGCAACTTTACGGAGCACATTTATGACTTCTAGAAGCTTTCTTGTAGACTTCTCAAGGTTTTCTATGTATAGAATCATGTCATCTGCAAATAATGAAATTTTGACTTCTTCCTTTCCAGTGTGGATGCCTTTTATGTCTGGTTCTTGCCTCAGTGCTTGAGCAAGTACTTCTAAGGCCATGTTAAATAGAAGGGGTCATAGTGGGCATCCTTATCTTGTTTCTGATCTTAGAGGGAAAGATTTTAGAATTTCACCATTGTAAATCATGTTAGCTGTGGATTTTTCATACATACTCTTTATCATGTTCAGAAAATTTCCTTGTATTCCAATCTTTTGCAGTGTTTTTATCAAGAAAGGGTGCTGCATTTTGTCAAATGCTTTTTCTGCATCTATAGATATGATCATGTGATTTTTTGCCTTCAATCTATTTATATGGTGTATTATATTAATTAATTTTCTTATCTTGAAACATCCTTGCATACCAGGAATGAATCCCACTTGGTCATGGTGTATAATTCGTTTAATGTGTTGTTGAATCTGATTAGCAGTTATTTTGTTCAGCATTTTGCATCTAGGTTCATTAGAGAGATTGGTGTGTAATTTACCTTTCTTGTGGTGTCTTTGCTTGGCTTTGGTACTAGGGAAATACTGGCATCATAGAATGAGTTAGGCAATGTTCTTTCTGTATTGATTTTTTGGAAGATCTTCTTATAAGTTATTTTTTTTTTAAGATTTATTTATTTCTCTCCCCTTTCCCCCCACCCCAGTTGTCTGCTCTCTCTATTTGCTGCGTGTTCTTCTTTGTCCACTTTTGTTGTTGTCAGCGGCACAGGAATCTGTGTTTCTTTTTGTTACATCATCTTGTTGATCATCTTGTTGTGTCAGCTCTCCATGTGTGCGGCACCATTCCTGGGCAGGCTACACTTTCTTTTGAGCTGGGAAGTTCTCCTTACAGGGTGCACTCCTTGCACGTGGGGCTCCCCTACGCTGGGACACCCCTGCGTGGCACAGCACTCCTTGCACCCATCAGCACTGCACGTGGGCCAGCTCCACATGGGTCAAGAAGGCCCAGGGTTTGAACTGTGGACCTCCCATGTGATAGACGGGTGCCCTAAACACTGGGCCAAGTCTGCTTCCCAATAAGTTATTAAATTATATCCTTAGCTTATTATAAATCACAAGCAGAATCTAGAAATTTTAAGGTGAGTTAAAACTTAGAGTTAAATGTCATTTTGTGAATTTATAAATTTTATAAAATGATAAACATAGATAAACTATCTAATTAAGCTTGAAATGTATATCTCTATCAGATATGATATCCTAACCTCAAAAATATTTTTTATTTCTTAAATTTAATCTGTCTTTATAACTCTGAGTTATAGAAAATCAATTATAATAAAAGCTAATGTTTTATAGGGACAACTTTTAAAAAATGTAAATAGTTAGAATTGGGTGTCAAATCAGGAAAATATTCAGTGAACCAACCAGAGGCTTGGCCTAGTTGAGGATTCACCAATTCAATGCTTAGGGGGTCAAGCAGGCCACTTCAAAGAGCAAAGCATTCCAGAAGCCACAGAAAACTTTTTCACTTTTTAAGTAAATGCTGTCTCACTCTGAAAGAGTCTATCACTCTGACACCTCTTCTGAAAGTCCCCATATGTGAATGCCGAATGAATATTTCCAGATTCCAATACTGTGAGAGAAAAAGGAAAGGTGAATCTATGTGTATTTCCCAAGTTATGTGAAATCTACTTCTAAATACTGACAATACTTAGCATATTTTACAAGCCACTAAATACAAAAATTTTTCTGGTCTAGATGATTCCTAACTGTTTTTGTTTTTGGAGAGTGACCTAATTGGTAGCTTTTGAAACTATATAGACATAGCTTTAATGAGCCAATTTGGAAAATATCAAAAGAAGTAAAAAAAAAACACATGGTTTTGAACTACAGAGCTTACAAGTTATGTAAGATAAAATATAGTTTCTTGGGAAACGGACTTTGGCCCAGTGGTTAGGGCGTCCGTCTACCATATGGGAGGTCCGCGGTTCAAATCCCGGGCCTCCTTGACTCGTGTGGAGCTGGCCATGTGCAGCGCTGATGCGCGCAAGGAGTGCCGTGCCACGCAAGGGTGTCCCCTGCGTGGGGGAGCCCCACGCGCAAGGAGTGCGCCGGTGAGGAAAGCCGCCCCAGCGTGAAAAGAAAGAGCAGCCTGCCCAGGAATGGCACCGCCCACACTTCCCATGCTGCTGACGACAACAGAAGCGGACAAAGAAACAAGACGCAGCAAATAGACACCAAGAACAGACAACGGGCGGGGGGGGAGGAATTAAATAAATAAATCTTTAAAAATATATATATATATATATAGTCTCAAAAATACATGATAAACAATACTAGGATGGAATCTAATTTGAGTTTTTTTGTGGTTTAAATAAGGAAGGAAAATTAAAACTTGAAATCAGTACACCAAGTATTCAAAAGGGGGAGATTTCTTGAAAGGATTCAGTGTTAGCAGTGATAGACAACCTAAATAGTGGTTCATGGTTTAAGACATATAATTATATAGTTTTTCCATGGCTCAACTATTAAGGTCATGCTAATGAAACAAGTGAAGATTACCATCTAGTGACCAAATTTGAAATGATGATCAGGAACGAAATGTTGAGCTTTTAACAGAATGTATTTAACTAGGAATAAATGCAGGATTGCAACTTATTGGAGAAAATAAAAATTAAACAAAATAGGGAAGAAGTGAGGCCACATATACAGAAACATGAAAGAGAAGCATAGAAATAATAGTAAATATTATTCCGTTTTAAAATTTTAATTCAAGCATAGAGCCAGGTAAAGGTAACACTAGAGAAGAAAACCGTGTTGAAGTTGAAGCCATCATCTCTCCTTTATGCCTGTGACAGCGTGCTAATGGCTTTTGTTGTGTTCCAAAATCCATTTTTGCATTGTAGTAATTTTCCTTTTACTTAAAATCCTTTAATGACTTCACATTGCACCTGATGAAAATCTGAACTTGTCCCAACCAACAATGTGAGTCCTGTGAATCTCTCAGACGTATCCCTCCTTAATTTCTAGTCAATTTTTCTCTGTTCTTTGCATCAAGCCTCTCTCCACCTAGAACACATTTCCCTTGCATTTTACAGGCTTGGCTCTTATCCTTCAATCTTAGCCTCAATTCCACTACAAATGAATGGCAGCTCCCCAGGTCTCCCCATCACTTTCTTTGTATCACCCTAACTGCTTCCTTCATAGCAGGTACCAATAATATTGCTTTTATTTTGACACACATCCTCACCCATGCCTGAGACTCTGTAGTAATCATCTAGAAGGTCTCTTTGCCTCCAGTCTCCCTTTGTTTTCCAAACCTTTTTCTATGCCTCATAAAAGCCCATCATCTACCCTATATATGATTAAGCTTTTTAAAAAAATGTGTATATATCTATTTTAATTCCCTCTTTAAAAACCTTCAGTAACTTTGTATTGCTTGTCAGGGTAAAAAACCTTTTATACATGGACTCTTTTGGAAATTTAGTGAAGTCTATTAATCTTCCAAAATAATACTTTTGAATGCTTCAAATAAAATTCATAAGATTGCAAAAGAAATCAAACATATTAAAATATAATGATTAAGGTGTGTTAAAAACCAAATATGTGGCATAGTACTATATGTGCTGTTATTTCATTAAATGACAGGGGGCAAGTTTAATAAATAGCTGGTGTAAATACAAAATAGTGTATAAATAATATTTTGAGATATCTACAATAAGTTTAATAAGATATGAAATTATCTGTGATTTGGTGACAAAGTCACATATGCTAATATTTTATTAGTTTGGCTGTCTGTGATCAAAATTCAAGAATATGCAAAATATCAGTTAAAGTTTAGGGAAAAATAAAGCTTAGATTGCAATACTGAATTCTATACATAGAGCCCTGGATCCAATTCTTAGAGAAAAAATTCAAGTTTTTAACACTGGGAGCAAATGACTTCAGTAAAAAATCATGCATCCTATCCAGTTTATTTCCAAACACTTCCTTCAGTCACTCAGAAATTTCTGATACTGATAAGTCCTTGACCAATCAGAGCTAATGATTCCCAGAAAGACTCACATGGTCCTTTTTATAAAGAACCTTCTCAGTAAAAACCTTGTATGTTTGCCTAATCTAATATATCATAGAGTGTGTTCCCCTCTACTGGATTCTTCCAAATGGCTGCAGATACTTCAGTTAAAGAAAGTCTCTCATTGGATTTAATTTGTATTCAAATATCTAGTGCTCCCACTAAATTATAGTTTAGTGTTGAGAAATAAAAAGCATAACCTTGTGAAAATACCTAATAAGTCACCCCTGCCCCCACTTCTGTAAATCAGTCTGTGAAAACATCGCCTTGCAGGAAAATATCAAATGACTCCTGTCCCTGCATCTGTAAATCAAAGCACAGCCTTGCACCTGCATTCTGCTTTTGTAACCCTGCTTGCAAAATTTTGCCTAGCAACGCATTAGCCAATGAGCAAAAGTTATGCTGATCCCACTTGAAATCCTATATAAATCTATGAAAACTGAAAAACAGGACTCAGAATTTGGAGACTGACTCTCTTCTGGGCCCACACATAATAAATCTGTTCCTCCACTTCTGAGTGCTGCATTTGTGTTTCTTCTGTGGTTCAGTACTCCTGGCTTTGCTGCAACATTAACACAGCAACCAAGTCTTAATTTAATCCCTATATTTAATAGGATGATTAAATCCTATTAGATAAATGGATACCTTCAAAAATTGACTTAAATTACAGTTGAACAGGTTTAGATTATAGAGACTTTAAAAATGTTATAAGATACTTTGTATGAGAATTTTACAAACTGGAATGATTAAACATAAATCCATACCCTGAAGCTAAGCTGATTTGACTGCAATTGTCATTTTTTCTTAGTTCTACCGAGACAGATCTACTTATTTGACAGAACTAGTATTTTATCAATAATGGAAGCATCAATCATAAGTGTTTACTGTTTATGCAGTAAATCTAACATAGCAAAACAAACAAAAGGAGTGACTGAAATTCTCTAGTCTAATTAGAAGAAAATAAAATATCGTTTATGTTTAAGTTTTTTCTGTTATGGAACTCATTTGATATTAGAACTTTAGTTATGATTTTATCTTTCTATTTCTAGCACTGTGTGGTTATATGTATACATCTTTTAAATGAATTGGAATCACTTCCCTTGGAAATATTCAAACTACCCTAATTAGATTTTAAATTGAATCGACAAGTCTGAAATATAACTGAGTTCTTCATATTAGTTGGCAATATCTACTGTGAAGTAAGTAAAAAGTAAAATTAGCCTTCAAAAGTTAGGTAAATATGTGCATGTGGTCACAGTCTGACTGTATTGTTGCAGCAGGTTGCCTAGCCATCCTCATCTTTCCCTTTTTCCTTAAGAGAGGAGCCTCACATTTGTTGGAAAAGGAATGTGTGGGTTGAAAAAAAATTACATTTTCCAGCTTTTCTTTAGCAAGTTTCTGCTAATTAAATGCAAGACAAATTCACCACTTGAAACTCCCAAGGAGGCTCTTCAAAGTTGGTTGACCTTATTTTTTCTCTCCAGCCTTCCATTGCATGTCTGAATATGGCTCTGATATTGGAGGTGGAACAGCCATCCTCCAACAAGGATGAAAAGGCAAAGCAAATCACAAAACTTTGACTCTGATATATTTCAATCAGTAGATTGGATAGCAAAGTCCAGTCTACCTCTGGACATTTCATTAGGATACACATTGAGAAGTCTTCAAGCATTTCCATTTTAAAAAGAATTACATATACATATATGTATATGAAATAATTGTGTTTGTTTTTAAATACAGAATTTGGAATAAACACCTTCAGAAAGATGCTTGTATTCATAAAACACCCTTTGGGAAACAACTCATCTTGTAGAAAGTCAGATACATGTGCAGAACAGTCTAGGGGATTCTTAATGACACAAAATCTATAATATCTTCATATCCCTGAAAATTGGGCCCAAACAATTCTTTCTACTTTAAGTTTTAATTCCTCAGGCACTAGGCCATGACTGAATAGTCTAGAGGCAAAGCCAATAAGCTTCAGGTTAAGATAAGAGAAAACTTCCCATGCAGAGACACTTCAGACGGGATAGCAGAAAACCAACCCACATCAAATCCACTCTCTTATGAATTATTAAACCTGGACACAGGCAGTTTTCCCTTAATTAAATCTGTTCTGCAGGTTTACTATCTACCAGGTGGAGACAATAATGTCTTCCTGGAAACTAACATCAGATACACAAAGATGTGATTATAGCAAACATTATGAATGTGATCAACAGCACTGCATTATATATTTGAATGTGGTTAAAAGGGGATATTTTAAGTTGTATATATGTCATAAAAAAAAAATCGATAGGACTGTAACACAAACAGAGAACCCTAAGTTAAACCATGGACTATAGACAGTAGTAAAATGTGCTTTCTTCAATTGTAACTAATGTACTACACAAATGATAGGTGTTAATAATAGGATGGTATATGGGAACTCTATTTTGGGTATGATTTTTCTGTTAACCCACAACTTTGCTAATAAAAAGTGATTTCATTAAAGTCATTTTCTGTAAAAATTAAAATGATATCTATAGTGCAATATATATTATATAATTTTTTTAGCATGTCAGGATCTTCATTTCAAATAGAAAGTTTTAGATTAAAAAAATTAAAACAGGTTTCTTTTCAAAAGTAAACTGCTGCCTGAAAGAGTAATCATTTAAATTATTAACTTTATTTGCATATCAATACTGCATGGAAGAACTTCATATATCTATGTTAAAGACATTCTCAATGTTTGTTTATATATCATCTTTTCCCCCCAATTTGCTTAGTTTTTATAGAAAGGGGAATAGCGATCAAAGTTTCAATTGTTTCAGAATCAACAAGGGCAAAATCCTGTGACCAGCATCCATTAAAAGCAATGACACTTTTTAAAACACAGGAACGCAGGTATCCTGAAAAAGAAAAACATGAATATAATGGCAGAAAATTAGCATGGATGGAATCACATTGGAATATGTAAAGTTGCCTAATTATCTACTTATTTATGTCCTCTTTTTTTAAGGTGAAAGGAAAATGTGAAGTGAAGAAAAAACCGCCAGGAAGCTGGAAATAAGTCATGGAAGAGCTATATTTCTTGACCCTCCTGCTTCCTATATTGTTTTAATTTGGCTAGAATGTGAACTTGAAGATAAAATTATGGAAAAATAATTATTAATGCTTGTTGTTTCAGGAAAATGACAGAGATGTTTATATAACTTAACTTTAGAACTTTAGATTTATTTGAACTTTGTTTTCTGTTGTGTGTGTGTGTGTGCCCCCTAATAACTTTAGTGTTGAATCTTCACACTCATAAGCTGAATTTTAAATAACCACAGGTAATTTTGGTGGATGGAAAATAAGGTAAGAGGCAGAAGCCCAAAGAAGAGTGCCACTATCATTGATCATCATAGAGTTTTCTTTTATAGTCAAGAGAAAGATGAGTTAATATTTGGTCAAACATTCATAGAACAGATAAAATATTCAATTCAGCATTTGAAGTTTTTCAAATCCTTAATATGCATGACTTTGCACTTTCTCTACTGCTACCCCTCAGAGTCCACTTTTCCTCATTGTTGCTCACTTCATGTTTGTTTATTTTTGCATATATCATTATCTAACAATTTTCTTTCGGGTACTGGAAAGAGAGTCAAGTGGAGTACATACATACACTGTTGTTATCAGTACACCTGTGTTAATTGGAAGGCCCAGTGATTCTGTGTTGAGAATGATGATCAGATTCCTATACTAGTAGGGATTCGGAGTCTACACACCCAAACCCAAGCTCATTCTCTCCCACATTTGGTCACTGTTGGGACCTTGGCCTCACTGGAAAAGAGAAGCCATTCTGAACAATAAAGGAATAACAATATAAAGCTGAGAGCATGATGAGAAGGGCAATTAAGAAGGGACTGAGAAAAGCAGGCTAATAATCTACAATGAGAGAAAAGATTTGTGAGAATGCACCCAAGGCTGGGCTTTGAGCATTCAGTACGTTAGAAGTGGAAGACAAAGTGTGGAACTTGAGAGGAGGAAGGATGGAATATACTGTGAGCATTAGCACAGAGAAGATCAGGTGAGGGGTTTGCAGAACTTGAGGCAGCAGCAAGTACTGGTTGAGAGCACAGGCTCTAGCACCAAAGTTCCTGGACTCAAATCCCCATCATTCTATTGACTAACACTTGGCCAAGATACTCAATGTCAAACCTCAGTTTCCTCACTACTAAGGGAAATGGTGATTTGGCCAACAGAGGCCTGTTGTAAGAATTAAGAAAACGATCGCTTTAAAGCTCCCAGAAAGTTCTATATAAGTGTTAGATAAATATATCATGGAGAAAGCTTCTGATTTTCAGAGGCCATGAAATTATATGATGCCTAAAAAATTACACCTGGATCTGTAAGAGGAGAGCCACAGCTGACATCTGGATTATGTAGGATACTAAGCAAAAAGCATACCATATCTTAAGACATGTGTTAGAAATATTTATGGAGAACATTTGACTCATAGATTTTTAGCAAAGCTATTTCAGCAGCCTCAGAACTTGAGTTTAAATAAGTGAATCAGTCAGGTGTCATGTCTATCAGACTCTGAATCCCTACTAGTATAGGAATCCCATCATCATGTCATGTCTATCCAAAAATTGTTATTTGAGTTGTCCCATAGTCAGTGTTCTTCAGATAAAAGATTTACTGGTTTTACAAACTGCGAGAGAAAATTGGACTTCTTAAACTTACTCTGTTATGATTTAAACACTATTTTTATATTAATGTGGTGACTAAAGCATTGAATTTCGAGTTTAAAGATTTTATCATTTCCCTTTCTTCATTAGAATGATTACTACTTTGGAGTCAAGAAGATTACTATGGGGTTGAATTTCAAATCATAATCTGCACATAGCTTTTCATATCTCCACAGTTTGTTCTACTTCCTTGAGTGTCATTTTCCTTATCTGTAAAATCTGCATACTGTCCACTTAGAATTTAAAAGACAAAGCATGGGATGTGGCAAAGAAGGAGTGCTCAAGAATAGCTACCACTGTCATTGTTTTTAATATACTAAAATATGGACATTTAACTCTTTAAGAACAATTCACACTATTTCAAGAAGATTAAATGAAGAAGTATTATGGGATTGAATTGTGTCCCCCCAAAAGATATGCTGTGGTACTAGCCCCTAGTACCTAAGAATGTGAACTTATTTGAAAATGATGTCATTTCAGATGAATTCAATTATGATAAAATCAGATCTAATTGGAGGAGGGTTGACCTTAAAACCAACATGGTGGATCCCCATATAAGAAGAGAAGAGATGGAGACACATAAGGGAGAAGGCCATGCAAAGACCAAGACAGAGGAATTATGGTGTATGAGCCCATGGAGTGCCAAGGAATGCTGGCCACCCCCAGAAGTTAGGAAGAGGCACAGAAGAATTCTTCCCTAGAGCTGTCAGAGAGCATATGGCCCTCCTGAAGCTTTGCTGACTTGTAGACTCCAGAACTGTGAGAAATAAATGTCTGTTGTGTTAAGCCACTAAGTTCATGGTAACTTGTTATAACAGCCCTAGGAAAGGAATTAAGGAAGCATCTATGAAAGCACTAATAAAACACCCCTTTGTTTTACAGATTTTCTTAGCATAGAAATATTTAGTTTATGCAGACTTTTGTTCAATATGTAAAATTCATTGTGCATTTACTGTTTTGCTGTTTTGGGCCCACTCCTTCTTAAGGAAACTGCTCCTCTCTCTCAAACTATTCCAATTTGATGAAGCCTGTTAATCACATTTTCTTACCATATGACCCGAGCTGAGCTAGTATAGAGTACCAACCTACCTGGTCTCAGAGATTGGACTTGGGGGGTGTCACTTAACTGATGCTGGTTCATACAGAATGTGTTCCTAAAAGCTGCACTAGGGAAGTAGAGTCCTGTTGCTGCTGGCTAAGGAAGGCTAGAATGTGGCCATCCTCACATCTCAAGTCCTAGATTCCAATCCTGCACACATTGAGCTGGAACACTGCACTTACTACTTAGACTAGCTTGAGTTGGGTTCCTGTCAGTTACAGTAGAAATAAAAAGTTTTCTTCCCTACAATTTTAATTAGATTTAGCCACAAATTAATGGTACTTATTTATGAATCCAGGTTAATCTAAGAATGTGATCAAGATTGTGTATCTTCACTATTTTACTTCTTACAAATGTACAAGCATATCTATAGAATTCAAAGTGAGAAAGGACTTAATTGTGTTCCTTTAGCTTCCTCCCTTTAAGGTTTGGGGTGGGAATGGAAAAAATAGAATGAAAATAAGAATAGCTTGGTACTGGTGTGTATTTCCATATTGGAACAAGGTACTTCCAGGGCTATTTGCACACATGGGTAGAACAATCAGTGCCCAAAGTAGTCACTGATAAGCACTGCAAATCCCACTATCTATGCTAAACCAGGATTTATTTAGTTTATGGAACAATTCCTAAAAGGAGTCCACTAAAAACCAAAATTTATGATGACTGGACATGTGATATTTGTGCCAGGATCTGCATTGGATAAGTAAATTGGCTAGCAATATCTGGCAATGAGTAGGGATTAAAATAGATTCAATTTAATGACACTGTCAGAACATAGAATTTAACTGCAGGTAAGCCTCATATAAATGCCTGTCTAAAATGCGGCTGCAGCACAGCATAAAGCCCCGTGGCATCTGCAGTAGCAGAGCATCAAGTATGGCAGGCACAATTATACACTGGGGACCTACTGTGAGTCTGGGAGTGGGCTTCATGCTGAGCACAGAGCGAGGTAAAAATAGAACTGATTCCTCTCCCCATGAGGTAAATTCTTTCTGATTAGACATTCTTTAAAATATAAATATATCATCAATTCCTTATCTTAATAAATCCTATGGAATATTGTCCACATGGGCTAATTAACACCACAGTAGCAAAAATTATTCCAAATTTCATTGCCTGTGATGGCAGGAGGGCCCTGCTCATGGAGTTACTAAGAGACCCAGCCTGACTGAGCAGCCATTATCCTGGTCACTGCTGAACTCCACTTAAGGAAGGGATGGAAGCAGGAAGCATATTCTTATGACTCTCATGTTATAGGGCATTCACTCCAATGTCATCAGCCAAAGCAAGCAACTCCTCCACTTACTCTTAAAAGTGTAAGGCTGTGCTTCATGACCCTTATCCAGAAGTCAGGATGATGGGATACATTTGGAGAGCAGCACCAATGGCTACCACCCACAGAGAAGTTCAAGGTGATGGGAAGCTTCACAACAGGAGATTAACTTAGTCTGGGTGATCAGAAGATGCCTCTTTTAGGAGATTATACACAAATTGAGTGTAAAATGATTAACTAAACAAGAATAGGGTTAAAGAAGGGAGAACTGCATGGGTAAGAGCCCATCAGTAGAAAGAATCATAGCCATATATGTTATTGGAAAGTCCATTTGGCTGAAGTACAGTGAGTGAGATTAAGGGTGGGGGAATAAAAAGCTGAGGGATTAGGTCTGTTACAGAATTTTTTACTGGGGATTGATCCCAGGAACTTGTACGGGCACTCAACCACTGAGCTACATCTGCCCCCCAAAGAGAGTTGGTGTTTTTTCATTTGTTCATTTGATTGTTTGTGTGTATGTGTGTTTATAGGAGGTAAATGGGACTTTGTACAGAGGAAGCAGGTGCTCAACCACTTGAACTACATCCACTCCCCTTTTCCAGAATTTTAACTGTAGTATAAGAATATAGAAAAGCATTGTAAAGGCTATAATCAAGAAAAGGACAAGTCACATTTTTCTTTGGAATGATGAGAGAAATAAGAATAAATGTGATAAAACCTTTGAGAGGCAAAGAATTTACTAGGAAAAAGGTGAGGATGGTTTAGACTATTAATGGTAACGGAGATAGAGAAAATGAGATGGATTCCAGGAATATATTTGAGGTAGAGGAAAGGACTTGGTGATTGATTTAATAGTGGGGTGAGGAAGAAAAATGGAACCACAAATTGCACCCATGTACAGCTGAAACAACTGGATAAAATGTGTACCACTCACTTATTATGATGGACAACACCAGAGGATGAGCATATTTGGAAAGGAAAATTGTGAGCTCATTTCAGTCACAGGCTTCAAGGGTCTTGGTGATACCAAGTGGAGATGTGGTATAGTGAGTTAGAGATCTAGTTCTGGAACTCAAAGAAATTCTTGAATCAGGGATATAAATATAAGAGTTAATTATTACTATAATCATGGTCTTTGACTCCATGAGTGTTGGTGATGCTCAGGGAAAGAATATGATGGAAAAATATGGAACTCCAACTAATTCTTCTACTAAAGTTGTCAGAAGAAGACAAGAAATCAAAGAAAATAAGGGAATAACCAGTGTGATAGTATAGAAAACAAGAAATGATGTTCTCATTGAAACAAATGGGAAAAGTGTATTAGACCAGAAGAAGTGGTTAACAATTTTACTGAATACTTCCAAGAAAGATGAGAAATGAAGAATACCCAGTGGATTTATTCATCCAACTGAAAAAAAATGGAAGAACTTGTCAGTAGAATAGTGCTAAAGCCAGATTAAAATGATTAAAGCAGAAAGAAGGGTGGAAATTGAGAAAATTAGTGAAGATAATACTTTTGAATTTTTTCTTAGAGCACAGACACTGGAAGAAGATAAGGGACCAAAGATGCATACATATACATATATGTATGTGTATGTAAGTAAATGTGTGTGTGAGAGAGTGTGTATATATGTGTCTGAGAAATTTTTGAGTCTATTTTGAATGCTATTGGGAAAGATCTAGTAGAGATTTGATAGTTGAAAATGCATTGGAAAGAGGTTAACCCGTAGCTTAATTTTTCTGAAATAGTAGAAAGGAATGGAGCCTAGATCCTAGAGCATGGAATGGATTTGACTTTGGTAGGGGAAACATGCCCATTTAAATGAGAGAGAAAGAGCAGAAAATAGGTGCACATGCAGGTAGATTCATGGTTTTGTTGTGGGAAACCACTTCTAAGATGTCCTTTGTCTGTATATGAGTGTTTGCTTGTATGACTTTCAAATAGAAAGTGAGAGTGTTTGCTGAGAAAGAAGGAGTATGCATATATTTAGGTATCAATTTAAGTAACAATAAGAGTTTAACATAAGTTAGTAGTCTTCTTCAGTATTAAAATATTAAAGCTCTGTTTCCAAGGTCAGTCTGGAAAATGAAGGAAAACAAGTGCTTTAACCAAGCATTCCCCACAACCCCCACTCCTCCCACATTGACAGTGAGTGTGGTACATTCATTGTGTTTTCTGAGTACATTTTGGAGCATTGCTACACAGCATGGAGGGATGCTGTTTTAAGAATCATATGTGTAGAGAGTTATGTTATGAGGTGATGATGTAGAGATAAAAGAAGACTAGAAATGAATCTGATACAGAATGCATTCTCAATTATAAAAAGTGATGGAGGTTTGAAAACTGAGCGGTAAAATTTTCTCTGCATCTGCAAAATAGCAATAAATTAGTTAAACGCCTATCAAGTAACATTAGCAGGAATAACGATATTCCAAATGTCCATTAGGTCAAGAGAGCAACCACCATTATACCTACCCCTTCACTAATTTTGTAACTTCATGTTTTGAAGTGTATTTAATAGATTATAAAATTTATAACAGAAACCTAGTATATTACTTAAATTTAATCTGAAAGAAATTGTTCTAAAGCATAAATTCATCTATTATAAAAAGGTAAGGATGGTCATGCTGTTTTGTATGCATTTGTTTTGGGTTTTTTTTGTCTTTTCTGCTGGATGCTTTTTAAACCACAATGCTATGTAATATCAAATAATTTTAAGACATTTTGATTTGTGATATTTCATAATTCTTTTTTTGGTTATTTGGCCTTACTTCAAATACATATTTTGTTTAGTTTCATAGATTCTGATCATGAATTCAGACAATTTTGTTTAAATGATTTTATTTCCCTGAATTATTCTCTTGTACTTTAGTTTATGAGTGAAGAGCATAAGGATTTATATCAAACAAAGTATCCTTCTCAGAAATTATATGATGGTAAATTTGGGGTGAGGGAAAATAAAGGAAATATTTATATCTATTCAAGAATAGGAAAACGGACTTTGGCCCAGTGGTTAGGGCGTCCGTCTACCACATGGGAGGTCCGCGGTTCAAGCCCCGGGACTCCTTGACCCGTGTAGAGCTGGCCCATGAGCAGCGCTGATGTGCGCAAGGAGTGCCGTGCCACACAGCTGTGTCCCCCGTGTAGGGGAGCCCCACGCGCAAGGAGTGCACCCATAAGGAGAGCCGCCCAGCGCGAAGGAGGGAGCAGCCTGCTGAGGAATGGCGCCACCCACACTTTCTGTGCCACTGACGACAACAGAAGCGGAAAAGAAAGAAGACGCAGCAAAAAGACAGAAAACAGACCTCCGGGGGAGGGGAGGGGAATTAAATAAATAAAAATAAATAAATAAATAAAAAGAACAAAACATTTCTAATGAGTTTTGAAAGGAAAGTGAGAAATAAGTGGAATAATAAAAAAGCTAATGTTTTTATTCTTTAACATATGGCAAGCCCTGTGCTTAACTTCTTGCCTGAACTATTTCAGTCAATCCACACCAAAATCCTATGATGTTATTTCAGCTTTAAAAATTTTGTTATTACTTTTTAAACTTTTATTAATTTTTTAAAATGCCCCTCTGCCTCCATGGCTCCCTCGTCTGTCTGTTCATTGCCTGCTCATCTTCTTTAGGAGGCACTGGAAATTGAACTCAGGACCTGTCATGGGGGACACAAGGTTCCCAATTGCTTGAACCACATTTCCTACAGCA
This sequence comes from Dasypus novemcinctus, assembly GCF_030445035.2. NCBI lineage: Eukaryota > Metazoa > Chordata > Mammalia > Cingulata > Dasypodidae > Dasypus > Dasypus novemcinctus. Next base: position 46,885,481 of record NC_080695.1, on the reverse strand, counting down.
GTTTGAAAGTTGAAGCAATGAAGGATCATGGAGATTTATCCATTTTTGTAAGGCCATAGCTCCAAAATGATGGAGGTGCAATTTGTGGTAGATTTTTCATTCTTTGCTTTTCTCTACTGTGATAATATGTAAAACAATGTAGTAAGTCTCTGTGGATCTGCTGTTGAAAATCTAATATTTGATCATTTCTGACCTATTCAAGTGGCAGTTACATATATTTCAAACTAATTGCCCATAGCTGTGCCACTGTGTGCCAGGTTGCCACATTAAAAGACTTTATTTTTATGCTAGCAGTGCTCTCATTACCCAAACTCTTTTTGGAAGCTCTCTTTAAGAAGTCCTTCAGAACCTGCCGTGGAGTCTTTTACCTTTTTTTCATCAAGGTAGAAAAGTTTTATCTTTAGAGAGTAATTCAATACAAGAAAATATCTAGAAGACTCACAGAGGCAAGTATAGCAAATATGGCAATTGCTCAAGTCAGGGAATCATCATCTGGTTCCCAATAAGTGTGCAAAATAACAAGTTAAAAACTATATACTTTTGTGGTATAAGTCAAGAATTACAGAAAAGTTTAGAAAACATGAACTTTGTTGATATTAAAAGTATAACCTCTCAAGGTGAGTGCTTTGTGGAAGATACCAGATATTTGAAAAGTTTGGTATTCATTTTAGCCAAGAGTCTGCTGACTTTCTTTAAGACACCCTAGTAAATGGGAGTAGCATGCCTATATATCTATAGCCATAATATTCCTTCATTTAGGGCCCTTACAAGCTGCAATGAAAATATATAGAGAGGTTCAACTACAAGGAAGGCATACATTAAACAGGCCAAATCAATGACATATACAGGGAAGCAGACTTGGCCCAGTGGTTAGGGCATCTGCCTACCACATGGGAGGTCCATGGTTCCAACCCTGGGCCTCCTTGACCCCTGCGGAGCTGGCCCATGCACAGTGTTGATGCGCGCAAAGAGTGCCCTGCCACACAGGGGTGTCCCCCATGTAGGACAGCCCCACACACAAGGAGTGTGCCCCATAAGGAGAGCCGTCCAGCATGAAAGAAAGTGCAGCCTGTTCAAGAATGGCACCACACATACAGAGGGTTGACACAACAAAGATGATGCAACAAAAAGAAACACAGATTCCCCGTGTTGCTGATAAGGATAGAAGCGTTCACAGAAGAACACACAGCAAATGGACACAGAGAGCAGACAACTGGGGCGGGGGGGGGAGGGAGGGGACAGAGAAGGGGAGAGAAAAATAATGACATATACAGGAAAGCAACATGAAATAAAGATGGCAGTTTTCAAAGTGCTAAATTTTGAGAATAATTTTTGCCAAAAATGGGGCAGTGATTATTTCTAAAACAGAAATATCCATGTAAATCTTGGGTTAGGGATTGAGATACTCTTACATGGGTATTCCATAAAGGGCCTGAATTATAGAACTCACTGCCAATAGCAATGCCTGTATTGAATACAGGCCAAGATTTATGTTAATGTGAAGGCAGATAAATGTGTAGGCTTAGATATTGGGTACATTTCCTATCGCTCATAAAATAATAGCATAATGACTTGAGTACTTAGTTGTAACCACAAGTAATCCTTTCTTTTTCCTAAAAAATATAAGAATTGATGGATGAAGATGAGCTATATATCAATCTTTTATCCTTTGTCATATTTAAAAATGTAGTATGTGGACTTGTCTTGATTATTTTACATTTGTTCCATGCTACCATCAGTGTTTGCCTTTTCCCCATAGCTTACTTATAACCGCTTGATGGACTGACCTCCTACCTCCAATGTTAATCCCTTCCTTCTAAGTAAACAGCATACATCAGGAATTTGGGGTAAATATGGTATGTCTAAAGAATAAGTTGTTTAATTTTATAAAATAGGTAGGGATTTCAAATGTTACTGGACTTGTATTTGTTATTTTGTGCAGATTCATGATTTTTTCTAAAGAAAATATACAATTTTTACTAAAGGGCACCTGTCCTCCCCTGCTGGAGAGGATGTAAGGTGTAGTGATGAAGCGAGAGAGTCCAACTAAATCCATCCCCGTGACAGCTCTGCTGCAGAACCTCAGTCAATTGCAAGAGCACTCTGTGATTTGTCATGATACATAAGACAGTTGAGATTTCCTAAGCCCTGAGAACAATGTCTGACACTTAGCAAATTTAATAGAAACTTTTGTTATATAGACTGTGTTCATTAGTACTCTTACTTAATTACAAAAACAAAAAACAAAACAGGACTTGAGATTTTCAGGTGCTAATAAATAAAACAGTATTTCTTTATTGAGTTCTACTACTAAAATTTCCCAGTTTGGATTAATCTACTGCTAAGATCTAGTATGGATTGTTTGTGAGTTTTCCAATGAAAGGTTGATGATTCTACCTCTCTGTACACCTTGTTAGGAATTAGAAGCAAAAACATGTTACAGTAGTGTATTAGTCAGCCAAAGGGGTGCTGATGCAAAATACCAGAAATTGATTGGTTTTTATAAAGGGTATTTGTTTGTGGTAGGTGCTTACAGATACCAGGCCATATTCTTCCCCTTTTCCCCCTTTCTCCCCTCCCACCAAGCTTCCCCTCCCCCTGCCCTGCCCTGCCCCGCCCACCAGCTGCGGCCAGTCTCCTGACTCCAGGCCCTGGCCACCCAGGGCCTGCCATTTGCTTCTCTTCCTGACCTGGCTCTTCCAGCTCCTGCCTTTCCGCCCGCCTCTTGGCGCCCTCACCGCGCCCTTCCCTGTGCTTCCCGGTGCCCCTGCCCTGGAGAGAGGTCGCTCTGAGTTCAAAGGGCTGCAGGCCGAGCTCAGGACTTGAATATCCACATTGGCCAACGAAGCTAATCCTTGTCCCTGTGACATCAGCCATAACCTCGAGCATGGAGGGATGGGGCCTGAAATTCAAGTCAAACACATCCAGGGTATGTCAGCGAACCTTCTATGACACCAGTAAGGCTGTGATTATCACATTCATATTTTTGGCTGACAATTGCCAAATACCAGGTATATGGCTGCCGTGATCACAAGAAATGGATACACAACCATTGCCCCAGACTTCTTTATGGCCATGGCACCCCGACTGGTCCCCCAGCCCAGAGTGGGTGAAAACGCGAAACGCCAGCAAAGTTGATAAGGTGGTAGACGCCGTCTTGAAGTATCTGAAACAACAGTATCATGCACAGAAAGCCAACATCGTGGGAGTCTGCTGGGGTGGCATAGCTGTCCATCACGAGATGATGAAATACTCGGAATTCAGGGCAGGGCTGTTCCTCCATGGCATTGTCGAGGATTTTGAAGACATATGCAATTTAAAGAAACCCGCATTATTTTTGCTAAAATCGGTGCAGTAATTTCTCCTGAGCAAGTCTCTCTGCTGACCAAGAAGTTGAAAGAACACTGCAAAGTTGAATATCAAGTTAAAACATTTTCTGGACAAACTCATGGATTCGTGCACCAAGAGAAGATGGTTCACCTGCAGACCTACGCTGCTAGGAGGAATCTAATTGAGTGGTTGAATGAGTACGTTTAAAAGTGGCTAAGGGCAGGGTTTCTCAAAAGAGCTTCGGTTGGAAAATGTGCTTCTAACCACTTGAATTATTTGATTTAATTTTCATTTTATATAAAACAAATAAAGGAATCCTAAAATTCATGATTTCATCTGAATCACAAATTCACTAGGAAATGATCATGTATGAAATGATTTAAATTCATTTTAACATTTATATTTAAATGCTTAAAAGTTTAAAATAAATTAATAGGTCAGTCTTTGCAGAGGTTGAATGATAGAATAATATCAGAACTATCAGTAAAAACTCCCCAGCAGCCTGGGTCTGGCCTTCCTGATCTTTATTGAATACATCCATTCAAATGACCAATACGGCAGAGACGTTAAGAGCATGAACTGCAAACCCAAGTAGACCAAAGCCCCTCCTAATTAGACATTTGCCTTTGTCTTAATGGAGCTCAATTTGTCATATTCATATACTGCAAGGGGAGTAGTATTGAGATTGAAATAGGGTTCAGTGTTAAGCTAATAAACTTATTTTTTAATTTTGGAAAAAAATTAAAGAACAAGAAGATCAATGTTTTTTGTGTTTCCTCTTGTCTCATGCTCCAATTTGACTTGACACAGCTCTGAACATGGATGAGATTAAGTGGATTGTTGGAAAGTGCATAGAGATCTATGTGAAAATGGCAAGCAAAAGAATGGTAGGCTTTGAGAACAACTGGCCACAATAATGCTGGGACAACAAGCACAGATAATAACAATCATTGACATATGAAGTCATTATGGTCACCTTAGCTATAGACAAATATTTGAGTGGCAGAGACAACATACAGACGGTGGATTAAGTTGGGGCCCAAGTGAGAAGGGAAACATGCAGAGTTCAAAGAAGAACAAAGAAGAGCACCCTGAAATCCTGAAAACTGCCAGACTTCACACTTGAAGGTCTTCCTGTACAATGGAGGGGAAGGGTGACCACCTGTGATCCTCACGGGAGCTTTCAAATTCCCATCCCCAAGTCCAGGCTAACAGAGTACAGAGCCTTGGACTTCGGCTCTTCCTCTTTAAATACAATGTTTAGAAATGTTTCCTCTGAAAAGACAGTCTGAAAGTCCAGGCTGGATGGGAACATCCACAAGAACAGTCAATTTTCCATTTCTAAAACACTATCACCCCCCTCAAATCAATTAATTGTATTTCTGAATTTTGTCTCTGAAATCTTGGCTTTAATGAGGAGAAAGACCTACTGAATACTGCGAAGATTTTCAGACCAGTTGTGTTCATTCCTTCCCATAAACCAATAAACTGGACTTCTGATATAAATGAAATTTGAATTTAGAGCCTTAAGCTAAAAATTTTATGTCCTACCTGTGCACACTGATCTTAAGCCACTGATTGAAAAGGCTGAGTTACTACATGCAGTAAGACAAGATTCATGCTCAATCCTTATCATACCTCTCTTACATCATATTATTTTATAACATATAGTTTGAAAAAAAAACATTTATTTTTAATGCATTATTTAGATATTCATTCTTTTAGGAGGTACTGGGGATTGAACCCAGGAGCTCGTACATGCAAAGCAGGCACTCAACCACCGAACTACACTGACTCAGCTGAGGCAGATTTAAAAGTGCAATATTTGAAGCCCCAAGCACACCACCATTAGGCCGTTGACAATCTGTGTGCTCAGCAGCACAATCAGAGAAGATGTGCCCATAGCAATGCAAAGGGGAGATGGTTAGTTCTGACGATGGACAGTACCTGGCATACAAGAAATGTGGGACTGACACTGTTTAGAAGAAAATGAAATAAAACTCACTGACTGAAAGTATATTATTTAATGACTAAATGCTAGTGGAAAATATTTGGTTGTCCTCCTATGATATAATTACAAACATTTAAAAAATGCTTTCAAGAAATCCTGGAATAAATTTCTACTAGTATCTATTAATGGATGCTATGCACTGAAAATATAGTCAATCTTCTCACTAAAAATAAAATCTTACAGTATCCTTTAATTTCTGCCATGCTCCTTTTCTAATACTTAAAGAGGATTAATTGAATTGGGTAAAGCAAAACTTTTTCTCAATCAGAAATTAAGCTTTTGGTCTGAGTGGTTGAAAATGATTTGGAAATACTCAGTATTGATTAAAAAGGTAAAATATCAGCAACAGATAATTTGGAGCTGAAGAGAAGAGAGCAGCTGAGAAGCCCTGGGAGCTGAGCCTCATGCCAGCCTACATGAGGAAGCTGGGATCATGGAGCCTTAGAGAAGAAGGAAGGTTGAACCCTCGCAGACCTGCCTACCATTTTGTTTCAACATGTGGAAAGTGATAAAGCACCTCTTATATTACCTTGAGAGGGACTCTTTAGGGCCTTCTGACTGTATGCTTCTACTCCAAACAAATACACTTTATAAAAGCCAACAACAACAAAAAAAGTCAGCAACATACCATCAGCTAATGAAATGATAACTTTTGTGGTTGTCTATTGCTCATGAACAAGTTGTTGGAATATTATGGTCCAGCAAAGGACTGAGTCGCTCTTCCTTCTTCAGAGGAAATGGAGACTTAATATTCATTTTATTAAGAGACAGCCTCAGGAGCTGTGAATTAACATGCTTGAAATGAAATTAATCATAATTGCTTAGAAGTTTCCTGTTCCTTAAAATATTAATATATGAAGCTTTCAACATTCAACCTTCAGAAATACTTTTTATTATTCCTTTTTTAAAAATAAAAAAGCTGAGGGTAAAATTCTGATATGTTTTGTGCTAACATCTTTCTTAAATTGAAAGAGATGGTGGTAACTAGGTAGTTCTATGTACAGAGGTTTTTTCCCGTAGTTGTGACTCCACGGCAGATCCACTTACTTATCTCATGAATGTCCATCTGCCATAACTGCATAAAGACAACTGAAAAACAAATCTTTAATTCATATTAAATAATCTCAACCATATTGTGAATGCATCAAATAAGAATTTGTACTAATGCAGTTATCAGTGATGAACTGATTCCCTAGACTTAGAAGTATTTTATACCCAGTTCATCTGCCCCAGAACTCATTCTCTCATGCTTCCTGGTATTTTCTTAAAGTACCTACAGCAAAGGAAGACTATTTATTTTTAGAGAAGTCTTCACATTGTTTTCCCCCTAAATTCATGCTCCTCTATATCCACTACATTTTCCCTAATAAATTTCTTTATAAAATATATGCAAACATAAACTGCAAAAGTCATTAAAAATAATTTTTGAAGACTACCAATAAAAAAGCAATCTGGGTAATTTTCTGCTATTGATTTTGGTTCAAACATTTTATGTTAGAGATTCTACCTAAAGTTTTTGTAAAAGATGTAAAACAAGACAGGGCCTGTGTATTTATTTACTAGTTTATTCCCAAATGGGAATTTTCTTTTTTCATCTTTTGAAAGAATACTAAACAGATCTAGAGGAGACAGAAATCATAAATTAATCAAATATGCAAGGTTTACTTTAAACATGCCATGCCATGGCATCACTGGGTCATATCTGTGAATCTCACCAAACATATATTTATAGATATTTGTGTATAAACTATGCCATGAAAAATGCTTTTCATGAATATCATGTAAGTTATACATGCTGTCATTCAAATATATTAATTTGTTAGTAAAAATTGTCAGCTCTTAGCAACTACAAAAAGCCAGAATCCTGTTTTGCTCATGTGAATGAAAAACAACAGCTTGTGAATTCAAAGCTTGACACTTACCTGTAATACAGAAGAAATAAGCTTAGTTTGCATTTGAAAAACAGTTAATAAATGGTCTGATTGGTTTCTGCAGATGTGTTTCACAGGCCTTTTCTCTAAGCAGCATATTAAGCAATTCATTGTAAGAAATGCCCTTAATAAGAATCATTTCTATTTTCTTCTCTTAAGGCTGTAGTGATATTTCTACATATAGTGATATTTCTAAAAGAGTGCTAATAGGAATGAGAATGTGACCCCTTAAACAAGGGAACGAATATGGACATACATGAGCAAAAAGAAATATCAACGTGTAGGAGCTGGGAAAAGAAAGAACATATTTATTTGGTTTAATTCAATTATACTGCAAGAAAAAAACATAAATATAGCACAACAGTATATATGGAGGTGGGATTACTGACATATATTTCTGTTATACAATTTAAGCCAAAGGAATGAGCTATGTGAGTTTTGTTTTTTCTTTCTTCAGAAAATGGCCTTGTAAATGAAACACTTGTGATGTGACTATAACACGTGAAGCAGAAAACGCTATCATAAAAAATCAATTAAAAGAGTCTTAGTTTGCTCGGTTAAACACTTGTTTAGATAGCAGAATTTTACAAAATCTCCTTAAATGTCCAATGTAGAAACATTTGTTCAACATTGTAAGAATCTGTCCATCGTTTTATAGAGACAAAGTAATCATCACAGTCACTACTCAAATCTATGTCATGTACGTGGCAATCTTGTTTTTACAAAGGTGATTTTGTATACTGATAATTTGTTTCCAGTAATTAGCAGTGTTCATTGACTGAAATGTACTGGGCACCTTAAAGATATTTTCTTTAAAGTTGAAACATGCTCTAATTTCTACACAAGGGTCTGCTTGATCTGCTCCTGCTGACCTCACCGGCTCTTCTGCTCCCTCCCTCTAAACTTCCCCATCTGGGAAAGATATAGAAAAAATAGCACCCACATCATATGGTTGATTGAGAATTACTTGAGTGTAATCATTATGTGAAGTTTTGCACTCGGCATGGCACCCAATAATTGTTCAGCATTTGCTGGCTGTTGCTGATTCAGTCCTGTGAGATATTTACTCCTGTACACACGCAGACATTGGATTATGCTCTATGGTGTACCTGCACAGCTGTATTTTGGCAACTTCTTTCTGATGCTTATTCAGCCTGTTTTATGCAGCTGCAGAATATGATGAAAATAAGCACCCTTGAATAATTAGTTTCAATGTTGTAACATACACAGCCAAAAGTACTCTATTCCTAAATTAACTCAAGGGTACAAACAAATAAGATTTAATATATATCCTGGACTGTGGAATAAACACATTCAGAATATCAAGTTCTATTTTTGGCAGGAAGAATTATATAAGAATCATGCTAAATGACATAGAGAAACTATTCTGGGAGTAAGCTTATCTGTGGTTAAACTGCAAAATAAATAACAGAGATTTGACTACTCTTGCTATACATTGGTTTAGAACAAATATGCTCCTTGCCAGAGTTCATATAAAATGCAATTTTAAAAACTTGTAATTCATATTTCTTAAAAATTATCCAAATCTATCACCTGATTCCTTGCACACTATCTGGCACATGGAAGGCAACTGATGATGATTAAGTGAATTGCATCATGAGAACAGTTTTCAGGAGTAGCAGCTGTGGCTTAATCAGTTGGGCTCCTGTCTACCATAGGGGAGGCCCTGGGTTCATGTCCCAGGTTCTCCTTGTGAAGGCAGGCTCATCTGCACACCATGGAGAGCCACTGGCCTGCAAGCACCATGGAGTGCTGCCCAGCCTGCAAGCACTGTGAAGAGCTGGCTCAGCAAGGTGATGCAACAAAAAAGGGAGACAAATAAAAACACAGAAGAGTGAAGCGAATGGATACAGAGAGGAGACAACAAAGAAGCCACAAGGGGCTGGGTAAAAAATAAATAAATCAATACAGACACACAGAAGAACACCCAGCAAATGGACACAGAGAGCAGACAGCAAGCAAGCCACAAGGGGGGGATGAGAATTAAAAAAAAAAAAGTTTGCAAAACAGAATAAACAGGTGGCTCTGAAACAGATCCAATAACTGAGTTGCCAGGACAGAACTTCTGGGGCTGGGGAGATACTATACTTTGTCCTTCAGAACTTTATATGCATGGTTATTTGGAGAGAATACATTATGAAATAAACTGATTATGATGAGAAGATGCACAACTGGGCATGGAATAGTGCTTTACTATTTAGAAATTGTTTTCACATGATAATGAACACTACCAGCATGAACGGTTAATATGGATACTCTGATAAACAAAACAGGTGAAAGGAAATACATTAGTTCTTCAGGTGCAAATCTAGGGCTTTAGCTTTAAATAAGCTGGCCAAGGATTACTATGTTGGACCCTTTTTATGAACACGAACTCAAAAGAAAAATACCTGCAATGTGTACCCCAGTTGATGCTGAAAGGAGAGAATGACATTGACCGTGTATCGATGCCCTGTTTTGATGCCATTGCCTGGAAGTGCTGGTTCTTGCCAGGCAGCAAGTCCTACAGCTGCAGAAACGCAAAGACAAAGATTTAGAAATTGTATGATATAAAGAGTATCTTTATGGCCTGAATAATAAAATGACCATTTTTTCTGTTCTCCTGTTAGAAATGAACAGAGGTTTGAACTCTTTCTCTTATTTTACAAAGAAGGGTTTACACAATTTCAGAGCTTTAAGCTCATTTGTAAATATTAGCTTATTTTATTCCTATAACATAAAACCAAGTCTTTTTATAATGATAAAATTTGTTACTTCTATGCTTAGTATAAAACACCCTAGTTATAATCCATACATATTTTAAAGTGCTAAAAAAATTATTTGTAATTATATACAAAACTCCATGACTTTCCTCTCGCAGTACTTTTTTCAAGCATACTCTGCAATCTTTATTTAAAAAATTTTAGTGTGAATCGGAATTCCATTCATCCAGAGAAAAGTATGAGAACAGATAATTTATGTACAGTAGTGCTCACTCTCTCTCTATTTAAAGACAATAAAACTTTCCCCTAAAATTTTCTGTAGACAGAACCAATATTTACAGATCTTGAAGCAATAATCAGTTACTTTACTAAACTAAATTGCTTTCAGGTCACTCACAAATGAAAAGAAATGCAACATGTAGTATTGGAATTCATCCTAAAATATCAGATAAATTAACTCTAAATATTACTTAATATTGCTAAAGAAATGCAACATGTAGTATTGGAATTCATCCTAAAATATCAGATAAATTAACTCTAAATATTACTTAATATTGCTAGTTATCTGCAAAAATACTTCCTATAAGAATAAACAAAGTATGCCACTAAGGTATTTTGTAGATGCAGAAATGCATTGAAAAGGTTGCTAAAGACCCGCTGACTTCAAATAATCTCTCCCACTGTTCCAGGGTGTCTTCTCACAACCTTTTTTCCTCAGGTTAAATATACCAATGGATTATCCAGGAAAGGTGAGAAATAGGGGAGAAAGATTACACTAGAACAGACAACTTAAAAATCTTTATGTAATCTTGAATTTTTAACACTCACACTAATGAATATTTCAGAAATGCTAATAGACTAGGACACAGGAAAGCAGTGAAGTAGGATAGGTGGATAAGGGTGAGAAAGATTACTTTATCCAGAGGAACACACTGGTATGAAGTGGTAAGAGAAGGTGGAGACAGTCCCAGCTCCATCATTTGCACAGACTAATGCAAAATGAAAATGTCTGTTGTCCCATCTTGTTCATGAGACTTAGCCACAGTGTGGCTGCTGCAGCTAGCACATCTCCATTCACACACTTGCTCCTCTGTCCTTCTGGACTCCACTTACAAAACACAAGTTCTCAAAGACTAAATTGTTAACACTGCACAGTTTGCATAATTATGAAACAGACACTGGATCTAGGCTAGTGAATCTGGTCAGGCAGCCATTAGAGGTACCAGATAAGTGAAGCAGGAAGGTCAAGTTGCCAAGAAACAGCCTTTGAGGTGCCCTCAATCTGTCTGCTTGGTATGCTGCTAATGGCAAAGATCCTCTACTTGCTTGCTATTCAAAACCTGGTACAGACCTTGCTAGAAATGCAGCCACAGGCTTACTTATTCAGCATGTACATTTTAATACCACTTAGATGATTCATATGCATTAAAGTTTGAAAATGATTAGTCTGCTTCACTTTACCCACACTCATGAGAGTATAAAACAAAGAAAGAGAAGTGAATCCCGTTTATCTTTGTTTGTTCATTTGAGAATACCAGGCTATAGAAATTGTGTCACTGGTACATAAACCAGCTGGAGAAGTTCAAGCCACAAAATACATTGATTCTATATGGGATGAGTATATAAGAGTTGTCTCATGAAGGTTTTTTTTTCTTTTTATTTATTGATGAAATTAATTTCTCCCTAAATGGCTTCACTTTAGAAATCATAAATACTTTTTATATTAAGTAGCAATATCTTTTATTCATAGCTTAGAATTCCAAATCATAGAGGACTTTTCATAGAAGATAAAATTACTAATTATGAAAAGTACAACCACTTAGATCCTTAACTTGTTTTATTAGTGTAAGTCTAATCTATCTCTCTCCATTTTTGATATTAGAATATAGATTTTAACTACATTTAAATTTCAACATTTTTCTATTAGAATTTGTCAGGTTTTCCTAACATATATCTCATTTAGGTTTTGATTTCACCTTGAAAATATACACTTAAAACACACTTGGTATTAAATTACCAACTAAAATTTGGAATATTAAAAATATAATTGATGGTAATACTACATAACCCTCATTTTGGAATACTTCAAGTACATATCAGGTGTGCTAGAGATCAGAAAGTACCAATCACACAATTTTCAAAAAAAGAAGAGGAAAAATATTTTGCAATTTTTAAAAAATGAAACATGGAATGTAATTCAAAATCAAATTCCAACTACTAAATTTTCTATCTCTTTACACCAAAGATAACATGTTTTGTTGTTTTTGTTTTTTAGGAAATACCAAAGAATTGAACCTAGGACCTCGTACATGGGATGTAGGCATTCAACCACTGAGCTATATCTGTTCTCCTGTGTGTTTTTAATTATTTATTATATGAGTTTATTATGTATTGATTTGCCTTGTATATTAATTTATTTTTATATTCTTCTACCTTCAATTCTAAGTCCAATTCATCCCCTTAAAAAATAAGCTACATTTACATCTATAACTGGAGGGATTACAGAAAATTTACTTAATATAATAAAAAATCATTTTAATCAGTGTTTAATATGGTAACACTTGGTAGTAGTTATATGAAGACCATAATATTTGAAATGTTAAAAGACACAATATTTGAAATGTTAAAAGAAATGCTATGAAGGAATGTTTCTTCCCCTCCTTCCTTCGTTTACTTTTTCACTCATTTTGCATATATTGGGCATCATTATATTTCTATTGTATGTTAGTGGCAAAGAATAAAAAAGGTAATACATGATATTTGTAGGAGCACATTCTAGCAAATATCTCTTAACCTATTAATATATATATCCAGAAATTGGGCTACAGAATGGGTGAATGATGGATATGATCATCCGCAAATATTTAATGAACTATCCTGGACTAATGTCCAACTATTTTCCATATATTGCATTTATCTCCTCGTGATGCAAAATAAAAATAAAAATCTCCTGTGACACTAAGATTAACTCAACTCAGTAAAAATAGTGGATTGATGTCATGGGCTAAAACACAGGGACTTTTTTAGTGATATTTTTATGGTTGAGAACGATCTCAACAGCAGTGGGAATAGTTACAGATGTAGGAGATACAGAAAAAGAAAGCAATTGGGTTTGAAGAGAAGCATGGCAATAGAAGTGTTAAAACATGTTACGGAGATAGAATTGTTAAAATATGACAAGAACAGAGCATAATAGTTTCCTGTGCTATAAAGAAGTAGTGGTAGGAGGTGGGGCAAGATGGCATCTGAGTGAGTACACCCTCTTCATCTCTCCTGCAGAGGACCGACTGAGTGGGGACGGAATCATGCCGGAGTGGGCTTTTTTGAGAACCTACAAAGGAAGAGGTATCTAGATGTTGATATGGAGAGATTGTGACAAAAGTTGTGCTTGCTCAAGGTAAAACTGCGAGTTTCTAACACTGAAGTTGGAAGCTGTGGGAAGGTAAAACCCTTCCCCATAGGGCTGAGGGCTACAGGATTTCCTGAAAACTCCTGGTCACGAGGCAGGTTTCTTGAGCCCCACATTCCCCAAATGCATGATCCCCAAACCCATGTTCCCTGAAGCCCCATAACCCACATTCCACAGACCCATGTACCCTGAGTCTGCATTCTCCCAGGCTCCTGCTTTCTGAAGCCAGCACTCTCTGAAATCCAGCATTACCCTAGCCCTCTGGTCTTGGACTAACTCTGGGAGTGGGAAGGTTTAGGTGGGAGGTGCAGAGGGGCCTGAGGAGTGCATTTCAATTTTCTGCTCTCCCTCTTTTTTTTTGAGCTTGTAGGAGCATACCACCTGGCTTGGAGAGAGCCTAGGAAGAGAGGAGAGGTGAATATTCTGAGAAAGCCCAATTTACCTAAACACCCTTGGATAGAAATTTGGTCTGGGAGAAGGTGGAGTCAGAAAATTTACTAGTCCCCCTTTAGCACACCTAAGGGAGAGGGACAATAGAACGTGCTTTGCAGGCCTCCAGTAGCATAGGTAGGGTTCTGGGCAAGGTATGGGTGCTCTCTCTCAAGAAATTAAGAGTCATTATTTTCTGTGGGGAGTTGGTTCACCAGAGACCCATTTGAATCTCCTATGGAACCCCTCACACAACCTTCCTGTGGCCCTGGGAGAGAAGGATTTGAGGAAGGGAGAAGGGGAAGGTCAGACCCCTAAGCAGTTTATTCAATTGCAAAGAGGATTCCGTGCTTGAGGCCTTGTGTGGTCTTTTTTTGTTGTTTTTTGTTTTCTTGTTTTTCCCTCCTCTTTATCTCCCCATGGCCCTTTTTCTTTTTTTCTTTTTTTATTTATTTTTTTGCTTGCTTTTTTCTTTTTTTATATTAGGTGTTGCAGGTGGCACTTATTTGCTGTGATTCCTCATCCTCAATTTCCTCTTTTCTGCATGTGCTGATTTTGTCTACCAATGCCATCCCCTTTCCTTTACATCAGTCTATCCTCCATTATTTATTGTTTCTCTTACATTCCACCTCTCTTTGTTTAGCCCACAATTTTTAAAACTTTTTATTTCTAATATCTCTATTCTGTTTTCTACATATTATTCACTCTTTATATTATTGTTCTTTCTTCTCTCTTTCCCTCTCTCCTGACCACACTAGCTTTTTAATTCAGACTATATTCCTCCCCATATTCAGTTTACTATCTCATTACAGGTACTCCACATTTTTACTGTTATAACTCTACACTGGTTACATGAGTTTAATATCCATTTAATATCTCACATGGTTCTTCTGCTAACATTTACTATCAATACTACTATTATACTTTTTCTTTACTTATCGCCTTTGCTTTCTCTGCCCCTAATATCTTCCTTCAAGGGAACTTAGCCAACAGTGAGGAAATAGAATAAGAAGAACGACATGACAAGTAGAAGACTTAACACACACACAAAAACAACAGCTAATTAAACTGAGACAAGACGAAGCTAATCAACTGAATAAACTCATGAAAATAAAATGATCTCCAGACAGCAACAAAAAGCTACAAAACATACCAATAATCAGGAAAAGATGGCCTAACCCAACAAACAAATTAAAAACCAAGAAGAGGAATGGGACATTGGACAACTAATCAAAGTTGTCAAAACATATATCATGGACCAATTTAATGAAGTGAAGGAAGAGATTAAGGATATTTAAAGGAAAACAGACTTGGCCCAGTGGTTAAGGCGTCTGTCTACCACATGGGACATCTGCGGTTCAAACCCCGGTCCTCCTTGACCCGTGTGGAGCTGGCCCATGCGCAGTGCTGATGCGCGCAAGGAGTGCCGCGCCACGCAGGGGTTTCCCCCACGTAGGGGAGCCCCACGCGCAAGGAGTGCACCCATAAGGAGAGCCGCCCAGTGGGAAAGAAAGTGCAGCCTGCCCAGGAATGGCGCCGCCCACACTTCCCGTGCCGCTGACGACAACAGAAGCGGACAAAGAAACAAGACGCAGCAAATAGACACAGAGAACAGACAACTGGGGGAGGGGGGGAATTAAAATAAATAAAATAAATCTTTAAAAAAAAAGGATATTTAAAAAACACTTGGAGAGCATACAGAAGAAATTTTAATCATATGCAAAAAGATAATGGTTATGATGATGAACAGCATAATTCAAGAAATGAAAAATACACTCTCAGCAAATAGCAGCAGATTTGAGGAGGCATAGGAAAAAATCAGTAATGTGGAAGGCAGCACATCTGAAATTGAACAGATAGTAGAATTGATGAATAAAAAGAAAGAAAAAATCCAGCAGGGTATTAGGGACCTGGATGACAACTCAAAATGCACAAACATATGCATTAAATGCAGAAATAGAGAGAAAGTAAAGAGGACAGAAGGGGTGTTGGAGGAAATAATGCCTGAAAACTTCCCAAACCAACTGAGGGAGATGGATGCACATGTTCAGGAAGTACAATACACCCCAAACAGCATAAATCCCAACGGGCCTACCCCAAGACATATACTAGTCAATTAATCCAAAGCTCAAGACAAAGAGAAAATATTAAAAGCAGCAAGAGAAAAGAGAACTATCACATAAAAAGGAGGCCTCATAAAATTAAGTGCTGATTTCTAAGGTGAAACCATGGAGGCAAGAAGGCAGTGGTATGACATAGTCAAGGTACTAAAAGAAAAAAAATTCCAATCAAGAATACTCTATCCAGCAAAGCTAGCATTCAAAAAAGATGGAGAGTTCAAAATATTCACCGATAAAGATAAACTAAGAGAGTATGCCAACAAGAAACCTGGCCTCCAAGAAATACTAAAGGAATTTCTGCAAGATGGTTCAACATAAAATCAATGAGTGTAATACACCAAGTAAAAAGACTGAAGGATAAAAATCACATGATCATGTCTATAGATGCAGAAAAAGCATTTGACAAAATACAGCACCATTTCTTGATAAAAACACTGCAAACGATAGGGGTGGAAGGAAACTTTCTGAACATGATAAAGGGTATACATGAAAAACACACAGCTAACATCATTTACAATGGTGAAATCATAAATCTTTCCTTCTAGGATCAGGAAGAAGACAAGAATGTCCATTATTACTGCTTCTATTTAACATTGTGTTAGACGTACTTGCTCAAGTACTGAAGCAAGAACCAGGTATAAAAGGCATCCAAATTGGAAAGGAAGAAGTCAAATTTCACTATCTGCAGACAATATGATCCTATACATAGAAAGCTCTGAGAAGTCTATGACAAAGTTCTAGAACTTATAAATGAGTTTAGTAAAGTTGCAGGCTATGTGCAAAATCAGTAGCCTATCCATACACCAATAATGAACAATCTGAGGTGTAAATCAAGAAACAGATTTACTATATTTAAAAATAGTAAATATAAAAATCAAATACCTAGGAATAAATACAACTAAAGATGTAAAAGACTTATATACAGAAAACCACACAACACTGTTCAAGGAAATTAAAGAAGAGCTAAATAAATGGAAGAATAGTCCCTATTCATGGATAGGAAGACTAAATATTATTAAGATGTCTACCCCACAAAAACTAATTTTCCAATTCAATGCAATCCCAATAAAAATCAACACAGCATTCTTTAATGAACTAGAAAAACTACGAAATTTATTTGGAAAGGAAAGAAGCCCTGAATAGTCATAGATGTATTGAAAACATACTACAAAGCAACAGTAGTGAAAATGGTATGGTATTGTTACAAGGATAGACACACTGACCAATGGAACCAAATTGAGAGTTCTGATATAGATCCTCATATATACAGCCATATGATATTTGAAAAGGCCACCAAGACACTCAACTGGGAGAGAATGGGCTCTTCAACAAATGGTGCCTGGAGAAGTGGATATCCATATGCAAAAGAATGAATGAGGATTACCAACTCACACCTTATACAAAAAGCAACTCAAGATGGATCAAGACCTAAATACAAGAGCCAATACCATAAAGACCATGGAAAACAATGTAGGGGAGCATCTACAGGACCTTGTAGTAGGAAATGGCTTCATGAACTTCACACCCAAAGCATGAGCAGCAAAAGAACAAATAGTTAAATGGAACTTCTTCAAATTAAAGCCTTTTCACCTCAAAGAAGTTTGTCAAGAAAGTGAAAAGACAGCCTACCCAATGGGAGAAAATATTTGGTAACCATATATCTGGTAGGAGACTTATATACTGCATAAAGAAAGAACTCCTATATCTCAAAAATAAAAAGACAAACAACCTATTTTAAAAATGGGCAAGAGATTTGAACAGATGCTTCTCCAAAGAAATTAAAATGGCTAAAAAGCATAAGAAAAAATGCTCAAAATCACAAGCTATTATGGAAATACAAAACAAAACTACAATGAGATACCATCTTACTCCCATAAGACTGGTAATTATAAAAAAAATCAGAGGACTACAAGTGTTGGACAAGATTTGGAAGAATGGGAACATTCATCCACTGCTGGTGGTAATACAGAAGGATCCAGCCATTCTGGAGGGCAGTTTGGCAGTTTCTCCAAAACTAGCTACAGCTTTGCCATATGACCCAGCAATTCCATTGCTGAGTATATACCCAGAAGAAGTGAAAACAAGGACACAAACTGATATACGCACACCGATGTTCATAGCAGCATTATTCACTATTGCCAAAAGTTGGAATCAACCCAAATGCCCATCAAAAGAATAAATAAAATGTGGTATATACATACAATGGAATACTACTCAGTTATAAGATGGAATACAGTACAAACACATTGGATAACATGGATGAATCTTGAAGACCTTATGTTGAGTGAAGCAAGCCAGGCATTGAAGGACATACACTACATGACCTCTCTGATATAAAATAAGGAAACCTAGCTGTCTCAGAGAGCTAGGAACTGGATGATAGGCTTAAAGGAAGATGGGGGGAGAGGAAGGTTTTTAGCTGACACTTGCATGAGTGAAATCTATGAGAAGCTGTAGGTAAGTATTTGTACAGGGAAGGGATTAGATGGGGGCATAGGGATACTTTTGGGTGGGGTTTTGTGGGTTTGAGGGGGTCTAGTGTTGGGAGGATGGGTCAGTTGACCCAAGGTATTGGGGGGAGGCCTGGAGGGAAGAGTTGAATATGGGAGATTTTCAGGTATGTGGTTGAAGCTATAATGTTGACAGAACTCTTTGAAAAATATAATAAGGAAGGATTACCTGTTTAAGGTGCTTAAGGAGGGTCATGTGGCACAGTGGAAGGTTTCTAGGGAGTGTGAGTGATCATTTTGTCATAGTGTGTTATATCATTGGGTAGAGACCCATACAGTGAGTGGGAAGGTGAACCCACATCCTGGGGAGGCCTGATGTTCTCAAACAGAGTGAATTGTGTCTCTCGAGAATTGGTAGCTCCCAATGGGTTAGGGGAGTCTAGTATGTCAAGCCATCAGCATAGTTGCAAGTATCTGTGAATCTGTTCCTTTAAACAGTGAAGATTGATTGTCGCTATGGGCCCTGAGGGGAGAGGGAGAGAGGTATAGATGAAAGCAAGGTAACTGGGAGACAATGGAAGTATTCCACAAGATCATGCAATGATGGAAATAGGACATGTTAAATTACATCAAAAATGTATAAAAGTCTTTTAGGCTAAAATGTAAAACATAAGGTAACTAAAACTTTAGAAAATTGTACAGTCTAAAATATAAACCATACTGTAAACCAAAATGGAATCATGTTTGATAACTATGTTTCAATATCTGTACATCAGCTTCAGCAAATACATCATGAACATGTAAAAATATCATTGCTGGGGAAGGGGGAAAAGGGATTGATGTTGGAGTCCACTATATCATAGATCTGAATTACTGTGTTCTAAATCTTTAGTGAAGTTAAAATTAAAAATTAGAAAAAAAAAAAAAAGGATGTAGACATTGAGGATGAAATGAAAGAAATTGCCTTGCCACTGTACATACAGGGTAATACCTATTGCAGTGATGAAGGCAAAACATCAAAAACAAAGCTTTATAACCTTTCTCATTTTTTAATACCCCAATTTATTTTTACTTTATTTTCATTTTTCTTAATTAGTGTTTATTCTATTTTTAATCTTTAAACCCGTCTATTTCATTAACTGTACTTGGCAATATATTAGGCCTCATTTTTTAAGAAGTTATGGATCACAGAGAGGTTCAACTATGGCAAGGAGGGAAAACTGGTATGGAGTGTTATTGATGAGGGGCACATGTTTGGGAGCGAGTTCTCCAGGGCATATATGCAGGCTACATAAAAATGTTCAGATATATGTTGGGTATTTTCATAGTAGTTACATTACAAATGACAACTGAGGGAGTGCTGAGTTCCTAGGCAGGGGGCTCTGTCACATTCCCCAATGGAACAGCAACAGTCCCCCAATTACAACAGTAAAGACCAATGAAGGAGGAGGATCCAATGATGAACCCTTGATACTGATGACTATGCTTATGTATCTGTGTTCCTGAAATATGAACTAGGCGTAGAGCTGCAGATTGCCTAATAGTTACCTCCTGAGAGCCTCCATGTTGCTAAAATGTGGCCACTCTCTAAGCCAAATTCACCATATAAATGCATTACCTTCCCACCAGCATGGGACATGACTCCCAGGGATGAGCCTTCCTCATGCTGAGGGATTACTACCAATCACTTACTGGTGATACAACTAGAAAGAGACCTTGAATAAAAGGGTCAACTCAGATCAGCCTACATGTAGGCTTTTTGACCTTGAATAAAAGGGGGAAATGGCAAAGACAAATGACTTTATATGACTTAGTCTTCAAAAAAGATTTGGGGGAAGCAGAGTTGGCCCAGTGGTTAGGGCATCCATCTACCTCATGGGAGGTCTGTGGTTCAAACCTTGGGCCTCCTTGACCCTTGTGGAGCTGGCCCATGTGCAGTGCTGATGTGTGCAAGGAGTGCTGTGCCACACAGGGGTGTCCCCCCACAGGGGAGCCCCATGTGCAAGGAGTGTGCCCTATAAGGAGAATTGCCCAGCATGAAAGAAAGGACATTCTGCCCAAGAATGGCACCGCACACATGGAGAGCTGACAGCAAGATGATGCAACAAAAAGAAACACAGATTCCCATGCCACTGACAACAGAAGCAGACAAAGAAGAACACGCAGCAAATAGACACAGAGAACAGACAACCAAGGTGGGAGGGGGGAAGGGGAGAGAAATAAATAAGTTAAATAAATCTTAGGAAAAAAAAGATTTGGGAGATTATCACAGGGGTCATGCTTACACATGCTTCAACAGAACCCCACAGACAGCCAAAGTAGATACAACCCCAGGTACTGGTTCTCCTGAGGGCTATGAAAACTCAGATTCTATGGTCATGGCAGATGGCTTTGGAGTTCAGTGCTGTGTCAGTAGGTCCTACTTCGGAATTTGTGTTCCTGAGTGTGATGGAATTGGACTCAGATGTGACCTTTCCACACGTTTCTTCTGTCATTTTTACTGAACCTGTGGTTGGTACTAGGGTTTGACTGGAATCTCTGGAATGTCCAAATGCTAGCTGGGCCCTGAGCCCTGATTCTTTGGACATACCCACATCAGCTAACAGGGAGGTGAAGATGGTCAACCACCACAGCAGGCAAACCAAGACTGCATACAGATACAAGCCAGAGAATTGCATCCATCATCCATGTGGAATCTAAGGCCCCTCTTGTTAAGGTAGAGTAGACATCACCTTCCCAGGGTCTACAGGATGGAGGAATAAAATATGAATTAGCCTGGACTTACTGATATTCTATTATGGAACTATTGTGACTAGTAATGGAAGAAATTGTAGCATTGATGTGGAGAAAGTGGCCATGGAGGTTGCTGAGGGCAGGGAGAGGGAAGAAGAGACATGATGTGGGGGCATTTTTGGGACTTGGAGTTGTCCTAAATGATATTGCAGGGACAGATGCTGGACATTATATATCCTGCCATAACCCACTGAATGTACTGAGGGAGAGTGTAAACTATAACATAAACTATAATCCATTCAGTACAGCAGTTCTCTGAAATGTATTCATGAAATATACTGATTGTGCCACAATTATGAAAGAAGTTGTTGAAGTAAGAGTAGTGAGGTGAGGGGTTGGGGGAAGGGATATATGGGAACCTCTTATTTTTTTAATATATCATTTTTAAAAAATAAAAGAGATCGTAGAACTAAAAAAAATTAAAAACATAAAAATAAACAGCAATAGATATGAATTTTAAAAATTATTAATGTGTGTGGACTCCTAGTAGAAGATGGATTTTTAAAAAATTAAATAAAAAGGCTCAGGTCAACTGATCCCAGAGTGTGTCAGAGCCACTGAGCCTGCTCCTTTGAGCTTGAAATCACTGCAGCCATGACCAGTCAGTCCCAGGACATCTTGCCACAAATGCAGACCAAGAACCCAGGTCCCTAGGCTTGATGAAATAGAAGAGTAGGGGATGGTTCCAGGCCAAGAGCCAGGATCAGTGGAACAGGTCAGCTGTGCTCTAATCAACTCTGTGCAGGAGAGGGATGAAATCCAGATGACCTCTTGACCTGCATCTGTTGGAGGTAATCCCAAAGTCCCAAGATTTTACCTAAAAGGATAGTGAAGAAGAGGAAGTAAAAGTAGTTCATGTTTCATGAATTTGTAAATTAAATGCCCTTGTATGAAATGTGAAGCTTAACCACTGTGTACTTACATTCTTGTCAGTGTGAACCGCATTAACTTCTCTCAGTAATTAATTGTGTGTGTATATTTGAATTTTATGGCCCTTCGGTCTTCTGGGAAACTGGTCAGACTGGCTTGTTATACAAACTTACCCAAAATTTTCATGCCCATCCCTTTAATTTCAAACTCAGGCCTTTAATGAGTTGTGTTTTCTTTTTCACATTTGTGAACTTTAGCCCAGGCAAAAGAAAGCCACACAGTAATACTGACTTCTTCATTGTTGAGAATGGAAAATTTTGAAAATAGTAAAGGAGTAAAGGAAACCAAGGTTTCATCAGACTCTGAAAGCTATCTGCCTGAGGAATGGCATCTGTGCCTCCGGGACTCTTGCAAGAATAGATCTGAATAAAGACACACTCAGTCTATTGATGACCAAATTGATCCTGTTTTGGGAGGCATTTTTAGGCAACAGATCTTTCATCTCATTCCCTTTGTGAACAAACATCTGAAGAACATTGGGCCAGAATCTCATCTTTAAGAATATGTACTTTGGATCTGGAAGGGTAAAAAATAGCTTGCAACTTGAGGAAAGCTTGGTGTTTGGCAAAATACGAAGGTCTTCTTAGATGCTGACCTAGAGTAGAGATTGAGATGTTGCTTTCAGACTAATATTATGATTTCCATTATTGATCAAATATTTCAAACATAATAGAGGATCAATTTTCTTGGAGATCTACATAATAGTTTCCTGTGCAATAAAGAAATAGTGGCAAAACCTTCATAAGGAAAGAACAACTATGTACATTATGGAATCATAATCAAGAATCATTTGGGATATCTCCTGGGATACTAGCAACAGTGTAATGCAAAAAGTCAGTAACTTAGGAAAAAAAACAAATAACTTGAATTTTGAGGGGACAGGAGATGGAAGACTGAAGAATATTTTGGTAAAGAAAAAGAAACTGTTGTATTTAATCATTTTACTAAGCAAAATGTGTCATAAGATATGACAAGAAGAAAGAAGGTGTATTTATTTCCTGGCTGCTAAAACAAATATAACAAAATGGGATGGCATAAACAATGGGTTTTGAGGTTAGAGAGACCCAAAATGGAGGCATTGACAAAGCAATGCTTTCTGCCTGAAGACTGGCATTTTGGAAGCTTGCTGTCAGTGGTCCTTGTCCTTGTTTTTTTTCTGTCACATGACAATGCACATGGACATATCTTCTTCTTTCTCCTCCAGTTCTCTGACTTACAGCTTCTTACTGCTTCCTATGGCTTCCTCTCTGTGTTCAATTTCCTTTGCTTATACGGTCTTCAGCCATATTAGGTAAAGGCCCACCCTCATTCAGTTTGGGCATGTCTTAATTACAAACATCGACAAAGGTTCAATTTCCAGATAGGTTCACACCTACAGAACCTGGAGTTGGGATCCAAACATATCTTTTGTGGGGGATATGAATCAATCCCCAATAGAAAGTAAAGTTCATAAATGTGAAATGTAAATACAAACCTCCCCTTTATGCAGAGTTTTAGAAGTATGATGTTTCATTTGAAAGAGACCACTATTTTATGTTGTTGAACATGGCTGGCAATATCATATAAGTGACAGACAAAATTGTGAAAACAGTCATTTTGAAAGGTGCTTACTGGTAGAAGACATAGCTGAGTGGTTGAGCACCTGCCTCCAACTTATGAGGTCCCAGGTTCACTGCCCAGTACCTTCTTTATTAAAAAAAAAAAAAGGTGTTTATTTTGACACTGAGATAGACATTTGGGAAGTGTGCAATAAAACAATAAAACAACTTCTAAATACCTATAGAATGCAGTGGTAAAGCACAGGTATATGATAAGAAAATTCACAATTAGTTTTACAGGAGAGACATATGGAAGGAGTACATTTTCAGATAAGCAAAATTTGATAGGAAGATTTTCTACTTCTAACAAATCATAGCAAACTTCTATACTATACCATAAATGACAATATAGCAAATACTGTGAAACAATGATTCTATAAAAGGTAGTTCACCAACCACCTGTTTCTGAGTCACCTGGCATACTAATTAAATTAAATACAATTGTGCCTATTCTAGAACAAGTCAATTAGAATCCATAGGGTAGATGTTAGGGCAAGAAAATCAGAATTTTTAGTTTACTTCCTAAGTACTTCATTTTCATAAGGTTTGGAACCTTAGAACCACTACTATAAAGAAGCAATACAAAAGAAAAAAGTTTTATGAACCATGGTGTTTTATTTAATAGTATCAACAGGTATTTATTTCATCATTTCAAATATTAAAATCTGGACATTTTAAAATATGCTGCCTTATATAATTATGATTAAATTTAATATCTCACAATAGATGTTTAAAATCTGGGACTCTAATCTGGGAAAGCAAACGAAAAAAAAAAAACAAAGTCATAAAAAGACAAGCACCCTAATTTGAACAGAAATACCATTTAATGACTTCACCCACCATGGACCAAAAAATGTAAAAGTAATGAATCAGACAAGAACGATAAGCCCCATCATGTCCCTGGAATTTATTTTAGACATTAATCCAAAACCATTACACAAATTTCAAAATATAGTGTGTTTAAAACTTATAAATGAAAATTACTCAGAAACGCATGATGAACATGCAATTTTTATCAAATATGTAGAAAAGGAAAAATAAGATTTTGTAGATAAAATGAGTTGAAATAAATTTGGACAATTTTCTTCTACTTGGCATTGCCTTCATATTGATTGACATAGCAGGTGGATTTTACTATCAGAAACTTTAAAAAAATGCTATTCTAACTAAATCTCAAAATTACAATGAATGAAGTAACCAAAGAGAGAGGAAAGCAGATCCAAGTGAGAGATTGATTGATTTGGATTATTTGTTGGGGAAAGAAGTCAAAGAATATGTATGTGAGTACTTGAACATGCACCATATAGGTAGATAATCATACACACTATAGAAAATTGGGAAGGCTATCCTCTAACTTTAATAAGAAGAAATCTTGTTCACACAGTTTAGTGAAAACAATTAAACAACAAATCTTCTGGAGATTCTGTAAAATTTCATCTTTCTTTATGTGCATTTACGTATAATACAACCTAACACAAAATTGTTGCCACCAATCTGTAAATCCAGAAACAGGTGGAGGAAGAAATCACAGCTTCACTTAGGGAGACCCGTGTAAAGTTGATGACAGAGAAAATAAATGACAAATGACACGGTGACATAGACATAGACATAATATAAATGTGTTATTCTGGACAGTGTTTTGTACCCCATTGTTTATTTAATGGGTCGATAACCTTCATAACCACAAACGTTATTGATAGAGGAAAGTCCATTCATAAAAATAGCATCCAAGAAAATCAAAGCAAACATTTTTCCCGTCATTTATTACCTAAGAAGTTTAGAGTGTATATGGAGTTAAAACTGTTTTCTTTTATCTATAAATGAAACAAATGACAGGTTCAGTTTACATATTATGAATGTTATTTCTATTCCTTCCTTTTATTAAAAACTTAGTTTTATTATTTTTATTATTACAGATTATTGTTATTAGATTGTTTGGTCTCTTGAAAACAGAGGGATTGTGTGTCCAGTGTTAACAGAGATGATAACTAACGCAAAGTTGAATATTTTATGCCCCTCTCAGAGGTTCACAAAGTACGTTAGTGTATTAAAAACATTGAGAAATCCAGCAGGGATTCACCCGCTTCAACTTTATTTAACTCTGATTTGAAATATTTAGTTGATCACAGAGTAAATTCAGTCTGTGTACTACCCATTAATAATACGGTGAGCTAGTGCTCTACAGAACAGTTTGAGAAGCACGGATCTTCTCCAATATTCTCATTTATAGATAACATTGTCAAGTCTCAGAGAGGTTAAGTAATTTATTCAAGTTCCTATAACCAGAAAAAGATATATATGGTTTAAAAACTGAGATCTTATAAATCTCAGTCTATTACTTATCCCACTAGTACACAATACAATCCTATGTGTCATAGCAAGGGTAAAATTGTCCTGGACCATCAACTTACTTATCTGACTTGACAGGAGTACAAAACACATATAGACAAAAGCTGTTGATCTTTGCTCATTAATATACATCCTGCTACTAGCTTGCTCTCTGAAAGAAGCCAAGATGTACTTGATTTGTTAATAAACACATGAAAGGATGACAAATTTTCACTAGAATGGTGGCAGTCATTAGTTTATTTTGGCTGCTAAATAATGTTTTTATTTTTATATATTTTCTTTAATAAAGAACTAATGCTAGGAAATGGGTTGCTTCTGATGAAACACATCTATTTATGAAATAACAATCAATAGGTTAAGAGTGCACAAGACATGTTACTCAACATCCCTCTCTTGCAGTGAAAAATGAAACATCTGGTTTACATAGGATCCTGAGCTGTGTGTTTATGGTTGATTTGAATTTTATGATTATTTTTGTGAATGGGAATTATTATTAAGGGTATAGTTGTGCCTTTTTTTAATAGAGCTATTTATTACCAATGCCAACAACTTTTTGCACATGCAAATTTACTAGATACACGTGACTCAAGAAATTTAGAAGATTAAATTTAGTTGGAATTTAAATATCAAATATTGCATTGAACTTAGCCTCAATTACACAGAAATGAATTTATTGTACTTTATAGCATTTCTGAGTAAAAACTCATTTTATGTTTAATGAGATAACAATGACAATAATATTTTAAAGTCTTCTTAGGTTGTTTAATTTGTATATCAGTTATATTAAGGGGAATAATGACACTAAATGTAGACATTTAATATAAGTGAATATTTGTACATATACAATGTATTACAAATAATTTACATTCACATATTTTCTTGATTTTTTTATTTAAAAAGTACTAGATATTCAGATTTAATTAAAATCCTTAAGATTCAATGGCCAAATCAACAAGTAAACTGACTAAATCAAGCAGTTTTATTGAAATAAAGTGTATTTAGTAAAATATAGCCATAATTCCTATAAATATGTCTTATTTTAAGATTTTATAGCTGGAGCCAACAAACTACATACTGTGAGAAAACTCTGGCCATCCTTAATTGTTTTCTTGTAGTTTATAGATGTTAAAATACTTATTATCCAGTTTCTTAAATAAAAATTTGCTGATCACTTGTTCTATACTATTTTATTTTATGCTCAAAATATAATCCTAAATTTTTTGATATAGCTATTTGATCATTATAATCAGACATTTTTGGTATTTATTGTTCCAGAAATTTGAGGAAGCATGCTGGATGAATACATATATTTACAACATTTAAAAACATAATGTCAGAAAGCTATGAAATAAATCACATTCACATTGAAAAAAACGTGAAATAATGTCACATAACAAAAGTTAATAACCTTTAACCACATTTCAAAGCAAAGGCAAATAATTAAACCATATGCAATTATTCTTTTCTAATAAATAAATTGATGGTGCAAATAATGAAGGAATATTTTTTAAAATTTCTCTGTTGCATGAAAAATGTAGATTAATTTAGTCATTCAACTGCCTGATTCATGCTTTACCCCCACCCCAATAGCCTCCCTCTTGTTTGCTTGTTGTTTTTTCTTATTGTTTATTTGTTGTTGTTGCTCATTGCTTTTACTCATCTGCTAAATTTTTGTTTTGTTCTTGTTTGTTTTTCTCATTGTCTTCTTGTGGTCTGTTTGTTTATTCTTTAGGAGATAATGGGAACTGAACTCTGGACTTTCGTGTGGGAGGGGGGTGCTCAACTACTTGAAGCACATCTGCTCCCTGCTCTTTGCTTTTGCTCATCGTCTGCTTGTTATTTTTGTTCCTTGTCTGCTGGTTGTCATTTCTCATTGTCTTTTCTCATTGCCTACTCTTGCTTTTGCTCATTGTCTGCTCATGTTTTTGCTAAATGTCTCCTCAATGTCTGCGTGTTGCTCGTTTATCTTCTTTAGGAGACACCAGGAAATGAACCGAGGGCCTCCCATGTGGGAGGTGGGCACTCAACTACTTGAGCCATATCCACTCTCCCATACTTTTAAAAAGGAACATATTATGTCTAAAACAAGAAACAGTATACAAGTGTGAACAAGGTATCCTGACATGGTACTTATAGTACAGGCTGCACTGCATAATTCTCTTACTTGTACCTCCCTGTTCTTTAGAATGAGATACTTAAGATGAATGACTGTGTATCCCCACAACCTAGGATATCTAAGTCCTCAGCACAGAGTCACCTGTGTGTCCTAGGCATAAGGATAAAGGTTAACCACCTTCCCCGGAGAGCAGAGAATGCATAGATGATATCATAAACTATGATCTTCCCAAAGCCCTAAACATCCTTGGTAAAGGGCCCTCCTACAGCGTAGTGAGAGCATCACCATACCCCATGTGTGCGCATCATGGGACCCTACCAGGATCTCTGTTCTCATGCCCTGTGGAATGTCCTAGTTCTAAAACCCCTGGCATCACTCCTCATTTTCCT
Source organism: Dasypus novemcinctus (assembly GCF_030445035.2). Classification (NCBI taxonomy): domain Eukaryota; kingdom Metazoa; phylum Chordata; class Mammalia; order Cingulata; family Dasypodidae; genus Dasypus; species Dasypus novemcinctus. The sequence goes on along the minus strand of NC_080695.1, from coordinate 46,856,903 downwards.
CTCTTTTTTTTTGTCTTTTATTTTTTTAATGTTACATTAAAAAAATATGAGGTCCCCATATACCCCACACCCCCCTCACCCTACTCCGCCCCCCATAACAACAACCTCCTCCATCATCATGAGCCATTCATTGCACTTGGTGAATACATCTCTCAGCACCGCTGCACCTCATGGTCAATGGCCCACACCATAGCCCACACTCTCCCACAGTCCACCCAGTGGGCCATGGGAGGACATACAGTGTCCAGTAACTGTCCCTGCAGCACCACCCAGGACAACTCCAAACCCCAAAAATGCCCCCACATCACATCTCTTCCTCCCACTCCCTATCCCTAGTAGCCACCATGGCCACTTACTCCACACCAATGCCACATTTTCTTCAATTATGTGGAGTGCTATCTTCATTCTCTGAACTGCCACCATCAGAGATTCTCTCCTGTTCATAAGTCCCAATGAAACGTATGCCTGACTAAATGCCAGGTGTGTTCTTGGGTCTAGTGGCTGCACCAATTTGTGCCCTTTTGGAGTTGGGTTGTAACAATAGCCTTAGTAAATGCTTTCTTTTTAATGACTACATCATCATGAGCACCTATAGAAAATACAAACCAGTGGATAAATATGTAAAATTCAAAAATTATTCACACATTAAAGTGGTTAATTATAAAGGTGTTTAAAATGGAATGTCAAAAGCAAGATATGATCAGAGAAGCATCCTTGATCTCTTTAAGCATTTCCCCAGATTGGGTATATCAGTTAATAATTAAATCACATGAAAACAAAAAATGAGCCAATACAATTTATTGAGGTCAATGGGGAGATTAAAGAAGAAGGAGGGACACTTGGGGGATGCTAAAATTGTCTGTGATCCCAAAGGGATAACAGTCTAATTGGGTTCAAAGGACATAAAGAGCAAAAAGGAGAAGAGAAAGACATGACCATGAATTGACATATTCAGGATTTAGAGAAGGGAACAGCTTGAGCAGTTCCAGAAGTATAATAAGGAAAAGTAGGAAAAGACAGAAGGTGAGGAGAATGGAGTAAGCATTTGTTTGAAAATGAAAACTTATAAGGCATGTTTGGGAGACTACATCTGTCTGAATTAAAAGAAAACAGACAGAGATAAATCAGTTGGCATTATGAAGAGTCCTGAGTGCCAAGAAAATGAGGTTGCATAATGGCACAGCACTGAAGGATTTTTAAGACAGTTATTAACCACATGATCAAAGTGACATTATGGGACAATGAAAAGTGTGGCACTGTGATGAAAAGAAAGGCAGAGACAGAAAGGCCAGTTAGAGAGTTTTCACTTTAGTTCAAGAGAATGGAAAGATTGTGGAGAACAGACTATTTTATTTGAAAAATAAATAAGAACCATAAAAAAAAGAAGTGCCATAAAAAGCTTTATTGCTACTATTACTTATTTTAGCAAGTATTTCAAGATTTCATGATAAACTGTGATGAGTTCTCTAGGGAAGGAAGTTTTTACCTTATTTTCATTTATTACACAGAACATAAAGAACAGGCAGCATTGGTGAAGAGTTGCTGGGACAATCCAAAAGTTTGGGGAGTTGCCCTGTCCTCATGTCCACTTCTAATATCTCTCGACTCTCATAACTATCCCTCCATCCTGCCTCAATCCCATTTATATATAAGACCAACATCCACTCCCCTGTGTCTAGTTCCTTGATCACAGAATCTAATAGGATTGAGTTGCTCATAAATGATTAATTGGTAGTTGGCTAAATCACATATCCATTAGTCATTATTTATTCCATTTCTAGCATCTTTATTCCCTAGTTTCTTATGATCAAAATTTTGCAAGACCTGTGATAGAATAGAGAATTCTTTCAAGTTTTAACATCCAAGAAGACTTTGGTAGTGTAGCATCACGAAATTTATTGTCTGTCATTTTAAAGAATATCCTAAAACCAAAGAAGTGACTTTAAAAACAGAGTAATAATAATTTTAAAATGACTACAACTTGTTAATAAAATAATATATTTCTAAATATGAGGCCCGATTGAATTATATTCTCTAAAGGACAACCCCTTACATGTATCTATTATCTGGTCATAGAGTATTTATATGAATACAGAAAGGGTAAAAGCAGAGAATTGAAATTGTCTTAATAATTTATGTATGTGCAGATAATGTAAGTTTAATGTCTATTAAAAAATTTCCCTGTAGTTTTCCCAAATGTGAACTTATAAACCCACTGTCTGAACAGTTTTCATTTTCTACAACATCAAGTAGTTACTTTACATGTAACATCTAGATTAGATTCAACTAAACAATATAGCACTAAATGAAAGCAAACTAAAAAATATACAGCTTTCAATACCATAAAGAGAGCTGCATTATATAGAAAATAAATATCTTGCAATCTTCAGAACTACGTAGATTCATATAATAAGCTATAACCCCCAAATATTTCCGTTTACTTCACAATTTATGTACAAACTCATGTCCTAACGGTCAATGGAAAAAGAAGCACACTGTTACAAGTTGGAAGGTACAACATTTGCAGCAGATATTCAGAGAAGAAACTTGACAATAAACACTCCATAGTTGGTAACAAATAAGACAACAAGGCATTAAAAAAGATGTAGACAAGAGGAGTGACATAAAAAGATGATGGTGTGAGATGTTTTAGGGTTCCCTCCTAAATACAAAATCTTGAAACAACCAGCAAAAACTGACAGAACCTTCTTTATTTGAGTTTCCAAAAGCAAAGGGTTGCAGTAACTAGGTAAGTTCCAAATATAGAAAAAGGTGATTTTAAAACTGCAGGAAAACAATTGCTGGCTCTTTCCTCACTTGCTTCCCAGCACAATGTGAAGCCAGCCCACAATCTCAGTGTGGGTCTCTGTTCTGGGTGCTGGAGAGAGCCCCTTTCTGTGTACTGGTGTCAACCTGAAGGACTGACCCAGGACACTGTCTCAAACTCACCGTCCCAGAACCTGACCTGTATGCAGAAAGAACCCACAGGCAGCTAAATCAGTGTAAGAAACAATCAAATTCTAGAAGTCTGAGACAAAGGATTATCAGCTTTCAGAGATACAGTAAACTATGTATTGTTTCTGTATTATTTCTGCTATTTTCCTGTAAGTTTGAAATTAATTCAAAATAAAACATTTTAAGTTAAAAATAAAAGCTATGTAGTAGAGTGATCAGGAGTAGGAAAAGAATTATTTCATAGGGAAAAGAAGGGACATCAGATCCCTGTAAAGAGGGGAAACACTAAGACCAAGAACAAATGCCCATGGCAAGACATACTTAGAAAAGACCAGAGAGGGCCCTGTTCAGACTGTTCTTCAGGTTCATTGTGAAAAGGAGTAAGCTCCAAAGGAGCTCAGTACCCAACATAAAGTCAATCTGCAGGAACTGTAGAAAGTATTTTTAGTTTGTTTGTTTTTTGTTTTTGTTAGTTCCTGGTACTCAAGGAAACCCTTCTCCAGTCATATCACTAGGTGGATAAAAGCTTAAGGAATAGACATTTCAAGGACTATTTTCCAGATTTAACATATTAAAATATTAAAATGTAATAGACAATTAAAATTTTTTTAAAAATTGGAGGAAAAAAAAGAGTAGTGGGAATGGAGAGAATGGGAGGCAGTAGAGATCCAACCTACCCTTCTTCCACAAAGTTTACATTTTTCAATATGAGAATATATAATGTCAGCATATTTTAAATCAAATTCCATTTTCAGCCTATTCCTCCAATTTGCATGGCCAGTGGAATTGAGAGTTCATTTTATCCTCACTTAAGTAAAATCTTATTTTTATTGTCATACTTTTATGAAAAATATCTTAAAAAATAAAATAAAATAAAATGAACATTGTGCAACAAAAGTTTAAAAGGCATACATACAAAGAAAACAGAAATGATGGCCCAAACAAAAGATAAAGGTAAAACATCAAAACAGCTCAATAAAGACCAGACCATTCAAAGACATTAAACTAAGTGGTTTAACATATGCTCAAAGACCTAAAGAGAAACACTGAGAAAGAACTCAATCATATCAGGAAAATGATATATGAGAAAATGAGAATTTTGATAAAGAAAAAGAAATTCTAAGAAGAAGCCAAACAGAACTACTGGAACTGAAAATTACCACAACTGAAATTTTAAAAAATTACCTAGAGGGGATCAACAGAACATTGGCACTGGCAGAAGAGAGAATAAGTAAACTTGAAGATAGGATAAGTGAAAGGATTCAGTCTAAGATTAAGAAGAAAACAGAATAAATAAAAGTGAATAGAGCCTGTTGGACTTGTGGGGCACTACAAGGCATATCAAAATATGCCTTATCAGAGTCCCAGCAAAGAAGGACAGAAAGGGACAGAAGGAATATTTGAAGAAATAACGGCAGAAAACTTCCCAAATTTAAGAAAAATCATGAATATAAATGTTAGAAAGTTTAACAAAATCCAAACAGAATAAATGCAAAGAGATCCATAAACAGAAACATAATCAAACTTTCAAATGCCAAAGATAATGCAAATATCATGAAAGCTGCAAGAGAGAAACAATATGTCATGTACAAGGGGCCTTCAATAAGATTCAGTGCCAATAACTCATCAAGACCTATAGGGGGAATAAAGCAGGAGGACAACATAGATAAAGGACTGAAAGAAAATAATTGATGAGTATTTTATATGTGGTGAAACTCTCTTTTAAAATGAGAGAGAGATTAAGACAACCCCAGATAAACAAAGCTGAGGGAGATTGTCACCATTAGAACTGCCCTACAAGCCAATGTTAAGGTGAGTTTTTTAAATGCAAAGAAGACACAAGATATTAGATTTTATAAAGAGGAAAAAAAGATCTTTGGTAAAGGCAACTATATGGGTAATTATAATCACCAGTATTCTTGTATTTTTGGTTTGTAAGTCTACTTTTTACTCCTTACAATATCTAAAATGCAAATAAAAAAGCAATGATATATGTATGGTTTTGAACACACCATGTCTAAAGATGTACAAGAAACAACATAAAGGTAGGGGGACAGAGGAGTACAGTAACATAGTTTGTGTGTTATTGAAGTTTGGTATCAAATCAAATGAATATATTATAAATATAGGTTGTTAAATTTAATCCCTATGGTAGCCACAAGTAAAATGTCAAAATATTCACAGAAAAAATGTAAGGGAATAAGGCAGGAATGGAAGAGTTGAGGGACAGAAAAGGCATAAGACTTACAAAAACAAATAGCAAAATGCAGAGGAAAATCCTTCTTTATCAGTAATTATCTCAAATTAAATGGTTTAACTTTCTAGACAAAAGGCAAACATTGGCAGTATGGACAAAAAACATGACCTAAGTATATGCTTTCTGCATGGGACTCATGTTGAATTCAGAGGTTGAAATTGAAATGATGGCAAAAAATATTCCATGAAAATAGTAAAAAAAAAAAAAAAAAAAGAACTGGGATGGCTATGTTAATATTAGGTAAAACAATGAATTAAAAAAACTGTTACAAGAGACAAAGGAGGACCCTTCATATTGATTAAAATGTTAATTATTCACGAAGATGTAACAATTATAAATGCATATGTACCTAACAGCAGAAAGCCAGAATATATGAAGCAAATATTGACAGATTTGAAGGGTTAAATAGATGGTTGTCCATTAATACTAGGAGACTTCAATATACCACTTTCAAAAATGGATAGACCATGTAGGCAGAAGATCAATACAGAAATAGAAGACTTGAACAATACTCTAAGCCAACTAGATGTAATTAACTAACTGGCAAAAAAAGAGAGAAGATGCAAATAAACAAAATCAGAAATGAACGAGGTAGCATTGATTCCAAACCCACAAAGATAAAAAGGATCATAATGTGGTATGAACAGTTCTACGCCAACAATTTAGATAACTTAGATGACATGGGAAAATACCTAGAAACACAAAACCACCTGAGCTGACTAAAGAAGACTTGGAGACCTTAACGAATCTATAACAAGTAAAATAATTGAGTCAGTGACAAAGAACAAAAACAAAAACTCCCAAGAAAGAAAAACCAGGACAGGAAGACTTCACTAATGAAATTCACTATATATTTCAAAAAGAATTAACACCAATCCTGTTCAACCACTTCTAAAACATTGAAGAGAAAGGAACACTTTCTAACTCATTCTCTGAGGTCAGTATCATCCTAACACCAAAAAAGATAGAGATATAAGAAATGAAAACTGCAGAAAGACTTCCATTATGAATATAGATGCCAAAATTCTTTAAAAAAACAACAAGAAGTAGCAAATTGAATCCAATGGGATTACTCACCTAAGAGGGATTTATGCACGTAATGCAAGTATTGTTCAATATATGAAAATCAATCAATACAATGAACCACGTTAATAGAACGAAAGCCAAAAAAAAAAAAAAAAGGCAAAACCAAAAAACCCAAAACACATGGTAATTTCAAATGACAGAGCAATGCCATTTTATAAAATCCAGCATCCATTCTTTAAGAGCACTGTATTAGTCAGCCAAAGGTTTGCTGAGGCAAAGTACCAGAAATATATTGGTTTATATAAAGTGTTTATTTGAGGTAGAAGCTTACAGTTACCAGGCCATAAAGCATAAGTTACTTTCCTCACCAAAATCTTTTCCCATGTTGGAGCAAGATGGCTGCAGACAGCTGCAAAGGTTCAGCCTTTCTCTTCCTCTTAAGGCTCTGTGGTCCCATATTCTTCCAGTCTTAGCTTTAGGCTGTGATAAGTCTTATCTCTCTCCCAGGCCCATTTCTCTCTGGGCTCAGCGGCTTTGTTCTCTCTACTACGTCAGCTACAGACTATCAGGCTCTCTCTCTTCCTGGGGCCTCTGCTGTGTCTATGGAGCCATCTCTCTTCCTCTGTGTTCTTCTTCTTTGTGTATTTACTTCCTGGTGCTGCAGCATCAAAATACCAACACTCTCCTCTGCCAAGTCATTTTCTAAACATCCTACTGATGTGGCCCAATCAAAGCCCTAATCATAATTTAATCAAGTAAAATGAAACCTCTGAACATACTACAATCTAATAGGTCCAGAGGAACAGATCAGTTTATAAACATAATCCACTATATTTTTGGAATTCATAAACAATGCCAAACTGCTACAAATACTCAGAACACCATGAATAGGTGGAATCTTTCTCAACATTCCTCAACATGAAGAGAAGCATATATGGAAAATGCACAGATGTCATCATGCTGAATGGTGAATTACCAAAATTTTTTCCCCAAAGATCAGGAACAAATAAGAATACCCATTTTTATCACTACTCTTCAGCACTGTTCTGGAATTTCTAGCCAGAGTTAAGTAAGTAAGAGAAAAAAATATGTTTAGTTACCCAAATTGGAAAGAAAGAAAAAAAAAAACTTTCCCTGTTGGCTGATGACATGACTCTACATATAGAAAATCCTGAAAAATCTGCAAGGAAGTTACTAAAGATAATAAATTCAGCAAGAAGTAAAGGCACAAGACAATCTTAATGAAACCATTGGATGAGTTTACACTCATCAATGAATAATTCAAAAGGAAATCAAGAAAACAATTACATTTACAATTCTAGGAATGAAATTAACAAAGGATGTAAAGGACTTGTATACAGTACACTGCAAAACATTGCTTAAAGAAATTAAAAGAAGAATTAAAGAAGTCCTCAATAAATGGAAAAAGCTTCTGCGTTCATGGAGTGGAAGATTAAATATTGTTAAAATGTCAATATTATCCAAAGCAATTTACAGATTAGGTGTAATCCCAATCCAAATTCCTACCGCCTTCTTCACAGAAATGGAGAGGCCAATTTCCAGATTCCTGTGAAAAGGGCAAAGGAGTTAGAAGAGATAAAATCACCTTGAAAAAGGACAATAAAGTTGGAAGACTTAAAATTTCTGATTTTTAAACACATTAGAAAGCTACAGTAATCAAAACAGTGTGGTACTGGCACAATGACAGACAACTAGACCAAGATTGAATTGAAATGAGAGTTGATCAATAAACCCCATTTCTATGGTCAATTGATTTTTGACAAGGATGCCAACTCTGCTTGATGGGGAAAAAAGTCTCTTCAACAAATGCTGCTGGGATAGTTGTAGATCCATATACAAAAGAATGAAACTAGAACCCTACCATACACCATATTCAATAATTAACTAAAAATGCATCAAGGGCCTAAATATAAAACTAAAACTATAAAATTCATAGAAGAAATTATAGAAGAATATCTTCTGGACCTTGCATTCCTCAACTCTACAGCAAAAGCAGGAGCAACTAAAGAAAAAAATGATAAGTTGGACATCATCCAAATTTAAAAAACATTATGCATCAAAGTCATTATCAAGAAAGTGAATAGACAACCTATAGAATGGGGAAAAACATATTTTATAAGAGTTTAATATTAATACCTACAATATGTAAGTTCACCTAAATTCAACAACAAAGACAACTCCATTTAAAAGTGAGCAAAAGACTCGAATATATATTTCTCCTAAGAAGGCACTATAGCCAATAAGCACAGAAAAAGATGCTCATAATTGCTACCACCCACCCCAAGGAAATGCAAATCAAAATCACAATGGGATGTCACTTTGCACCATTATAATTAATAGAATCACTATTTTTTTTTAAAGCAGAAAAAACAAGCATTGGCAAGGATGTGGAGATGCTTGCATTGTTGGTGGGAAGTAAAATAGTGCAGCACTGTGGAAAATGGTTTTGAATTCCTAAGAGAGTTAAATTTTTAATTACCACATGACCTGGCAATCTCGTTATGAGATGTATATCCACAACAATTGAAAACAAGGACTACAACAGAAATCTGTAACCAATGTCCATAGCAGCATTATTCACAATAGTAAAAAGGTGAAAACAACCTAAGTATCCATTAACAGATGAATGGATTAACAAAATGTGTGTACATATAATAGAATATTAATGCACCATTGTAAAGGAATTAAGTTCTGATACATACTACATGTGGACAAACCTTAAAGGCATCATCTTGAATGAAATAAACCAGACATAAAGGAACAAATATTGTGCAATCCATTTATATGAAATATGCAAATTCATGGAGACAGAAAGTGGATTACAGGGTATCAGGGGCAGGGATGAGGGTAGGGAAGGGGAGTTAATGCTTAATCAGTACAGAGCTTGTTTGGGGTGGTGGAAAATTTTTGGTAATGGATTTTGGTGATGGTAACACAAACATTGTGGATGTCATTAAAACCACTGAACTGTGTATTTGAAACAAGTTAAAATGAGAAATTTTATGCTGTATATAAGTTGCCACAAAATTTTAAAAAGATGTTTATTATTTTATCAGCAATCTTTATTGACCCCACAACTTTAATGTTTTAATCATAAAATAATGTGATTCCTTAAAAATAAAAAACAAAATATTTTGAGTATTTATAAAAATTAAAACTGAAGGAAAACTTTAATCCCTTACACCTTCATAGGAAAATAATTGAATATATATTTTCAGAAATCAGAATATATTTGAGATGGTCAGAGTAGACTCTTTGGAGACAGAATTTTTAAGTACCCCTCTTTCCTCCCACATCTTGGCAGACAGAAATCTAATGAATTTTTCCAATCAAATAAAAATTTCACAGCAAAACTCTCAGCCATTCTTATTTCCCACTTTTCCTTATTCTCTACACCTACCATCATATCCTGTTACTTCTACCTCCCATTTGCATTTCAAATACATCTATTTTCCCCTGTCTGCTCATACGTGAACAATCTTTGATCTGGAATACTGCTCCAGCTGCCTGCCTGATCAAGATTTTTCTCTTGCCAATCTCCATACTGTTCTCTACTTAATAAACTGTTTAAAATAGGAATCCGATCATGTCTTACTTTCCTGCCTAAAATCCTTTAAAGCCTTTCACTTGGCCTGAGAATAAAGTCCTGACTACAAAGTCCTTTAACTTTATTTAGGTTATACCTAATTTTCAAGCTCATGTCATGGCTCTTTTCTAACTGCTCATACCACTCCACTTACTCTAGACTTCCGGTTTTTTTCATAAATGTGCCAGGTAGGCTCATTCCCACCCACAGTCTCTATGCTGGCAGTTTCCTTTGAATAGAATCCTTTCTTCTACGTCTTTGTGTGGCCAACCAGGGCACATTTTTTTCACCCTTCTTTCAAAGAATATTTCTGATCTAAAGTAGAGTCAGCACAGTTAATCTACATCTCAAACTGTTAATATGCTGAAAAGTGTTTATCACAATCTGTAACCATCACGGTTACTTAGGTGTTTTCTTGTTTATTTGCTCCATCACTCAAATGTAAATTCCATCAAATCAGAGACCAGAACTGTTTTGTTCTCTCCTCACTACTCTATCTAGAATATTCACAGTCTAGAGGATGGATCATGGCTATATAAGAGGTGTCCAAATAGTTGGTGATGAAGCAAGTATACCCAAAATTCACTTTTTTGATTATGGGTTGGAGGAGATGAAATAAAAGGCACATATGCACACTGCTGTGAAAGTCACTTCACATGGTAAATAACAAATTTAAAGTACTCTCCAATGAGTCACAAGTGCAAACACAACAAATCACAACTATAAATTTGGAATCAAACTCCTTTTCATGTGGGAAGCTCTCAAAGTAAGAATCAGCAGAATTTATTTAATGATTGACAATTCTCTCAAGTAACCACAGAGGAGCCAGCCAGTATGTTTAAAGTTAACGATGGGACTTGCCTTTTAAATAAGTGCAGACAGAGGAGGTGACTGTCCACAAGATTTGACTTTATGATAAAGCCATAGTTCTATAAAATCTACCTTTCCCCTACCTTTTTCAAATCTATTAATTATTGAAATTCTAAAGATCATCAAATTTGTTAAAACCAATGGAGAAGCTTTGTGATAATCCCTTTATTTTTGAAGAGAGTAAAATGAAAAACTATGAAATAATTTATATAGCACCTTTCTCTTAAATTTAATACCAGTGAAAATGTCTAAATATCCCAGGATATTAGTCTTATATTAGAGTCAACACCATATAAATCTGGATTCTCCTATTACCAAACAGTTAAGTTAATATTGAATGCCTTAAATTATAAGAGAAAATTCACATTCCTGTAAAGATCTCTTTGATGTGAGTTAGAAGACAGGACTTAGAATATTTTACATGTTCCCATGGTCCTTAGTGTGTCTCAAACAAGTAGGAAATAGGGAGACATGAATTGATCAAAGGGAATTTGAATAGGAAGCAGGAATACATTCTTTGCTCATCAAATCAAAGTTAAAGAGCATCTTAACAAAATTTTTAAAAATAAAAACACAGAGAAAATCTCAATCATTGAATAATTAATGTAGAAATATGTATAAAAAGTGGCTTAACATGAGCTGATTAGGAAGATAAGTTAATTATGCCATCGAGTGAGCACTCATTTATACAGTAACCATTTTGTGCAGCATTCGGAGCTGTCATTTCTGGATATCACTGAAGGAAATTTTCTGTCAGCATATTCCGAAGTATATCGAAACTCATTCTTATCCAACCTCTCATTACTCATCATTCAAGTTGAGAAATTTCATTAATACTGCTAATGTAATAGTAAAGTGCATTTAAATATATTAATATTCTACATGAATTGGTAAGGATTATTAAAATTATAGAAGGGTAACCTAAGTGGTCAATATTCAGTTATAATAACATATTATTAAGATATTTAGTACTTTTCATTTTAAAAGGCTTAAGTCATTATCCAGATATATAATCCTCCTTTGGATGCTTTCACATGCCTGTTTTGAGACTAGCACATGAAGGTAATTAAAAGTAGTCCATTTTAAATTACTGAAAACAAGCATGGAGAAAAGTAATTTTAAAAGAACATCTTCAAGTAACATGATTTTAATAATAATTTTCTATTGGCTGATTTAAACATCCTCCTGAAAAAATTAATGTGAAGTATATCATATTCCCAACATTTTGTCAAAAATTGATGAACAATTGTCATATAAAAATAATTTCTGTATTTTTTAGAAAATCTTTGTTTGAAGACTACTTCCCTCACAAGTGACAAATATCATGTAGAAAATAGCACAAGAGTTTACTTAGTTGTTATTTCTTTTTTAAAAAAGATTTATGGAAATACATCTTATTTAATGATTTTTCTTTTATTGCCAGACGATTCAAATCTAAATTTAATGCTTAATAAGCTAGGTGGCTAGAGATATTTATATCCTTCTCTTCAGTTTGGTTGTCTTTTTAAAACTTTTATTTCTTTTAAATAATTGTATTTTTGTATACATAATATTTATTTTAAGATGCAGCAAATACTTTTTGGAAAGCAAACTGGTTATCAAGTTTTTTAAAAGTCTAGATAATCATTTTGTTAATCATTTAAATATATAAATATATACCTTTTGAATAAGATCTTATCTATTCATGATGTATAATTGTGAAAGTCATCCCGGCCCGCGGGACACTGACAGGGGCTCGAGTACCGGTCAGGAAGGAATGTTATGGGACAAGAGACACGAAGGACGACAGCAAGACGGTGCTCTGATCAAGCTGCAAACTGCTGCCACCGCAAAATTTTATTGAAGGGGCTGAGCATATATACTCTAGGGAGGAGGGGGGGTGGCGGGTAAGGACAGGTGGCGGTCTGGGATTGGCAGCTGCTGTTGCTGGGGGAAGTGGCAGAGGTAAGGTGATTGGTTCTGGCTGTTACTGAGGGAAATGGCAGAAGTAAGGTTAGGAGGCAATTACTGATTGGTGGTCGCACTGACTGCCTGAGGCGTTGGCTGGGCGGTAACTGCAAGAAAGGGCGCGAACCGTCCTCCGTGAAGGAGGCTGAGTATACTGTAGACCATTACTGTATCAGCTCTGGCAGCCATTATGTGCTCTTTGATATTGCTGAAGGCAAGTGCTGTCTTAAGCATCCCCAACAATTCTACTTAACTACTCCAACTTCAAATACTATCTCTCAGTTAGCAAAAGCATCTGGGTCTCCCTTGTTAATAATTATCATAGATCATGAAACATCTCAATACTACAGAGAATTATAAAAAATAATGTGAAGAGCAGCTAGGCTTTCTTCATAGACTTTAAGCACATGTAAACTATTTTTGCCTTGCTTATTTTAATGAAATAGTGGTTTGAGTGGTGGCCCTCAAGAGGATGTACATGCCCTAAACCCCAGAGACAGAATGTGACCTTGTTTTGAAAAAAGGGTCTTTGCAGATGCAGTAAAGTTAAGGCTATCAAGATTGGATCACCCTGGATATAGGGTGGGCTCTAATCCAATGACAGGTGTCCTTTTGAGAGAAAGGCAGAAGGAAATGGGACCCAGAGAAAGTCATGCAAAGAGTCATGTGAAGACGGACAGAGATGAGAATGCTGTGTCTACGAACCATGGCTGTGAAGATTTCCACCAGCCCAGAAGCTGGCAGAAGCAAGGAAGGATTCTCCTGGGGCCTTCTGAGGGTGTGACCCTGCCAGCACCGTGATTTCAGACTTTGGTCTCCAGATCTCCAAAAGGTTCGTTTTTGTTGCTTTACTCCAGCCATTTGTTACCGCAGCCCTAGGAAGCTTATCCGGAGGGCTTTCTTTTATCCTCAAGAAGCACACTTTAAAGATGTTACTGGATTGTCTTTCTCCCCTTTTCTAACTGAGTATGAATTATTAACCTGAAAAGCTTGTGACTAATGCATGCTTTTGAATTTTCCCCTATATGCATATATCTATGAACAATATCGACTTTCATGTTGCATCTTTTAAATGTATAGAAATGGCATAAGCTTGTACACTGCATTTTATCATCTGCTTTTCCCCCTCAGCATTAAATATGAAATGCTTGCTTGCATATGTCATCACCTGTGGCAACTGCTCTTTTTTTTTTACACTTTTTAAATTAAAGTTAATAGATCACAAAGAATGTTACATTAAAAAACATAAAAACATAAAAAAACACAAGACCCCACTCCCCAACCCCCCACCCCATCATTTTTGTAAATTGTATTCTTTGAAGAGATATACATCACACAAAAAAGTTACATTAAAAAATATGAGTTTCCCATATACCCTCTATCCCCCCGCCCCACTCCTCCCACACCAACAACCTCCTTCACCATTGCGGCACACTCATCGCACTTGGTGAACACATTTTGGAGCACTGCTGCACCACATGGATAATAGTTTACCCTGTAGTTCACACTCTCCCCCAGTACATTCAGTGACTTATGGCAGGATATGTAAAGCCTAGCATCTGACCCTGCAATATCATTTAGGACAATTCAAAGTCCCAAAAATGCCCCACATCACATCTCTCATTCTCTCTCCCTGCCCTCAACAACTACTGTGGCCACTCTCTCCCTGTCAATGATACAATTTCTTCTATTAGTAGTCATAATAGTTTTATAATAGAATATCAGTAAGTCCACTCTAATCCATATTTTATTCCTCCATTCTGTGGACCCTGGGATGGCGATGTCCTCTCCACCTCTCGATCAAGAGGGGGCTTAGATTCCACATGGATGATGGATGCAATTCCTCTGCTTGCAGTTGTTGGCACTCTTGATTCCCTGGTGTGGTGGTGAACCATCTTCACCTCCCTGTTAGCTGACCTGGGTAAGTCCAATAACCAGAGAGTAGGAGTCGGTTTGAGAGTCTGTGTTGGTGCATGCAAACTTACTTTTCAAAATTTAATTGCCAATGGTATTCTGAACTGAAAAACTCAGATTTTTGATATCTTTACTATTATAAACAATGTGGCTGCAATAAATCATCCTTGAGAATGTTTCCTTGTGTTCAGTTGCAAGTGCCTCTCTGGAGCAGATGCCTGGGTATGGAATTTCTGACTTGAAAAGAATGAGTATCCTTTAACTTATTAGTATCCTCTAGTTCCCTATTCACGGCTCCAGTTCACACCCACACCGGTGATGTATACGAACTCAGATGACCACATTTTGTCCCAAAACTCGGTATTGTTGGACTCATAAATTTCTCATACTTTGATTAGGAAAATTGATATTATATGGGTTTAGTTAGCATTCACCTGTTAAGTATTAATAAACACATCATCGGAGGAAAAGAGGTGTCAGAAACACATTCCATGGTTTCTTATCGTAACGAGAGTTAGAGTGGGACCAAAACCACAGTTTTTGACAAAAGAGAGGATAACCACAATAATACACACACAAGGTTCAACCTTGCCAGATTTAGCTTTGGGCACTTAGCAGGGTACACAGCAGAGTAATAGTGAAATCTTACAGACCAGAAGATCGAGTGGCAGTACATGTGCGTTTGGGAAGCAGGTACCCTCTAATGTGCTACTTCAAGACCACAAAGATTACAGTCTTGATTCCAAATTTGCAAAATTTTTGAGGAAGGAGAGGAGCAGAAAGTCTGAAAGAAGTGACACTTAATCTGAAAAGACTTTCAAATGAGAATATCTAAATTATTGAGGTGTCATAAGTTTATTTAGTACTACTTTTAGGGCCTAAATTAGCATTTAGAAAATAGTCACTGTAGAAACAAACTGAATATTTAGGCAAAATATTATTCTGTTTTATCTGCAGTATTTTAAAAATAGATTTTACTGAATATTTCTAAAGGTCTGTAAGTTGTCAATAAATGAATATATGATTTCTGCTTCTGATTAAATAAGTGAACTTATTTTAAATGGCATAACTTAATGGTTTTGATGAGATTTAAAATTGCCAGAGCATTTTCTTAATTTCTTTTTAGGCTGGCTCTTTTTTAATGTGTGCTGTTTACTGAATGAAAAAGCTTCCACTGATATCTCAAGAAGAGAAGAAATAAGAAAAAGAGCAGCAGGGACATCTGCTTGAGTCTCATTCTCTGAAACATTCTGCATTCTTTTATTCATCCTTGTGGCATTGCTTTCTTTGAACTCAATGAGTGCTCTTTGTGATGCAGGGATATAGATGAGTACAGAAGGCTGTGAGTTCAGCACATGGGCTGAAAATTAGAAATTTTTCACCTTCCAGAGAACTCAGTCTTCAAAGTGGTCTCTTGACTTCAATGGCAGACTTAAGACCAGAGGGCAGGATATTGAGGAAGAGACAAAGGAAGTACTTGAGTGAATGAAATTCTCACACAAGAAGTAGAGGAAAAAGCATGTCTTTATACTTAAGTAGCAGCAAGTTCAGAATTTTCCAGTATTACAAGGCAATAAAATTAGATTCAGTCCCAAAACTCACAAGAACATAGCTTTTGGAATGCTAGGATTAGCAAACTCCCCCCCCCACACACAAATATTTTCACTATGGGCTCCTTAATACAGACTTTGTTATTAAAAGGGGTCATGCAGTTGGTTTTGTGTGTAGTATCCTCCGGGACGTTCGTAACACCTCAGAATTTTCTAAATAGTGGAGGTGGGGGAATTTATCCCTTAACTATCAATCCCCGTTGGTTGAATCTTTGCACGGGATGTTATTTCTCTGCAAGTGGTATGAGCACGTTTTACTAGCATGCTTCGCATCTGAAGATCCTTAAGAGAGTTGAAGCCTCATGCACTAAAGACAAGATGCTGTCAAACCAAAGAGGAAAGTGGATGTAAGCCTCCAAAGAACTGTCTAAAATGCTTACGTGTTGGGATTAAGAAGATGTGATTCCAGGCACCACACGTGTCTGAAGCTGTCTACTTCTTGTACCATGCTGAGCTGTTCATGTTTTATATGAATTCTCCTATGTCAAAGTCTTTAAAGGGGTTAAATCTCTACAAAAGACTTGACACACTAGGATTAGTGAAACATGCTACAGAATCCAATCGTTGCTACTGTAATCGATAGTCATTTTCCTCTTGTGCCATCCATTCAAGATTTGCATCGCTCTCAACTAGGGCTGCAGCTGGAAATGGTCATCTGGTTATGTGATCTGAACCCTCATGCCTATGGGGACTGTCCTTGCTTGTCTTCTCTTTTTTACTCCACAGTTCCTGTAATTTTCCATTCACCATTTTCACTGGCATGTTAATAAGTTAATTAGATAATGTACTGGCATGGAGGTACTGGTAGAAGCACTGAGTTCAGGAATAGCTGTCCATTCTGATATGGATTGGAATAAGTATGATGACTCAATTTGCTATCAAATAGCCATGGGTTTCACAATTTTAAGTGTGTGTAAGAAATATAATGCATTTTTTCAATTCCCATTTCTCAAAATCAAAAGAAGCCATATCTAAAGATCTACATCAAGATCTCATATAGATCACGATATGCTGGTATGCTGAGATTATCATCACAAATGGGAGAGACTTTGGGGAATCCTGAGATGGGAGTGAGCATGTGTAGATGTGGAGTATTCAGGAATAATTGGGAATGGAGATTGGACTTGATAGATTGCTTGCAAAAATGGTACCAATCATCCCTTCTGTATTCATGTCCATTGCAATGTGGCTTTGCATCTCCTACCTTCAAACCCTAAAAAAATCTGGCAGAGATTTGTGATTTACTTGGATTAGTAGAATGCAGCAAAAGTGATGATGCATTCACAAGCTCATCCAGAAAATGTCGTGGACAGAATCATGGCTACTTTAATAAGGAAACCAGCTACCAAGGGGATACATGCAGAACACGTTAAGTGTCGGTAGTATTTTTTGTGTAGGATTTATGATTTCTATATTGTTCTTTGTTCACCTATTTATTTTTCTCTTTTTATTATATATTAAAAATTTTAATTAGAAAGTTGTAGGTTTACAGGAAAATCGTGTAAAAAAAACAGCATTCCTGTATATCCCCTCATTGTTGATACTGTGCATTAGCTGTGGTATCTTTGCTACAACTGATGAAAAAATATAAAAATTGTACTAGCTATACACCCTCATCTACAGTAGGGTTCATTGTGTATCCAGCCCTATATTTTATGTTTTAATTTTTATAGTAATAACATATATATGACCTAAAATGTCCCTTTTAACAACATTCACGTCTATAATTCAGTGTTGTTAATTGCACTCACAATAATGTGCTACCATAAACACCATCCTTTTCCAAAATTTTACAATCAATCTAAATACAAATGCTGTGCATTTGAGCACTCTCTCCCTGTGCCTTACCCAAAACCCAACCCCGGGTAATCTATAATCTGAATTTAACTCTATGAGTTTGCTTATTCTAAATATTTCATATCAGAGAGATCATACAATATTTGTCCTTGTGTTCAGCTTATTTCACTCAGCATAATGTCTTCAAGGTTCATTCATGTATCACAGGTATCAGGACTTTATTCCTTTTTACAGCTGAAAAAATTCCAAATATGTATAAACTACATATTGTTTATCCATTCATCAGTTGATGGACAATTGGGTTATTTCCATCGTTTGTCAATTGTGAACAATGCCACTACAGACATTGGTGTGCAAATATCTGTTCAGTTCCATGCTTTCAAAATTTTTGGGTGCATATGCAGTAGAGGGATTTTCAGGTTATATAGTAATTCCAGAGTTAGCTTTTTGAGGACCTGCCAAACTGTCTTTCATAGTGGCAGCACCATTTTACATTTCCCCCAGTAATGAATGGATGTTCCTATTTCTCTACATCCTTTACTGTATTTGTAATAGGAGCCATTCTATTGGGTATGAAATGGGATCAAATTGTGGTTTTGATTTGCATTTCCCTAATAGTTAGTGACATTGAGCATCTTTCATGTGCTTTTTAGTCATTTGTATATCCTCTTTGGAGAAATGTCAAGTCTTTTTTGGGTTTTTTAGTTGTACTGTTTGTCTTTTTATTAATGAGTTTAGGATTTCTGTATATATTCTGGATATTAATCCCTTGTTGTACACACAGTTAACAAATATTTTCTCCCATTGAATAGGTTGTTTTATCGCTTTCATGATAATGCCCTTTGATGCACATACTTTTTCTAAAAAATTATTTTGAAAGAAGCTTAAGATTACATAAATAGTACAACAAAAATATAGGGGGATTCCCATATACCCCAAGCATTCCCCCTCTCCCACTTTCCCCCCACCACCAACATCTTTCATTAGTGTGGCACATTTGTTACAATTAATGAACACATATTGAAGCATTGCTACTAACCATGGTCTATAGTTTACATTATATTTTACACATTGATGTCTTTAAGCAGTGTTTTGTAGTTTCCTGTGTACAAGTCCTTTACATCCTTAGCTAAATTTATTCCTGGATATTTGATTCTTTTAGTTTCTATTGTAATGGAACTTTTTCTTGATTTCCTCCTCAGATGGCTCATTACTAGTGTGTAGAAATAATCCTGCTTTTGTGTGTTGATCTTGTACCCTGACACTTTCTTAATTCATTTGTTAACTCTAGTTGCTTCATTGTAGCTTTTTCAGGACTTTCTATATATAGGATCATGTCATCTGCAAAGAGTGAAAGTTTACTTCTTCCTTTCTAATTTGGATGCCTTTTGTTTCTTTTTCTTCTATCACTGCTCTGGCTACAACTTCTTTCACAATGTTGAGTAAGCATTCTAACAGGGAACATCCTTGTCTTCTTCCATATCTTAGAGGAAACACTTTGAATCTTTTACAAATAGAGTGTGATGTTAGCAGTGCGTTTTTCATATGTGCCCTTAATCATGTTGAGGAATTTTCCTTCTCTTCCTAGTGTTCTAAGTGTATTTATCAAGAAAGGATGCTGGATTTTGCCAAATGCCTTTTCAGCATCAATCGAGATGATCATGTGATTCTTTCCCTTCATTTTGTTAATATGGTGTATTACATTAATTGATTTTTTTAATGTTGAATCTCCCTTGTATACCTGGGATAAAACCCACTTGATCACAGTGTATAATTCTTTTAATGTACTGTTGGTTCCATTCACTAGCATTTTGTTGAGGATTTTTGCATCTATACTTAAGAGAAATTTGTAATCTATTTCTTGTAGTATCTTTATATGACTTTGGTATTAGGGTGATGTTGGCCTGATAGAACCAGTTAGGTAGTTTTCCTTCCCTAATTTTTTGAAAGAGGTTGAGCAGGATTGGTATTCTTCTTGGAATGATTATGAAATTCACCTGTGAAGTCATCTGGTCTTGGGATTTTCTGTGTTGGGAGGTTTTTGATGACTGATACAATCTCTTTACTTGTCATTGCTCTGTTGAGATCTTCTATTTCTTTTAGAGTCAGTGTAGTTTGTTCATGTGTTTCTAGGAATTTGCCCATTTCACCCAGGTTTTCTAACTTGTTGGCATATATTTGTTCATAGTATCCTCTTATGATCCTTTGTAAATCTGTGGGGTCAGTAGTAATCTCTCCTCTCATTTCTGATTTTATTTATTTGCAGTTTCTGTTTTTTTTTTTCTTTGTTAGCTAGCCATGAGATTGTCAATTTTAATGATTGTTCAAATAACTAACATTTGGTATTATTTATTTTCTCTATTGTCTTTTAATTCTCGATTTAATTTATTTCTGCTCTAATCTTTGATAATTTTCTTTCCTTTGGGATTAGTTTGTTCTTCTTTTTCCAGTTCTTCCAAGTGTGCAGTTAGGTCTTTGATTTTAGATTTTTCTTCTTTTTAAATTTAAGCATTTAGGGCTATAAATTTCCCTGTCAGCACTGCCTTCACTGCATCCCATAAGTTCTGATATGTTGTGTTCTTGTTTTCATTTGTCTCAAGATTTCCCCTACAATTTTTTCTTTGACTGATTGGTTGCTTAAGTATCTGTAATTTAACTACCATATATTTATTAATTTTCCTGTTCTCTTCCTGTTTTTGATTTCCAGCTTCATTCCATTATGGTCAGTGAAAATCTTTTTAAATTTATTGAGACTTGTCCTGTAAATCAGCATGTGCTCTATCCTTGAGAATGATCCCAGCACACTTGAGAAGAGTGTAAATCCCTCTGTTTCCTTGCAGCATACATTCAAGTCTAGTTCATTTATCACATTATTCAAGTTCTTCTGTCTAGATGTTCTATCTCTTGATTAGTGTGATGTATTGAATTCTCCAACCATTTTTGCAGAGGTGTTTATTTCTCTCAAATTTTACTGTTGTTTGCCTCATGTATTTTCAGGTACCATGGTTAGGAGCATAATAATTTATGATTATTATTTCTTCTTGGTGGATTGGCACTTTTGTTAATACATAGTTTCCTTCTTTGTTTCTTACAACAGCTTTTAAAAATTTTTGTATTATTTTATATTATTACCTTTTAAAAAATACATAGATCACACAAAATGTTACATTAAAGAATATGAGGTTCCCATATACCCCCACTCCCCAACCCCCACTCCTCCCACATCAACTTCTTTCATCAATGTGGCACATGCATTGCAATTGATAAACACATTTTGGAGCACTGCTACACAGCATGGATTATAGTTTATGTTGTAGTTTACACTCTCAGTCCATTCATTGGGTTATGGCAGGTTATATAATGTCCTGCATCTGTCCCTGCAATATCATTCAGGACAACTCCAAGTCCCAAAAATGCCCCCATAGCACACCTCTTCTTCCCTCTCCCTGCCCTCACCAACTCTTGTGGCCACTGTCTCCATGATTTAAAGTCTATTTGTCCAATATGATTGTAGCTACACCAGCTCTTTCTTGTGTACTATTTACATGTAATATATTTTTCCATTCTTTCACTTTCAACCTATTTGCATCTTTGTGTCTTAGATGAGTCTCTTGTAAACAACATTAGTTTGATCAGGATTTTTTTTAAATCATTCATTCTGTGAATCTGTGTCTTTTGATTGAGGAATTTAATCCATTAACTTTCTGTGTTATTATTGTAAAGACTTACTTCAGCCATTTTGAACTTTGGTTTTTTTATGTCATACCTTTTTTTCTTTTTTTTTTTTGGTCTCTCTTTTCCTTTATTCCTTTATTTCAACCTTTTTTTCTGTATAGTTTAACTTTGTGATCTATCTGACTGATACCTTTATCATTTCTGTTTTTGTATATTTTTAAAATACTCTCATTGCTGTTATGGTATAATATAACCATCCTATGGTTGTATTATACAAACTACATCTATAATCTATTAATTTGAAGAGATGCCATCTTAGTTTCAATAGCATACCCATTTTATGCTCCTATATTCCTCTTTCCCCTATTTATCTTGTTTTTGTCCCAATTTATCACTTATATTTTCATGTCCATTTTCATGAAATATGCTTTTCCTTGTGTTCAATTGTATTCTGACTCTTATAGGAATAAAAGAGTATTGCGAGAGGATACTCTACAATTAGGTTTTTAAAATTTTTAAATGTTTTTTTAAAGACATTTAGAATACATAAATGTTACATAAAAAATATAGGGTTTCCTATATGTCCTGCTCCCCACACCACCCTCATTTGCCCCCAGTAAAAACATCCTTCATTAGTGTGGTATATTCATTGTAATTGATAAACATATTTTGGAGCATTGTCATTAAGTATGGATTATAGTTCACATTGTAGTTACACTCTTCCACACAACTCTGTAGGTTATGGCAAGATATATAGTGACCTGAATCCATCATTGCAATGTCATTTGGGACAATTCCCAAGTCCCCCAAATGCCCCCATATTACACCTGTTTTCCCTCTTCCTGACCATAGAACCTCCAGTGGCCACTGCCTCCACATCAATTATATAAATTCTTTCATTGCTAGAATCACAATAAGACTATGTAGATCCAGTAAAAGTGACAGAAAGGTCACATCTGAGTGCAACTCCATCACACTCAGGAACACAAACTCCAAAGTCAGGCCAGCTGACATGGCACTGAACTCCAGAGCCATCTGCCATAACCATAGAACCTGTGGGTCTCTGTAGCCCTCAGCAGAACCAGTACCTGTGGTTGTATATACTTAGGCTGTCTCTGGAACCCTGCTGAGGTGTGCATAAGCATAAGCATGACTCCTCTGATGACCTCCCAACTCTTTTTTGGAGGCTCATAGCCATATAAACTCATTTGTCCTCTCCATTTCCTACTTCTATTCAAGGTCAAAAAGCAGTTTTTAACACCTGATATTACATGTAGGCTGAGATATTCTGCTGGTCTGAGTTGGCCCTTTTATTCGAGGTCTTTTTCTAGTTACATCATCATCTGGTGCTTGGTAGTAATCCCTCAGCACCAGGGAGGGTCATCCTGGGAATCAAGTCCCATGACCTGTGCTTGGCGCTGGGGTTGGTATACTCAGGAGACCTGAGTCTCTACTGCCCATGTGACAGCCAGGCTCTAAGCCTCAGCAGACTTGCAACTTCTACTCTTTGGATTATTGGGCATACCCCAGCCAGCTAACAGGGAGGTGAAGAAGGTCAACCACCACACCAGGGAGCCAAGAGTGCCTACAACTGTAAGCAGGAGAATTGCATCCATCATCCATGTGGAATCTAAGCTCCCTCTCGATATGGAGGTGGAGTGGACATAACAATCCCAGGGTCCACAGGATGGAGGAATAGAATATGGAGTAGAGTAGACTTACTGATAATCTACTATGTGATTAGTAATGGAAGAAATTGTAGCATTGATGTGGAGAAAGTGGTCACAGTAGCTGCTGAGGGTAGGGAAAGGGAAGAAGAGAAATGATATGGGGGCATTTTCAGGACTTGGAGTTGTCCTGGGTGATACTGCAGGGACAGATGCTGGACATTATGTCTTCCCATGGCCCACTGGGTGGAGTGGGGGACAGTGTAAACTACAATGTAAACCACTATCCATGTGGTGCAGCAGTGCCCCAAAATGTATTCACCAAATGCAATGAATGTCTCATGGTTATGAAAGAGGTTGTTGATGTGGGAGGAGTGGGGTGAGGGGGTTGGGGGGTATATGGGGACCTCATATTTTTTAATGTAACATTTAAAAAAAGAGAAAAAACAAAAAAAAGACTATAGTAGAATACCAGTAAGTCCACTCTAATCCATAGTTCATTCCCCACTCCTGATGTTTTAGAGTCTGAGAGAGTCAAAAACTATCATGCCACTCCCTTCTCACCTGCCTGGTTTCTGATGAGAAATCAGCACTTAGTCTTATTGGGGATCTTGTATGTGACAAATCACTTTTCTCTTGCTGCTTTCACAATTCTCTCTGTACCTTTGGTATTTGAAATTTTGATTAGTGCATGTCTTGCTGTAGATCTATCACAATTTATTCTGTTTGGAATACGTTGTGTTTTTTTGATATGTATCTTTATTTCTTTCACAAGAGTTGGGACATTTTTGGCCATTATTTCCTCAAATAGTCTCTCTGCCCCCTTTTCCTTTCTATCCTCCTTCTGGGACACCCATGCCATATATTTTTGTGTACTTCATTTTGTCACTCAAATCCCTGAGATTTTTTTCTATTATTTTTCGTATCTGCTCTTCTGATTGCATGATTTCAATTGCCCTTTTGTCTTATGTATTTTTAATCTCTAGTGTATGTTTAACCTCTATCATTGTCTTATTCATCCCCATGATTTCTGTTTCTTTTTATACTTACAAGTTCTTCTTTATGCTAAAAATTGCCTTCTTAATATCCTTTATCCCTTTATCCATATTTTCCTACAACTCCTTGAATTGATTTAGATTTGTTTGAATTTCTTTGATTTGTGTTCAAATTCTGAGTCTCTGCTGATGGCTGATGTGTTAATTTGTTCCCTTGACTGAACCATATCTTACTATTTCTTAGTATAGTGATTTTTTGCTGATGTGTGGGCATGTAGTGAGCTTGATGAATTACCCCCGATGGCCAATCTCTCCCTGTGCTTTAGGGTTTTATTGCTAATTGGCTTTACATTATGTCAAAGCTCTTCTTTGATGCTTGGTCCAACATGTTTTAAACCTTGAGGATTGCCCTTTTTTAACTGTTCAGGTTTTTCAGCTCTTTTTCAACTGATTTGTTTAAACTCTCTCCCTCTTTCATGCCCCATTTTCCTTTACTTTTCAGTTGTGGGACCTGTCCAGTCTTACAGAAGTTCAGTTTAACTACACTGCCTTTTTTTTCCCCCGTGAGCCTTTTCTGCATCTGTTTTTTCCCTCTTAGTATATTCCACACAGGGAGCCAGACAGGGTTCATCCAGAAAGTGTCTTCTGTGTTCAGGTGGTGCAGCCGCAGAAGATGAGCTGCATGAACACACCTCTGCCAACAGGTCTGCTGAGGTCTCTTTCCTTCCTTTTCCCCTGGGAACCCTTTGTATGCAGCCTGGCTTTCCAGCTTCTCTTCACTCTGGGTCTCAGGACATGGGTCTCTGAACCTGGAAATGCGCAGGGCTGTGACTGACTGCTGTGTCCCCATAATCTCCCTCCATGGTGGGAGTGAGCCAGGCCGCCCTGCCATGGCCCAGCAACTCCCAAGCCCTGCCGGACCGATAAGCAGGAGGTGCATGGACCAGTGGCTCCAGCGTAGAAATTTACTACCTGCACTGGAGATGACTTTTCTTTTTCTTTGATTCTGCCTTTGTGGAGTCCTTTTCCAGTTTCTAGTTCCTTCTGAAGTTCTAAGCAAGTGGAATTTTGTTCCTTTATTAGCAATTTCTCCAGAGCATGTCTTATATCACCTCTCTCTTTCTTACCTTTTCAACATGTCACCGCACATGCATGTGTACATTTTATAAGGCTTTTAGCACACAGCAAACATTCATTATAACTTGCAATAAGAAAATAAATATGGGTACCCTGAAAAATCTTCATCAGTTTGCCAGATGTTTTTAACATATGCAGTGTAAGAAAAGATCTGCTAATAGTGAGGAGATATACATTAATTTGGGTTTCTAACATCACATAATGAAACTATTTTCTAACATCTGGTTGTAATTTATGAAACTTTCCTCCTTGCCCAGTCTCTGAAGTTATACAACAGAGTGAAGAAATTTAGAGCAAGATGCCAAGGCAATATGCTCTTTCCATTAATATGTTTGCCTACATTTATTGACTGTGTATGATACTACTTAGGATAATTTTTCCTTATAAGAGCTAATTTCCTTGTGTGAATTTGTTTAAATGATACCAATAAACTTTTGACATGTGCTGGGTTTTTCTGCTCTCCTTTGCCACAAGCAAGAACATTGAATCTGGTGACATTTCCTTACACAGGAGCATGATGAAGAGCTGCTTACCATTTTTTGCACCGATTGAAAGGTATAAAATATTGTTTACTATTGGCTCAATGAAATATTATCTTAAGTTCAATGCCTTATATTTATTGACCTGAATAATGTGCCTGATTTGTTACTTTCCATAAGGAAATATGCTATATTTAAAGAGAGGAAGTTTTAACCCTGTTTGTCAAAGGGATTGTGTTAGTGTTCCATAAAAATAGAAAAGGAAAGGACATATGAATTCAAGAATCATTCTATTATCTAGTCCAAACAAATATGCAATTGATAAAGTACTAGCTAAAAACACAAGGAGTGAAGTGCAATGTAAATTATGGCCTATAGATAGTAGTATAATTGCAATAATGTTTCATCAATTGTGACAATGTTAACACACTAATGAAAAGTATTAATAATAGGGAAAACTTCATGTGGGGGGTATATGGAAACTTTTAATTTCTGTATGATTTTTTTGTAAAGCTACCACTGGACTAAAAAAATGGGCTTATTTTCTATTTATTGATTTCTACTCTTATTTTTTATTATTTACTTGTTTTCACATGACTTAAATTTGTTCTTTTTCTGGCTTCTTAAGGTAGAAGGTTGGCTATTTGACTTAAGTCTTTCCTTTGCTCTCATATAAACATTAAAAAGTGTCCATTTTCCTCTAAGAACTGCTCTAGATGTATCCTGCAATTTTGATAAGTTGTGCCTCATTACCCTTTCTTAAACATTTTCTAGTTTTATTTATGATTTTCAAGTGTTTTATAATTTAAATTTGTTTTGGTTAAAGAAAACACTACATATGATTTTAATATTTACAGATTTACTGAGACTTGTTTCATGGTCCAGTATATGATGACCATTAGTGAATGTTCAATATACATCTTAAAATAACATATTCTGCTATTGATGTGCATAATGTTATATAAAGATCCGTTAGGCCAATTTGCTTGTTAGTGGCCAGGGTTATACTTATTGGTATATTCTCTACTATTTTATCAATTCCTGAGAGAAGAACATTGAAATATCCAACTATATTTATAGATTTGCTCCTTGTCTAATTCTGTCATTATTTGCTTTACATATTTTGACTTCAGATAATTAGGTGCATATTCATTCAGAATTGTTATGTCTCATTATTGAAATGACACTTTCATCATTATGAGATACCCTTGAGTATCTTTGGTAAATTGCTTGTTCTGATTTTTATGTCCTGTGTTAATATAACCATGACAGATTTCTTAAAATTGGAGTCTACATGGTAAATCTTTTTCCATCCTTTTGTTTTACTTATACATGTCTTTCTTTTAAAGTATCTTTCTTTGAGAAAGCATATTGTTGGATCTTATATTTTTATTCTGCCTGATTATTTTTATTCTTTTCCTTAGGGAGTTATCTAGATATCTAGTTATGTCTACAGTGTTATTAATATTACCATCTTGCTATTTATTTTCTGTATGTCTAATTTTTTCTTTATTTTTTTTCCATCTTCATGATTTATTTTGAATTGAGTATTGTTTAATATCACAATTTTATTCCTCTATTGGATTATTTCTTATACCTCTGTTTTAGTTTCCTAGGGTACTTAAATACCATAAAATGGTTGGATTTGAACAAGAGAATTTAATAGCTTATAGTTTTGAGACTGAGAAAATGTCCAAATAAAGGTTTCATCAAGGAGATTCTTTCTTCCCAAAGACCATCTGCCAGTGATCCTTGGCAGCTCTGCAAGGCACGTGGCAGCATCTGCTAGTGTCTCCCTTCTCTCTGGGTTTTGTTGATTTTATCTTCTTGCTTCCATGCCTTTCTCTCTCTTCGTATATTTTTCTATTCATAAAGAACTGCAATGATAGGATTATGACCCATCCTGAATCAAGTGAGTCATACCTTAACTGAAGTAGCCTCCTCAAAAGGGCCTGCTTGCAATGGGTTTATACACACAGGAATGGATTAGATTTAACGTGTTTTTCTGGGGTACCTACAGCTTAAGTCTAACACAACTACTTTTTAAAAAAAATTTTTCATTGTAGCTCTGTGATTTACAATATGCATCTTTAACTTGCTAGAGTCTATCTTCAACTACTCTTATACTAATTATAATGTATAACATAAGGGACTTCTAACAATATACTACCATTTCCCACTGCCAGCCTTTGTGCTTCTGCTGTCATATATATTACCTGTTTATATATAATTTAAACATCACAATATATTGTTATCTTAGAGGTCATTTCTAAACTCATCGTAACTACAATAGATGAGTGACTGTAGATATATAGATCACCATTTTTCCTGTCCTTATTGCTGCTGTGCTCTGAGTACCAATAGCATTGATATTATCACCTGGGATTCCGTTATAATGCCATGGCTCTGTCCGCAGACATTTTAATAAGTTTCCCATGTATCTGTATTATAAAAATATTGTCCTATTTTTTGAATGGCAGTTTTCTGAGAAAGTTAATGACCAGTAAGGATTAAACAAATGATTTCTTTGAAACTGCCAAAGCCTTGACATACCTTGGGAAGTATTTTCTAGTTCCTTTTGGGGATTCAGAATTCCTTCACTTTTATGCCAGGTTCCTTTTCCAGATTTTTAAGGGGCATTCTCAATTTAACTGGATTTATATCATCATCCTGCCTACAATATAAACAGCCAAATTTGATTTTCCGAACAATTTTCCATAATTTTTTTTTCTTTGCTACAAGGTAATCATGTTAGTTCCTGATTATCCATAAAAAAGATTGTAAACATCTGAGTGATAGAAGTTAACTGTGATGGTTAGGCTATTGTGTCAACTTCGTCAGGTAATTGTGACCAGTTGTTCAGTCAAGCAAGTACTGGGCTAACTGTAATACAGGGATATTTATGGACTTTAGTCACCATTGACTTTACTGCAGTGGTAAATCAAAGGTAGCTGGGTATAGTTACATTAATCAGGGAGATTGCCATCAGCAAGGAGTGATGCTTAACCCAATCAGTTGAATCCTTAAAAAGGGGAAGTGATTCCAGGATTGAGAGAGAATTTCCCAGCTTGTCTTTGGACAGCCAGCATCTCCCAGAACTCATCAAGGACCTTCACTGGACTTTCATTGCAGCTCCTGGTTGCAGCCTGCCTGCAGAACCTGGACTTGTGCACCCCCATGGCTATGTGAAAGACTCTTAGAGAATTGCATACTATTAACAGATATCTCTTATTAATTTTGTTTCCCTAGAGAACCCTGAATAATAGTTTGGTACCAGGAGTGGTTCTTCAAGAACAGAATCTTAAATATGGGGTATCTGAGGTGGTTCTGGGAGTTTTGCAATTGTCTCTCTACCTTAATTGGACTCAGGGGTACTGATGACTCACTTTCCAATAGTGAAGAGGCTGCTAACAGTCCATGGTGTGTATTGGCAATTGAGATACACAAAATAGCATCACTGGATTCCCCTAATTCCATGCTTATAAGAAGCAAGGATCTGGGTGAGAGTGTTTTCAACACATTAACAGAGTTTTGCAGAGTCAAACAGTATAATAATGTTGGTCGACTTCTCCTAGATACCCTAGATAATGTTACAAAAGAAAGAGATGAGTTAAAGGCTTCAAATGTGAAATGTAAACACTGAATGGATGATGCAAATGTTTCTGTGTGTTTCCTGTACCCACAAGCTTGAAATATCTGAGAAACAAACTCAGACTTTCATTGTACGAGTAGCAGAGTTAAAAGGAAACTCAGCAACTGTGCATTGGGTAAAAAGAAATGACCAGACATTTTGGGGATTATTAGATACTGGCTCAGAAGTGACATTAATTCCAGGAGACCCAAAACATCACTGTGGTACACCAGTCAGAGTAGCGGCTTATGGAGGCCAGGTGATTAATGGAATTTTAGCTCAGGTCCATCTCACAGTTGGTCTAGTAGGTCCACAGACCCATTCTGTGGTTATTTCCCAAGTTCCAGAATGCATACTTGGAATAGACTTACTCAGAAACTGGCAGAATCCCCATGTTGGATCCCTGACTTGTGGAGTGAAGGCTATTATGGTTGGAAAGGCCAAGTGGAAGCCACTAGAACTGCCCCTACCTAGCAAAATAGTAAACCAAAAGCAATACTGGATTCCTGGAGGGATTGCAGAAATTAGTGCCACCATCAAGGATTTGAAAGATGCAGGGGTGGTGATTCCCACCACATCCCCATTCAACTTCCCTGTTTTGCCTGTACAGAAAACAGATGGATCTTGGAGGATGACAGTAGATTATCATAAACTTAACCAGGTGGTGACTCCAATTGCAGCTGCTGTCCCAGATGTGGTATAATTGCTTGAGCAAATCAACACATCCCCTGGTATCTAGTATGCAGCTGTTGATTTGGTAAATGCTTTTTTCTCAATTGCTATTGGTAAGGCCCACCAGAAACAGTTTGCTTTTAGCTGACAAGGCCAGCAGTATACGTTCATTGTCCTGCCTCAAGGGTATATCAACTCTCCAGCCCTGTCTTAATATTGTCCGCAGGGATCTTGATCGTCTCTCCCTCCCACAAGACATAACACTGGCCCATTATATTGATGATATCATGTTGATAAGACCTAATGAGCAAGAAGTAGCGAAGACTCTAGGCTTACTAGTAAGGCATTTGCATGAGAGAAGATGGGGAATAAATCCAACTAAACTACAAGGTCCTTCCACCTCAGTGAATTTTCTAGGTGTCCAGCATGTCAAGCATGTCAAGATATCACTTCTAAAGTGAAGGATAAGCTGTTGCATCTGGCTCCTCCTATGACCAAAAAAGAGGCACAACACTTAGTTGGTCTCTTTGGATTTTGGAGACAACACATTCCTCATTTGGGTGTGCTACTTTGGCCCATTCACTGTGTGAACAGAAAAGCTGCTAGTTTTGATCGGGGACTAGAATAAGAAGAGACTCTGTGTCAGGTCCAGGCTGCTGTGCAAGCTGCACTACCACTTGGGCCATATGATCCAGCAGATCTGATGGTACTGGAAGTTTCCATGACAAATAGAGATGCTGTCTGGAGCCTTTGGCAGGCCCCCATAGGAGAATCACCATGCAGACCCTTAGGAATTCAGAGCAAAATCCTGCCATCCTCTGTAGATAGCTGTTTCCCCTTTTTCAAAACAGCTTTTGGCCTGCTATTGGGCCTTAGTAGAGACTGAATGCTTAACCATGGGCCATCAATTTACCATGAGACATGAGTTGCTATTATGAGCTGGGTATTGCCTGACCCACCAAACCACAAAGTTGGATGTGCACAGCAGCACTCAATAATAAAGTGGAAGTGGTATTTATGAGATAGGGCTCGAGTGTATCCTGAAGGCATGAGTAAGTTACATGAGGAAAAAGCCCAAATATCCATGGTCACCACCCCCACCATGTTATCTTCTCTTTCCCAGCCCACATCTTTGGTCTCCTGGAGAGTCCCTTACAATCAGTTGACTGAGGAAGAGAATACTCAGGCCTGGCTTACAGATAGTTCTGCACAATATGCAGGTACCACCCAAAAATGGACAGCTGCAGCACAGCAGCCCCTTTCTGGGATATCCCTGAAGGACAGCGGTGAGGGCAAATTCTCCCAGTTGGCAGAACTTCGAGCAGTGCACCTGGTTGTTCATTTTGCTTGGAAGAAGAAATGGCCAGAGGTGCGCTTGTACACTGATTCATGGGTTGTTGCCAATGGTTTGGCTGGATGGTCAGGGACTTGGAAGGAATATGATTGGAAAATTGGTGACAAAGGGGTCTGGGGAAGAGGTATGTGGATTGATCTTTTTGAATGGACAAAAAACATGAAAATTTTTGTGTCCCATGTGAATGCTGAAGTGGGTAACTTCAGCAGAGGATGATTTTAATAATCAAGTGGATAAGAATATGATTGGAAAATTGGTGACAAAGGGGTCTGGGGAGGAGGTATGTGGATTGATCTTTTTGAATGGGCAAAAAACATGAAAATTTTTGTGTCCCATGTGAATGCTGAAGTGGGTAACTTCAGCAGAGGATGATTTTAATAATCAAGTGGATAAGAATATGATTGGAAAATTGGTGACAAAGGGGTCTGGGGAGGAGGTATGTGGATTGATCTTTTTGAATGGGCAAAAAACATGAAAATTTTTGTGTCCCATGTGAATGCTGAAGTGGGTAACTTCAGCAGAGGATGATTTTAATAATCAAGTGGATAAGATGACCCACTCTGTGGCTAATGCTCAGCCTCTTTCCCCAGGTACTCCTGTCATTGCTCAGTGGGATCATGAATAAAGTGGCCATGGAGGTAGGGATGGAGGTTATGCTTGGGCTTAGCAACATGGGCTTCCCCTCACCAAGGCTGACTTGGCTACAGCCACTGCTGAGTGCCCAATCTGCCAGCAACGGAGACCATACTCAGCCCCCAATATGGCATCATTCTTTGAGGTGACCAGCCTGCTACCTGGTGACTGGTTGACTACATTAGGACCACTTCCACCACAGAAGGGGAAGTGATTTGTTTTAACTGGAATAGACACATACTCTGGATATGGGTTTGCATTTCCTGCATGCAATGCTTCTTCCAAAACTACCATCCATGGACTTACTGAATGTCTTACTACCACCATGGCATTCCACACAGCATTACTTCCAATCAAGGAACCCATTTCATAGCAAATGATGTGCAGGAATAGGCACATGCCCATGGAATTCACTGGTCTTACCATGTTCCCCATCATCCTGAATCAGCTGGATTGATAGAAGGGTGGAATGACTTTTTAAAGAGTCAACTAGGTGGCAATACCTGCAGGGCTGGGACAATGTTCTCCAGGAGGCTGTGTATGCTCTAAATCAGCATCCACTCTATGGTGATGTTTCTCTCATAACCAGAATCCATTGGTCCAGGAATCAAGGGGTAGAAATGGGAGTGGCACCACTCACTATTACACCTAGTGACCCACTAGGAAAATTTTTGCTTCTTGTCCCTGCAACCTCAAACTCTGCTGATATACAGGTTTTAGTCCCAAATGGAGGAGTGCAGTCAGCAGGGAACGCAACAGTGATCCCGCTGAACTGGAAGTTAAAACTGCCAACTGGCCACTTCGGGCTCTTCGTACCTCTGAACCAACAGTCAAAGAAGGGAATTACTATACTGGCTGGGGTGACTGATCCTATCAAAAGGAAATAGGACTGCATCTACATAATGTGGGTAAAGAAGAGTTTGCCTGGAATACAGGAGATCCTCTAGGGCATCTCCTAGTACTGCCATGTCCTGTGATTAAAGTGAGTGGAAAACTGCAACAACCCAATCCAAGCAGGACTAACATGGCCCAGAATCTTCAGGAATGAAAGTTGGGTTACCCAACCAGGCAAAGAACCATGGCCAGCTGAAGTGCTTGCTGAGGGTAATGGAAACATGGAATGGGTAGTGGAAGAAGGTAGTCATAAATATGAACTTCGATCACATGACCAGTTACAGAGACTAGGACTATAATGGTCATGAATCTTACTTCCTTGTTTCATTATTATGATGATTGTATATGCACACAAAATCAATTTCTTTGTCTTCCTCCCCCAATTTTTCCCTTATCATATAACAAGTTGTATCCATTTCATGTCATGATATTTGAGGATATCAAGTTTGAGAGTGAAAATTAACCAAGAACTTGCACCCTATTCTGCATGGAATTAATGCATTTCCACTTGCACACAGGAGAGCTGAACATTGTTTTATATATATATATATATATATAAATATATATATATATGCATGCCTGTCATTGTTTCTGTTTAGAGACTAAGTATGGTTTAAGGTGATGTGTATAGTTGCTGAGTTGACAAGGGGTGGACAGCAATGGTTAGGCTATTGTGTCAACTTAGGTAATTTTGCCCAGTTGTTTGGTCAAGGAAGCACTGGGCTAACTGCAATACATGGGCATTTATGGACTTCAGTAACCATTGATTTACTGCAGTGGTAAATCCTAGGTAGTTGGTTATAATTACACCAATCAGGGAGACTGCCATCAGCAATGAGTGATGCTTAACCCAATCAGTTGAATGCCTTAAAAGGGGAAGTGATTCCAGCATTGAGAGAGAATTTCCCAGCTCGTCTTGGATAGCCAGCATTTCCCAGACCTCGTCAAGAACCTTCACTGGACTTTCATTACAGCTCCTGGTTGCAGCCTGCCTGTGGAACCTGGACTTGTGCATCCCCACAGGTGCGTGAGAGACTCTTACAGAATCACATACTATTGACAGTTATCTCTTGTTGAGTCTGTTTCCCTAGAGAACCCTAATACATTAACTATCAAAGATTTATATCCAGTCTGCTAGCCCTCCAGAGAGGGAGTTAATCCATAGTGCTACATAGCTGTCATCACAACAATTGTACATTAATCTCCTGATCATCGAGGAATGGCTGATACTCCCAAGACTGGAAGCCAAGTCTCAACCATATAGTCCCATTGCCAACACAAGACTTGATTCTGCCCACTCACCTTCAGTCACATCAGCAGAGGAGCTGATATTCAGAGGAGTTGAAATGTGCAGGGATAGACTAGGACTTTTGGCCAGTGTTTTGCCAGTCCCTCTTTATGCCAGTGGAAGTGCTGGTATTCTCATCGTGCAACACAAATCCTACAAATTCAAGAGTTAAGGACTCTTTCCCAGACTTTCCCCATCTCTCTTTCCTAGATTCCTGTGTATTATTTCAGAACATGCTGAAAACAGGGGATTATCACACTTGTTAATGTTTTTATATCCATGACTGTTCCACAAAGCCATGCCGACAAAGTATATTCTTTGCTCAACTGTCAGAGTCTCCATTTGGAGAATATTTATTTTGGACCTTATTAACCCAATCACATCTCTTTAACCATTCAGAGAATATCCATTTTAGTTTCTGTAGATATGCTAAGATTCTTGCAGGGTATTAGAAATATAAAATTGAAAATTTTCTATTACTATAATCAAGGCTTTCACAATCAATTAGGGAGATGCTGACAAAAATGATGGAAAACATGATGTATTAAAATAAAAGTGAAAAAATGAACCAAATAGCAGAATACTCAATGTTTTGTAAATTGAGAGAAACAGTCTGAAGACTACATCATTTTTTTTCACATTGAAAATGAATGAATTGCCATGCCATCTCAAGCATAATATTATGGAATTTTTTCTCCCCACAAGTCAACAATGACTAGTATATAACTTTCCCAAGAATATACTGATAGGTATATAAAAATAGAAGGAAAATAAGCAAAACTGGAAGTAATGTAAAAGAGGTACTCTGTGTGACTCTCATAATCACATTTTCCCAACCTTGGTGTCAGAATTCCTTTCCAACCTATCTCCTGATGTGCAGCAGTGGCAATGCCAATTTACACCTAAAGAATGGAAGAATTTCAGGCATTTCTGTCCCCAGGATTCAAGAAAACTATTAGGAGGGCTAGAAGGAGAAAAAATACTTTCCTAAATCCTCATTTCTTGCCTCAGATTAGAATCTCGAACTCCATTTTCTTAAAATAAATCTATTTATAGATTTGTTATCTTGCTTCGTGACCTCAAAAATACTGCAGAACATAGTATTCAGATGACACATGTTTCCAAGTTTTGATTTATTCCATGCCAAAAGCAGTATAATGTGTCTGACAAGGACAAAAAGGGAGATCAGTCTGGTGTCATATATTTTTGTTCTTCAATTCCAATGACAAATTGCCCTAATAATAAAATCCAGACACTCATGAAAACACAAGTACACAGACATAGACAGCACAAAAATGCATGCCCCCAAGAACAGGGATCAATGCTGAGACATAAGAAAGTTTAAACTCTGGAGTAAAGCAAGTCTTATCTTATACTTATATAGATATCTATTGATAATTAAGAGCTATAGAACATTTTCTCTTTTTTCTATGGTGATTAGGGTTTAAATTTTTTGTATTATGGATTAACGATTATGTAGAATTAACTCTAGGATTTCAGTTCTTTTGCTCATCAGTACTTCCTGTAGACTTTTATTCTCTTTAATTAATTATTCCTTTACTGAGAGTACATCCTGAGGTAACTCTTGAAGAGGAGAGTCTATGGATGATAAATTTTCTGAGTCCTTAATTTAAATTC
Source organism: Dasypus novemcinctus (assembly GCF_030445035.2). NCBI lineage: Eukaryota > Metazoa > Chordata > Mammalia > Cingulata > Dasypodidae > Dasypus > Dasypus novemcinctus. The sequence goes on along the minus strand of NC_080695.1, from coordinate 46,820,857 downwards.
CATTTTGGCTGGATGTAATTTTCTAGATCAAATTCATCTACCCTCAGAAGCTGCTATATTATTTTCTATTATCCAGTGCTACCAGCATCCATCCTAATGTCAATATATTTATTTTCTTTGTTTTTCTTTTGGAATTTGGAATTTTTCTTTTTTTAAAAAAAAACATGTATTCTAAAATTTGTTGAGTCTGTTTTATTTTTAATTTGTTTTTCTTATGACTTGTGGGCTACACTCTATATTAAGAATCTCTTCTCCCCCAATGGGAGATTTCCTCTGTTGTTCCTCTGTTGTTTTCTATCCACTATTTCTATTATTTTTTCTTGACTATGTTCATCAGGTCATCTTTAGAAATGATAATTTTGATACATTTGGCAATCAAATGTTTTGATTTTTAAGATTACTTATTATTCCATAAGTAATATAATTTCCCAAATCTCTGTGAGCTTTTAATTTTACATTTCCTAAAACTTTCTTCTTTTATATTTTCTCTGTGTTCTTGGTTACAGATTTTGAAAATTTGGTGTATTGGGATAGTTTCACCATATTGATTTTCCTAGCATGGCAATCGTTTTAGTTTCCTAGCTGCTAAAGCAAATGCCATACAAGTTGGCTTAAGAAATGGAAATTTATTGGCTCACATCTTGAGACTAGTAGAAATTTAAAAATTGAGGCACCAGCAAGGTGGTGCTTCCTCCCCAATGACTGTAGCATCCTACGGCTCGCCGCCAGTGACCCTTGGTTGTTGCATTTCCGTCACATGGCAGTGCACATGGCAGCTGTCTTCTCTTTTCTCTCTGGCTTTAACTGACTTCCAGCTTCTGGCTACTCCTGTGGCTTTTCTTTTGGTCTGACTTTTACACTGTATAAAAAGGATTACAGTAATCTAGATCAAACCCAGCCTGATTCACCAGGGTCTCACTTTAACTGAATTGACATCTAGAGGAGATCTTATTTTAATGGGACACACCCACCAGAAAGTGGATCAAGACTAAGAACATGTCCAAACTGGGGGACACAGTTCAATCCACCATAGTAATTCCTTGTCATCTTAATACCTGAAATATGGTCTCTTTTTGTTTTAATGGTAATCTAATGATTTAAGAATTAGGCTGCCCTTTTGGGGGAGAGGCACTCCCAGTGCCTCTTAGAGTTCAACTGCATGCTCTCTCAGGGGAGTAGATGCTAAGATTGGATGAGATGTGCAAGAAATTTACTAGAGGTAACCCCTGTAAAGGAATCACAGAAGGCAGGGAGAGCCTTCCCATCACAGTGCAGGTCTAACACCAGTTTAGGAAAGAGACATGGAAGTGGTCACAGAGTCACAGACTACAGCAGAGTTCTAAGAAAGGTTCTGCCAGCTGGATGGAAAATCTTTGGGTTAATGTAGCTGCAGGAGATCTGCTTCAGGCAGGAACTGGACTGCATTAGAGCCCCTGCTGTTCGGATATAGACTGGAACCAGTGACAGAAAATGTGGTCTTGGCACAAACATGAAGGTGCAGGGGGCAGGAGCTGGTGCTGTCAGTCCACAGTGCTCCCCACAACAGGAGACTGTGGCAAATTTTCACGACTGCCTTGCCTGGGAAGGCACTTTCCCTCCCCAGCCAGAAAAGGCCTTCTCTTTCTTTTCCTGGAATCTTGACTTGAGGGCCCTGGAGTTTCCACTTCAGCAGCCATTTGCACCTGAATAGGCTTTGATTTGCAGACCTTTCTGGTATTGTTCCTTCATTCCTTTCATCCTTCAGGCACTTCTCAAAAATTTCTGGTCAAAGGATGCCAACATTCTGTATTTTTCCATTTTTTCATAGATGATTATTTTACATTTGTAGTATAGCACTTCTTTCCTTTCATAGCACGGGATTCCCTAAGAGTGCACTTGTGCACTCACACCTACAGGTAGTTTGAAATTATATCTGTGAGTAGTGCATAACCAGACTGCTCATCTGAATCCTTTGGGACATTTCTTAACATACTCCTGGCCTCACCCTTTACAGAGAGGCCTGAAATCAGGCCTGGGTACACAATTCCCTGGCTGAGATGCAACATGAGAGTGTGTCACTGTGTTAAACACACACACACACCGAGTGGGGGAGGAAAAGTAACATCTTGAAGATCTGTTACTTTTTAAAAATTTTAATAAACTTTATTTTTAAAGAGGTTTTGGATTACAGAAAAATTACATAGAAATTATGAGGGATTCCAGTGTACCCCCCTCCCTGTCCCACATCATCCCCTATTTTTCAAAAATGTAGCAATACAATTTATCATGATGTATCTGTAAAATCCACTCATTTAAAAAAATGACCAACTTGTGGTAAGGACTGACCTACCTGCAGTGATAATCTAAAAAACAAAACCATCACGTGACAATTAAAGGTGTTACTTTTAGCTGGGTGTGGCACACTGAATGAGGTGGTTTGTCCTGTGGCTTCCTGGAGGTCTTATAAAGAGAACAAAACCAGAACCCAGTGTCAGAGGTGGCCCAGGAGAGGAGCTGGAAGGTGGAGCCAAATGAACCTCTCTTTAGAAAGGAGAGGGCATCGCCACGCGTCGGGACAGCCAGGAACCCACCTCTTCCTCGTCAGCTGGGGCACCATGGGCTCTGGGAGGAAGCAAGCCTCCTCGCCAATGCCTTGATTGGACTTCTGGCCCCTAAAACTGTGAGCCAAAAAATTGCTGTTGTTTGAGCCAACCCATTGTGCAGTAGAAACCATAGCAGCCTGACAAGCAAAGTAGGACTTTCGCCTATTTGTTGCATTATGTAGAAAAGTAATTCTTTCTATAGGCAAAAAAATAAGATGACCTCAACACTTAAAGATTTTAGTTCAGGTAAATGTTTAATCAATACCAGGACATATGTAGTCACAGCTCTGAAACCCCAAAGATTTGCAGACTGCATGAGATAAAGGACATGTGAAACCCATGGAGGGTCTGGCTCTGGAATAAAAAATTCCAGAAAGGAATTATTCTTATAGTCTCCCTGCTGAAGAATCAAACACTGAGTATTTTGACAGATTAATATAATAAATTATGGTTGTTTATTTTATTCATGATTTTGACCTAAAGTGTTGGGTTACGTACTGTGGACAAGGTGATAGAGTTGGACTGAACAGTTCCAGAGCTCTGGCATCAGCTGTTTTCTTCTCAAGCTTTGCTTGGTTGTACTCATCATGTCCATTTTCATGTCAGCTGAGTCTGGATTATGAGTATCTTCAAAGACCAAGATACATGGGTGGGTTTTGTCTAGAATTATCCGTTGTGTCGTGGACGTGTATTTGGCATGATGCCACAGGTATGTCTGTGCTTCATTCCTGCCACCTTGCTCCTTCCATACTACAGGGTTTCTGCCATACTGTCTGCTGAGCATTCCAATTTCTTTATGTAGCTGGATTCCTGTTTGTACTCGAGGCATCTTGGTTAGAACCCTGATGTGTGCCCCCTTTCATTTCTCTGAGGCCCTTTGTCTTAACCCCTGAACTCATTTGCTGGCTGGGATGGACGTCTGTATATACACAGGGATTATTACAAGTGTAGGTTATGGCTTCTGCCTAGAATTTCCTGAAGCCAGTTCTCAGGTGAAAGATTAGAACTCTGGATATTGATGCAAACTGGAATGACTTCAGTTTATAGTCTTTACATTTTATCCCAGTGCCTGCCCCTTCCTGAGTCTGATATATAGTTTTTCAAGCTCCACAGGCAAAAGCAATTTTAATATAGTTTTCCATCCAAGTGGCTAAAAGAGTTAAACCTATTAAGAATGAGGATCCTATGACAGGAAATAGAAACAACTGTTTATGGGAAGCATAGCACTTCTAAATTTTCATCGGATAAATTAGATAAATATCTTGAAAAATGAAACCTAGTAAAGCAATATTATACCTATTTTTAACTTGAGACAATAATAATAATAATAGTTTGGTAGCGACCACATGGAGGCAGGGTCAGGAAAAGGGAGGCTGCAAGGAAACAGCTTGCCAGGGAATATAGGTGGTGGCTCAACTTCCCACCTTGTATACAGAGAAGGAAGGGGGAAAAGTGAGGTGAATGACCTTTGGCACATGTGACTCCACCACTAAAAATGCAATTAGATACATGGCAAATAAAAGGAGCAGTAAATATTACTATACCCACTTTATAGATAAGGCAAATGAGATAGAACAAACCTCACCCTTGCCAAGGACTTTCTTTGGAATATGCAAATCAGAGGTCTTGGTATACTGAAGTTTTAGAAATTTTAATCAAGTAGTATTAACTTTTCATCTAGGGAAATATGAATTTCACCCATAGAAAAAGAGCACTAAAGAAAGCTAGCAATTTATGAAAACATAAATGATGTAAAGCTCAGTAGTAACTTTTTGTATTAGTCAGCTTTCTCTAGGGAAACTGAATTGACAGAAGATACCTGCAAATCCCGAGTCAATTCAGAAATCCCATTTTTAAGTCTGTATTAATGCAGCCCAGTACCAAGCTGTATTCGTCGGAGTTTCCTAGGGGACCAGAAGTGACAGGAGATGTCTATAATTAGCATGAGATTTTAGAAAGTTCTCCCACATGACCGTGGGGATGCAGAAGTCCAAATCCCGCAGGGGCTCTGATGAAGGTCCTTGATGAGTTCCCAGGAGAGGCCCTGGCTGTCTGAAGCTGAGCTGGAAAATTGTCTCTGAATGCTGAAATTACACCCCATTTTAAGGCTTCAACTGATTGGACAAAATGTCACTCATTGCTGAAGGCAATCTCCTTGGTTGATTGTAGATGTAATCAGCCATCTATGCAAACTGATGATTAAAGTCCATAAATGTCCTTGCATTATAATTAGCCCAGTGCTTGCTTGACTAAACAACTGGGCACAATTACCAGGCCAGGTTGAGACCTTAGCCTAACCATCACACTTTCAATATGAAATTCTATTAAGTGGGTGATTTTTCTAAAAGTTTAATAGAAAAAGATATATAACTTCTTATAACAATAAAATGGATTCAATTTGGAAATCAGTTTCATCTTTTTCTGAATTATGCAAGAGATGTTAATGCACAATTTTAGGAGCCGTGGGACTCAGGATTATTTTCTTACATTTCCAAGGGAAGGATTTTTTAAAAAAATAGAAGTTTGCACAATTGAAGTTAATGATACTATATAGCATTCATCAATGCAAGTATTATGTTAGTAATTGAAAATAGTCAAAATGTATATGGATTATTAATAATATAAAACACAACTTTAAATGTTTTCAATTTCTTCATTAATGTTAACCAGTGTCCCACCAAAAAAAAATTTTTTTTTAAAAGCTATAATATTTAAAGGTGTTTAACGCAAATAGAGTTAGCCTGTATTCTGAAAATGAATTATTACACACAAATTTTTAGAGTTCTTCTAAATATAGACGTAAACATGTTAAAATTGTTTATAAAGATAAAGCTTGGATTGTGCTATTATCAAAACCTGATTATATTTTTTTCTGAAGATAATATAAAAAGTTCTGGGGACTGTAGTTTGGTTTACAGTGTCCCGTAATTTGGTTAATATGTTAACTCCTGAATTCGTAGTATAGACAAATTTCTTAACGTGAGTACTATTTGATTTTGTTATCATTAAGTAATTTTTCACAGGTGCTAAATTACAATTTTGTGCACAGAAATTACATGTGATACGTGTGATACCCTCACAAATGTAGCATGAATTTTTCGTGATCAGAGCTACCGCAAGAATAATTTTTATGATAATTAGGGTATTACAATGAATACCAAAGAAATTCATGATGATTAATATTTGCACATTGGATAGCAATGAGTTCAAATTAAGAGATGTTGGAGGAAATTTTATATTATATATGTATATTTTTCAATGATTTAAAATGGAACATAGAACCAGATATTAAAATAATTTGCTCGTTTTGTCTCAAGGGATAGATTGTCTTTATTAATCTATAATTCTCTGTGTTTGAGCTGATCAGTTGAAATAGAGCAGATTTTATATCAAATGTGGCAATCCCTGTCCTTTAACTGCTGCGTTTAGTCCATTTACTGTATTACCATTACTGAAATACTTGAAATTATTACTATGACCTTATTTTGAGTTTTTTCTTGATCCTGCCCTTCATATGTATACATTTTCTTCTCATTTGTTTTTGATAAAATTCAGCACATATTTTTATTGGATTTCTCATATATTATCAGATTGTAATTTATGTCTATTTTGCTTTTAAATTTAATATTTAAAAGCATTCTAGATTTCATTTAATATTTAAAAGCATTCTAGATTCAATCAATATTTTCATGTTCCTACAGAAAACAAAAGAATATTAGAATAATTTACTCAAATTATCTCGTCATCTCATTCATCTTTTATACTGTTTTCCAGTATTTAGTTCTAATATTGGAATTAGATGTTTGTTTTATTTATTTATAAGACATTAGGTTTAATGTCAGCTATTTTAAAAATGATTTTCTTATCTGTGCATGCATGTATGCTGTATATATGTTTTCTTCACCAACTTTGCTGTATGTTAATATTTGCAAAGAACCAACTTTATGCTTAATTTTTTATATAATTAACTTCTAGTCTAATCTTTTTTCCTCTTCTTTCTACTCTTGTAATTTTCTAATAATTGCATTGTGCTTTTAAGCATTGCTTTATGTGCTGCATTGTGTTTTTAAGCACTGCTTTATGTGTATCACCCAAAGTTTGATATTGTATTTTGAAAGAATTATTCAAATGAAAGTTGCTAATTTTCTGGATAATAAGTTTTATAGCCCTTTACCAAAGTGACTGGCCAAAAAAAACTGTAATTTAAAGTTACATTATTATTATTGTGTAGTCAAATATAATTTCATACATTTAGACTTGTATTGGTTTTGAGAAGAGTTCTTGATTTTGTAGGAAATTGTTTTCAAATAAGAGAGAAACAAAAACATGGAAATATACATGCAAACTGCACTTGACCCACTCAGTTTGCAAAAACACAGATATTAATAGCTGAAAGAATTCCTTTTCCATGTCTATGTAGCACATAGGGCCCTCTTGCTCTCATGGCTGCTTCTGCTGCCAGTTTCCATTGCTGAAGTTGCCATCCTCGGTTCAGGCTGTCAGGATCACTGGAACCACATTGACTCTAGTGATTTTCTCATCAGCTTCTGTTCACATTTTGTGCATGAAATCTTAATGAGTTTGCTCAATCTTCCTTTATACCCAAATCCCAAATTTAACATAATCATTCTGTATCATTCCATGCCTACTGATTAGATAGATGTGTTGACAAATATTTCTTTATAATTATCAAACACAGTACTGAGTAGAGAGCATGTATTTTGGCATTATGCATGTTAATAAAATAATTTAATAACATAAACTGCTTTATCAGTAAAATTCATATCATGCACAAAAGTATATCTTTTCAAATCATACATCTTGTGCAGTTGATGCAAGTTTTAAATCACCTATTTTCATTTAAAAATGCAAATGATGTTTGAAAACACAAAATTTTCCTTTAAGTTTATCCCCAAAACTCATTTAAGAGAAAAAACTAATATGAAAATAAATGATATATTTTCTGAATTTTTAAAATTTAGGATGGATATTCATATTTTGATACAAAAAATCATAATGTGTTCAATGATAAGGTGTTATATACTCCACTGGTATTACAAATAGGTGGTCTATGCATAGTACTACTTTATTATAAAACTGAAAATTCAGAATTCTGAAACAAATTTGGCCCTAAGATTTCTGATTCGTTATTGGTAAGGTGCACTGATATTTCTTCTTTCAAAGTACAAATTCTACGATTTTCTCTCCATGCAAATTGTGGCAAGTTATTCAATTTTTACATTATTAAATCTCATCAACTGTAAAAATAGAATAACAATGGTTCTTACATCCCAAAGTTGTTTGGAGAAGAAAAGAAATAATCCATATATGGCATTTAAAACAATTTATGGCATATAGAATGTTTCCATCACATTTTCTTATTATTCTGATTTTTATGCTTGCTGCTCTTTCTCCTTTCCCTTACCCTCCTCTCTCCTTGACTGTTGTATTCTACATCTTATAAACAAATTTTGTTCTATCAAGGATTTATTAGTTTGCTCTGTTAATGCATTCCCAATTAATCATTACTATTTCACATTCCAGTATACATGTTTATGCTTGAAGCAAATCAATACAAATGCTAACTTCCTTCCATTACCAAATTTTACAATTTCAAACTAATCAAGTTGGTAGTTGGTCAAGTAACTAAGGAATGGTAAAAATGGGGAGGATTACATGATGATTATGTCATTAAATTAATTTATTTTCAACTGTCAATTTCAATCAAAAATTTTTAACATATCATATTCAATATTTTAGGAATGTTCAAATATGTAGTATTTGTGGGATTTAAATTATAATTGAGAAACAAAAGAATGATAATGACAGCAAAGAGATAACATTTTTTATTTACTTTAGTAATTTTGTAATCAAACATAATAAAAGGAAGTTTAAAAGGATATGTGTGTGTGTGTGTGTGTGTATGAATAATTTGGTATAGGGTCAGATAATTCCTTTGGCAGCTGAACACCTTGTGACATTTTGGTTATTGAAAATTCCAAAAGATAAAAACACACTAGAGGGGACTTTCAGGAAGATGGTGTCAGAGTAGGTAGTCATATCTCAACTACCTCATAAAAAAAATGGAGGAAGGGCAGAAGGCTGTCCAAGGAAGATGCTTTGGGGATCAGCAGACCAGGAAAGTGCTGCACATCCTCCAGAAAGTTGAGGGACAGAGAGACAAGTCAAAATGAAAATCATGTGTTACTGGTCTCCACAGTTGGGAATGGGCCCATTCCCCAAACTTAAAGGAATGTTTTAGATAAAACCCATGGCTCCCTGTAGCCAAATGAGAGGAGAACAGACTTCTTCATCCCTTGGAAGAGGGAGGGTGCAGCAAAGGATGGAGAGTGGTTTCTCTTAATGAGTTCGGGCAGCAAAGCCTTCTTCGAATCTTGGTTCTGGACACACCAGAATCACAGCAAGTGGAGATTGAAAGACACACCTCTGTGGAAAGATTTTCTGACAAGTGCCATCTCACTGGCTGTCTGGGAACTGCAAAGAGAAAAAAATGCTTTTTGGAGTCTTTCATTTCAGACCCCTTGGATCAAATCTGCACCCATTAGTGGGTCCCTGGCCCTATTTTGATAACTTATATGCTGGGCAATTTTAAAGATCTAGAATAAGTTGAACCAAAATGTCAAAGAAGAACCATGAAACAAAACCACAAGACAAGAGCAAGAAATTGACTGTCAGAGTAAATCCACCAATAGAATCATATGCTCAGACATCAGCAAAAAATTACAAGCCATGCTAATAAACAGGAAGATATTGAACAGCTAAGGGAACAAACCAAAAATCCTGATAAGACACAGGATTTAAGACAACTAATCACTGAAAATCACACAAATTTCAAAGTCAAGTTGAAGACTTGAAGGAAAATATGACATAAGAGATAAAGGATATTAAACAAACTGGGCAAGCATAAAGAACAACTTGAAAGTCTGCTCAAAAAGTAACAGAGCTTATAGGAATGAAAGACACAATGGATGAGGTTAAAAATATATCTGAGGCATAGAACAGCCAATCTGAAGTGGCAGAAGAATGAATAAGTGAAACTGAGAAGAGAAAATCTGAACTTTAGAAGACAGAACAGATAGAAAATTGAACGGAAAAAATTGAACAGGATCTCAGGAAATTGAATGATGACATGAAATGCAAAAGCATACATATTATTGGTGGCCCAGAAGGAAAGAGAAAAGGAAAGAAGCAGGAAGAATATTTAAGGAAATAATGATAAAAGACTTTCCAACCTTATGAAAGATATAAATATCAATATCCAAGAAGGAAAACATACCGTAAACAGAAAAAATTCAAATAGACATGCACTGAGACACCTATTATTCAGAATGACAAATACTAGAGATAAAGATAGAATTCTGAAAGCAGCGAGAAGCAAAGCATCACACACAAAGGAAGCTCAATAAGACTAAGTGCCTATGTCTCATCAGAAACCATGGAGGTGAGAAGAAGGTACTATGATGTAATTTAAGGTACTGAAAGTGAAAACCCGCCAGCCAAGAATCTTTATCCAGAATAACTGTCCTTCAAAAATGAGGGTGAGTTTAAAATCTTCAAAGATGAACAAAAACTGAGAGAGTATGTTACCAAAAGACCAGATTTGCAAGAGGTACTAAAGGGTGCTACACCCTGAAAGGAAAAGACAAGGGAGAGAGACTTGGAGAAGATTGTAGAAATGAAGACTATTTGGGAGGATAAATTAAAGGGTAAAAAGACAAACAATAGTCAGATATGACAACAGAAAGTCAAAGGATAAAATGGATGAAGTTAAGTAATGCCTTTATTATAATAACATTGAACATTAATGGATTGAAATCCCCAATCAAAAGACATAGACTCACAGAAATGATAAAAAAGACGATTGAGACTCACCTCACATGTAAAAACACAATCAGGTTGAAAGTGAATGGTTGGAAAAAGATATTCCATAGAAATAGTAATTAAAAAAAGATCTGTATTAGTGATAGTAATATTTGACAAAATATGAATTACAAAACTGGTATAAGAGAATATTTGACAACATATTAAATGCAAAACTGTTATAAGAGATGAAGAAGGTCACTATATATTAATAAAAGGATCAATTCACCAAGAAGAAATAACTATAATACATATTTATGCACCTAACCTGGGTGCCCCAAGAGGCATGAAACACATTCCGCCAAACTGAAGGGAGAAATACATATTTCTAAAATAATAGTTGGAGACATCAATACACTATTATCGGCATTGGATAGAAAATCTGAAAGGAGGATAAATAAGGAAACTGAAAGCTAGAATAATGTGATAAATGAACTTGACCTAACAGACATTTACAAAGCATTACGTCTCAAACCGTAGGATATATGTTCTTTGCAAATACTCATGGATCCTTCTTCTTGATAGACCATTTGATGGGTCACAAGACAGGCCTCAATAAAGTTAGAAAGATTGAAATTATACAAAACACTTTGTCTGATCATAGTGGAATGATGCTGGAAAGCAAGAGTGGATAGAAAAAGGGAAAATTCATAAATATATGGAAATTAAACAACAAACTTCTAAATAATCAGTGAGTCAAAGAAGAAATTGCAAGAAAACTCAGTAAATATCTCAAGATGAATAAAAAAGGGAACAGAACATATCAAAACCTATGGGATAGAGCAAAATAGTGCTGAGAGGGAAATTTGCAGGTTTTAATGCTTACATTAAAGAAGAAGAAAGAGCTGAAATGAAGTCCTAATTTTACAAAGCCAAAGGAAATAAACAATAAAGATGAAAGCAGAAATAAATTAAATTAAAAAAACAAACAAAACAAGAGAGAATCAACAAATCCAAACATTGGTTCTTCTATAAGATAAACAAAATTACAAACCATTAGCTAGAATGACAAAGAAAAAGAGTGAGAAGATGCATTGACACGGCAGTAATAAGAGAGATCATAAAAGGATACTGTAGGGAGCCACTTGCTGTGAGACTTATCTACAGCCTCCTACAACATGGCGGAGTTTACAAATCTGCCCTGTTATTTCCTTATTCTTCTCCTCCCTGCTTTTTTGTTCTCCCCCTCCCGCCACTAGTCAGGTGACTATAGCAATATGCATGCACAAGGCGCGAAACTTAGCAGACTCGGTGCGAACTGTTGGCCAATCCCCTCCTTGGACATTTGCCACCCACAAGACCAGCCTATCACCTATGTACACGTTCCCTTCCCTCTCTATATATCCCCGTGTTTTACCCCCAATAAACGAGGCTTGATCAGAACCCTGTCTTGCCTCCATTCTCCTCTCGACTCCTGTCCCACCCTGCTTCTTCCCACAGGTCCCTGGACTCACCCCTGCCGGCCGGAGCAGGATACTATGAACAGCTGAATACCAACAGACCAACAGACAATGGAGATGAAATGGATAAGTTCCTAGATATACAGGAACAAACTACTCAGATCCTAGAAGACACAGAAGACCTCAAAAAACAAATCACAAGAGACTGAAACAGCCATCTAAAACCTCTCCAAACTGAAGCTTTCAGGACCAGATGACTTCACAGGTGAATTTTACCAATCACCCAAAGATGAACTAGTACCAATTCTGTTCAAGCTCTCCCAAAAAATTGAATAGGAAGGAATATTTATCAGACTAATTCTATGAAACCACCATCACCTTAATTCCCAAACCAGATAAAATACAAAAAAATTGAAAATTACAGACCAATTTCTCTAATGTGTATAGATGCAAAAATCCTCAAAAAAATACTTGCAAACCAAATCCAAAAGGACATTACCATCATTATATACCACCTTCAAGTGGTTTTTATTCCAGGCATGCAAGGGTGGTTCAACACAAGAAAATCAATTAGCATAAAAAACCACATTAATAAATTGAAGAAGAAAAATCACATGATCCTTTTGAATGATGCAGAAAAGGCATTTGACAAAATACAGTATCCTTTCTTGACAAATCTCTCCAAAAGATAGGAATAGAAGGAAGCCTTCTCAATATGTATAGTGCATATATGAAAAACTCACAGCTAGCATTGAGCTCAATGATGAAAGAGCACTTTATTGCTGAGATTGGGAACTAGACAAGGATGCTCTCTATCATGACTGTTATTCAATATTTTGCTAGAAGTTCTACCTAGAACTATTAGGCAAGATGAAGAAATAAAAGGCACCCATATAAGAAGGAAGAAGTAAAATTTTCACTATTTATTGATGATAGGCTCCTATATAAATCCTCAGCATATGTATTCAATTTAATAGCAAGTTCAGCAAAGTAGTGGGATACAAGATTAATATGCAAAAATTAGAAGTCTTTCTATATGCTACTGCTGAGCATTGTGAGGAAGAAGTCAGAAAAAATCCATTTATAACAAGTAAAAGAATCAAATATTTCAAATAAACTTAACCAAGGACATAAAGGATCTGTATTCAGAAAACTAAAAAGCATTGCTAAAAGAAACCAAAGAACTAAATTAAAGGAAGCGCATTCTTTGTTCATGTGTTGGACGACTAAATATCGTGAAGATGGCAATTTGACCCAAACTTATTTACAGAGATAATGTAATCCCAATCAAAATACCAACAGCACCCACTTTTTTTTTTTTTTTTTACAGAAGTGGAAAGGCCATTTAGCTAATTTATTTGGAATAAGGGGCCCTGAGTAGCCAAAAATGTCTTAGAACAAAGTTGGAGGACTATTATTTGCTCACTTTAATTCACATTATTTGGCTACAATGGAAAAAACAGCATCATACAGGCAGAAAGATAGACATTTTGACCAATGGAACCCAAATAAGAACTTAGAAATAGGTCGTTACATCTATGGTCAAGAGATATTTGAGAAGGCTGCCAAGCACACCCAAATGGGCCAAAACAGTCTATTCAGAAAATGGTGCTGGGACAACTGGATGTCCATATCCAAAAGAAAGAAAAGAGCACCCCTATCTCATACCTTAAGAAGAATTAATCAAAATTTATCAAGGACTTAAATATTGAGGTTGCAACCATAAAACTCCTAAAAAAGATCTCATGGTAGGTGGTAGTTTCTTAAACATTACACCCAAAGCATAATCAACAAATGAAAAAATAGAGAAGTGGGACCTCCTCAAAATTAAATACTTTTGTTCTTCAAAAGACTTAGCAAGAAAGTAAAAAGGCAGCCTATTCAATGGGAGAAAATATTTGGAAACCATATACCTGATAAGGGTTTGATAGGATGTTATATAGAGAGATCACAAAATTCAACAATAAAAAGGAAATATAACCTAAACAAATAAAAGGCAAAAGATTTGAATAGAAATTTTTCCAAAGAGGGAATAAATACATTAAAAAGTACATGAAAACAAATGTTCAACCTCACTAGCTATTAGGGAAATGCTGACCAAGACTACAACGAGATAACATTTCACACCTTATAGAGTGACCATTTGAAAAAAGTCAGAGAAATACAAGTGCTGGAAAGGATGTAAAGTATTAGGAACATTCCTTTATTGTTGGTGGGAATGTGTAATGGTGCAGCCTCTGTGGAAGACTGGGGAAACCTCAAGAAGCTAAATGTAGAACTGCCATATGATCCAGCAATTACATTACTAGGAATATATTCAGAAGAACTGAGAGCATGGGTGTGAACTGACACTTGCACAATGATGTTCATAGCAGCATTACTCAAAATTCCTAAAATATGGAATCAGCCCAATTGCCCATCAACTGATGAATGGAAAGAAAATGTGGTGTATCCATACAATGGATAAAAAAAAAAGTTATGAACTTCAGGATATTGACAGCAGAGTATTAAACTCAAGGGTCCTTAGAGGACAGAACCCTGCATGAGCACACAGATTGGATGCTCATCCCCAGTCAGGAGAAAAAATACTCCCTGACCTTGGGAGTGGATTTGAAAGCATGCATTGCTGCACCAATCACGGGGTAGATCCCAGCTTTGTGTGACTACTGAGCACTTGGCATGAGGCTGCTGTAACTAGGAATTTAGGTTTTAATTTAATTTTAACTTTAAATTTAAATTTAGAAACTGAAGCAGTATAAAATGTTTGTTCTTTTTAATGCCATTTTATTGCTTTGACAGGACTGTATAGCTGCAGGGTGCCTAAGAGTTACCTCCTGAGAGCTTCCATGTTGCTCAAAATGTGGCTACTCTCAAAGCCAAACTCAGCATGTAAATGCATTACCGTTCCCCTAGGGTGGGACATGACTCCAGGGGATGAGCCTCCTGGTCCTGAGGGATTACTACCAAGTACCAGCTGATGATGTAACTAGAAAAAGACCTTGAATAAAAGGGTCAACTCAGAACAGCAGAATTTCTCAGCCTACATGTAATATCAGGTGTTAAAAACTGCTTTTTGACTTTGGATAAAAGGGGGAAATGGAAAGGGCAAATGAGTTTATATGGCTGTGAATCTCCAAAAAAGAGTCAGGAAGTCATCAGAGGGGTAATGCTTATGCATGCCTCAGCAGGGTACCAGAGACAGCCAAAGTAGATAGAAACCCAGGTACTGGTTGAGGCCTACAGAGACCTACAGGTTCTATGGTCATGGCAGATGGCTCTGGAGTTCAGTGCCATGTCAGTTGGTCCTACTTTGGAGTTTGTGTTCCTGAGTGTGATGGAGTTGGACTCAGATATGAACTTTCTACACATGCCTCTTCTGTTACTTTTACCAGACCTGTGGTTGGTGTTTGGGTTGGTGTTATACTCTGGACAGCTGAATCTCTGGACTGTCCATGTGACAGCCAGGCCCTGAGCTTCAGCAGACTTGCAACTCCTACCCTCTAGTTTATTGGGCTTACCCTGGCCAACTAACAGGGAGGTGAAGAAGGTCAGCCACCACACCAGGGAACCAAGAGTGCCTACAACTGCAAGCAGAATTGCATCCATCATCCATGTGGCATCTAAGCCCTCTCTTGATGTAGAGGGGGACTGGACATAACCATCCCAGGGCCCACAGGATGGAGAAATCGAGTATGGATTAGAGAGGACTTACTGGTGTTCTTCTGGGGAACTATTGTGATTAGTAAGGGAAGAAATTGTAGTACTGATGTGGAGAAAGTGGCCACAGTAGCTGCTGATGTTAGGGAGAAACAAGAAGAGATATGATGTGGGGGCATTTTCAGGATTTGGAGTTGTCCTGGGTGGTGCTGCAGGGGCAGATGTTGGACATTGTGTGTCCTGCCATGGCCCACTGGGTGGACTGGGGGAGAGTGCAGACTATAATGTAGACCACTGTCCATGTGGGGCAGCAGTGCTCCAAAATGTATTCACCAGGTGCAGTGAATGTGCCACAATGATGGAAGAGGTTGTTGATGTGGGAGGAGTGGATGGGGGGGTGGGGGTATATGGGGACCTCATATTTTTTGAATGTAGCATTTAAAAGAAAATGAAGAATAAAATGTTAATGCTTGAATTAAAATGTAAGTCTAAATACATAAGAAAGTTCAATGACATGAAATTGAGAAGTTAAAATTTCTCAATACATGTTCAATATTAATCAGAGATGGAGAGGACACTATTTTGCAAACATGGGATTAAACAAAATATATTATTAATATTAATCTCACTTCTTTTTAAAATTCTTTTCTAAATTTAAAAAATTTAAAACTTACTCCTTCCTTTCTCTCCTGTCAATATGCCCCTCTCCCCCTTCTCCAGTAACCTGTAATTTGCTTGCTATCTCTGTGAATTTGTTACTTTTAGACATCTTGTGACTGTGATACCACACAATTTTTGTGCTCATGAGCCTTACTTATTTCACTGAGCATAATGTTTTCAAGGTTCTTCCGTGGTGCAGGATATTTCATAACTTCATTTTTCTATGGCTTTCCATCAACAAATATTTCAATTAAGAGATTTTTTTTCTACTAGTCCATGTAATACTGCTAAATGTTTCAAGTAGAGCATACTGTAATAGCTATTATAAGCTTAATTGCATGTACATACCACATTTTGTTTATCCATTCATTTGTTGATGGATTCGAGTTGATTTCAGCTTTTGGCTATTGTGACTAATGCTGCTGTAAACCACTGGTGCACAAATTGGCAACCCTGTTTTCACTCTATTTAGGTTTATAACTAAAAGTACCCTAGAAGTGGGATTGTCAGGTCAAATGGTGATTGTGTGTATATTTACCTTTTTGAGAAACTACCAAATTGCTTTCTACAGTGGTTGCACATTTTACATTCCCACCAACAAGGAACCAGGGTTCCAATTTCTCTGCATCCTCTCCAACACTTATTTTCTGTTTTTAAAATAATAAATGGTGTCAAGTGGTACTTCACTTTGATTTTAATTTGCATTTTCCTAAAGGCTAATGATTTTGAGCATCTTTTCATGTGTTTATTGGACATTTATATATCCTCTTTGGATAAATAACTACTCAAGTCTTTTGCCCATTTTAAATTGCAGTTTGGCTTTTTGTTATTGCACGGCAACCATTCTATATTTTCTTGTAATATTAAGCCTTTATCCAATATATGGTTTGCAATTATTTTCTCCCATTCTGTAGGTTCTTTTTTCACTTTCTTGATAATTTCATTGGATGTGCAAAAGCTTTTAATTTTGATGAAATCACATTATCTATCGTTCCTTCTGTTTCATGTGCTTTATGGTATCATATCTAAGAATCCATTGCCAAATTCCATTTCATAAAGATTTGCATCTAATTTATCTTCTATGAGTTTTATAGTTTTAGTCCTTATATTTAGGTCTTTGATCCATTTTGAGTTGATTTTTGTAAATGGTGTGAGGTAGGGGTCTAATTACAGGCATCTTCATGTGGATATCCAAATTTCCCCACACCATATGTTGAAGATAATATTCTTTCCCCACTACATGTATCTAGCATCCTTGTCAAAAATCAAATTATGATAGGTATATGTATCTACTTTCAGACTTAAATTCTGTTCACTGATTTGTCTATCTTTGTGCCATTACCATACTTTTTTGATTACTGTCATTTTGTCATACTATTTGAAATTGGGAAGTATGAATCCTCAATGTTCATCTTTTTCAAGACTGTTTTTGACTATTCCAGGTCTCTTGCAGTTCCATATAAATTGAGGTGACTTTTTCCATTTCTGCATAAAATGCTGTTGGAATTTTAGTAGGTATTTCATTGGGTAACAATTGACACATTATCAATGTTAATTCCTCCAATCCATGAACATGGGATGTCTTGCCATTTAATTAGGTCCTTGTTAATTTGGAAGTATTTATGGTTTTCAGTATACAAATTTTTAGTGTCCTTAGTTAAATTTACTCCTAGATATAATATTCTTTTAGATTAGGAGTTTGTAAACTTTTTGTTCCATGGACCCCTTTGCCAGTCAAGTGAAAACTATGGATCCCTTACTAAACCTATACTATACTGTGCATTATTTAATAAAAATATCACACCCACACCAACATGTTCCCATATGAATTATGTTTTTTTTTTTTTAATTTCAATTCAAGCTCATGGAATCTGGTTAAGAACTCCAGCTTTAGGTATTATTATAAAGGGAATTAATTTTTTATTTTACTTTTCAGATTGTTCATTGCTAGGGTTTAGGGACATAATTTTTGCATGTGTGTGTTGATTCTTTTACTCTGCCATGTTGCTGAATTCATTTATTAGTTCTAGTAGTTGTCTTGTGGATTCCTTTGGAATAACAGATCATATCATATGCAAATAGAGATAGTTTTGTTTCTACCTTCCAATTTTACCTTTTACTTCTTTTTCTTGCCTAATTGCTCAGGCCAGAAGTTCTAACAGACTACGGAAGAACAGTGGTGAATTAAGACAAGTGTGCATACTTGTCTTGTTTCTTATCTTATAGGCAAAGTTTTCAGTCTTTTACTATTGAGTACGATGTTCATTGTAGTTTTTTCACAAATGGTCTTTATCATGTTGAAAAATTTCCTTCTCTTCCTACATTTCTGATTTTTTGTTGTTGTTATGAAAGGGAGCTGTATTTGGTTGAATATTTTTTCAGCAACTATTGACACAATTGTGTGGCTTTTTTTCCTTTATTCTATTTATGTAATGTGTTAAAATGATTGATTAGTATATGTTGAACAAGACTTGCATTGCATTCTTGACATGACTCCCACTTAATATGCTTTTGGATTTGTTTTGCCAGTATTTTTAAGGCTATTTCATCTCTATTCATAAGGAAAAGTAGTCTATAATTTTTTTTTCTGGTGATGCCTTTTGATCCTGTACTTGTTTACTTTGCTCTTGTTTTTCTATTTCCTCAAGATGTAAATTAAGGTTATTAATCTGAGATCTTTGTCTTTTTTAATACACACATTAATACCCACACATTCACCCTGAGTATTGCTTTTATTGCATTCCAAAGTTTTGGTATTTTGAGTTTTTGTTTTTTTATTTTCTAAATCTTGAAATTTTTTAAACCCATGATTATTTTAAGAGTGTACTGTTTAATTTCCACATATTTGAAATTTTTGCATTTTTCCTTCTATTATTGATTTCTAATTTTATTGCATTGTGGTCAGAGAGGTTTCTTTTTTATAGTTTCAAAAATTTGACCTGACCCGCGGATCAGTCGAACCGAGACCTGAGGGAGGGAGTGGGAATGAAAAAGGGACAAGAGACACAAAGAATGGAGACAAGACAGGATTCTGATCAAGTCTCATTTATTGAGGGTCAATCAGGGGTTTTTATAGCCAGGGATGAATGAGGTGGTACATACTGATGACAACACATGTGTCAGTAAATGATTGGTTAACTAGATTTTGATTCTTGCGCCACACGCATGTGCAGATGGTTATTTGGCAACATCCGAGGAAAGACTTTCGTGCTCTTTAGGGAGTGCCCAATTGGAGCCCGGGGGAGTGGCATAAGAATAGAAACTTAATTGCTTCAGCAAGGGTGGGGAAACAGAAACTTAACCGGGTTAATATCTAAAAATAGCGCTTAGCAACAAGATGGCCAATACAACACCTGTGCCAGAGGCAGCTTCCCACAAATATTTAAAATTTGTTTGGACTTCTCTTGAGCCCTAGAACATGGTCTATCCTCAAGAATGACCTGTGTGCCCTTGAAAAGAATGAGTATTCCATTATTATTGGGTGAAGTGTACTGTATATGTAGGGTAGATATAGTTGGTTTATAGTGTTGTTAGGTGCTCTACTTCCTTATTGATCTTCCCTTTCGATGTGCTACAGTGTTGAAAGTAGCACTGAAATCTTCATATATTATTGTACCATTGTCTATTTCTTTCTTCAATTCTGTCAGTGTTGGCTTCATGTATTTTGGCACTCTACTGTTAGGTGTATATTTATTATAATTACTAAAACTTTTTTTATTGACTTTGTAATAATATTACATTAAATATATATATATATATGAGGTCCCATTCAACCCCACCACCCCCACCCCACCTCTCCCCCCCCCCCCCCAGCAACACTCCTTCCCATCATCATGGCACATCCATTGCATTTGGCAAGTACATCTTTGGGCACCTCTGCACCTCATGGCCAATGGTCCCCATCATGGCCCATACTCTCCCCCATTCCATCCAGTGGGCCCTGTAAGGATTTACAATGTCCGGTGATTGCCCCTGAAGCACCATCCAGGGCAGCTCAATGTCCCAAAGACGCCTCCACCTCTCATCTCTTCCTGCCTTTCCCCATACCCATCAGCTATCATGTTCACTTTTCCCAATCCAATGCCACCTTTTCTATGTGGACATTGGATTGGTTGTGTCCATTGCACCTCTATGTCAAGAGGAGGCTCAGATTCCACATGGATGCTGGATGCAATCCTCCCACTTTCAGTTGTAATCACTCTAGGCTCCATGGTGTGGTGGTTGTCCTTCTTCAACTCCATCTTAGCTGAGTGTGGTGAGTCCAATAAATCAGATTGTAGGTGCTGGAGTCTGTTGAGGCTCAGGACCTGGCTATCACATTGTCAGTCCAGAGATTCAAATCCCCTAAATATATCTTAAACCCCAACACTAACTGTACCTCCAGCACATTAGCATGAAAGTCTTATGAAGAGAGATCCCATCTGAGTCCAGATTCATCACACATAAACACCAGTTCCAAAGAGGGGCCATCTGACCTGGTAGTTAACCCCATCGGCCATGACCATAACTCCCATGGGTCTCTTTAATCCTCAAAGGAACCAATACCTGGGCATTGTATCTGCTTTATCTGTCTCTCAGACTCTGCTCAGTTGTGCATAAGGGCAATCCTTCTGACAGCCTCCAGACTCTTTTTTAGAAACTCGTAGCCATATAAACTCATTTCTCCTTTCCATTTCCCCCTTACATTAGGTCAAACAGCATTTTAAAGTCATGTTATTTTATGTAGACAGGGATATTCTGCTGATCCGCGTTGAACCTTCCGTATAAGGTCATTTTCCAGTTGCATCATCAGTTGGTAGTTGATAGTGGTCCCTCGGTGCCAGGGAGGCTCATCCCCGGGTGTCATGTCCCATGCTGGGGGGAAGGCATTGCATTTACATGCTGCATTTGGCTTCGAGACTGGCCACATCTGAGTAACATGAAGGCTGACAGGAGGAAATTCCCAGGCACAATGCTGCTCTAGGCCTTGTTCTTATTTTAGGCTTATCAGCTCACAAGCATATTCATTAGCATCAGGGGCTCACTATTGAACCCTCACTCACTCCCGGTCCCCGCCGCTGCACCTGGGAGACTGTCGCTGCTCCCCTAGGGACCACGACAGAGCACCACTGGCCAGGAACCCAGTACCCCCCGTGCTGTGATTTTTAATTGTTGCCACTATGTATTAAAACTTCTTATTGAAGTGAACTTTTACAGTCATATAATATCTCTTTTAACAATTTTTAACTTTATCTTGGTATTAATATAGCCACCCCTTCTCTTTTTGATGACTATTTGCATGAAATACTTCTTCCATCCTTTCACTTTCAAACTTATTTGTACCTATGGTTCTAAGATGGGTCTCTTGTAAACAGCATAGAGTCGGATCATGTTTATTTATCCATTCTGCCAGTCTCTGCCTTTTGATTGGAGAATTTAATCCATTCACTCTTAAGGAAATTACTAATAAGGCAAGATTTACTTCTGTTACCACACTAATTGTTTTATTATGTCATATATTTTGTGCCCTCTTTTCCCCATTACTGCCTTCCTTTTCAAGATGACCTTCTATAAAGCCATTCCAAGTCACTTATCTTTTCATTCATTTAGACATTTTTAGACATTTTCTTTATGGTTATTCTGGGGATTATGTTTAGCATACTAAATCTATTACAATTTATTTGTGTTGATACCAATTTCACCTCAATAGCCTGCACACACGTAGTACCTCCATCCCTCCATCCCTCCATTTTATGTTGTTCTTGCCACAAATTACACCTTTATGCATTATGAGCTCAGTAACAAACATTATTCTTTATTTATGTATGTGAATGCTAAACCTTATTAGAAGTAAAACACAGCTTTATAAATGAAAAATGATATAATATTGGTTTTATATTTACTCATGTTGCTACTTATACTGGAGATATTTACTTCTTAAGCCAGCATTGAGATACTTTCTAGTGTTGCTTCTGTTCAATATGAAGGGCTCTGTTTAGGCAGCCTGGTGGTGATGAATTCCCTCAATTTCTGTTTGTCTGGAAATATCTTAATTTCACTCTTATTTCTGAAGCAAAACTTTGCTTGGCATATTATTCTTGGGTTACTGTTTTTGTTTTTTTCTTTCTTTCTTGCAGCACTTAAATATATCCCTTCACTGCCTTCTGACCTCCATGGTTTCTCTTGAGAAATTAGATGTTAAACTTATTAGAGTTCCCTTATAGGTGACACATGACTTCTCTCGTTGTTTTTAAGATTCTGTTTTTGTCCTTGGCATCTGTCAGTTGATCATAATGTATCTCTGTGCAGACCTGTTGGAGTTAATCCTGCATGGCATTGGTCGAGTACCTGGGATTTGTATAGTTATATCTTTCATCAGATTTGGGAAGTTTTTGCCATTATTTCTTCAAATAATTTCTCTGGCCCTTTATCTCTGACTTCTCCTTCTGGGATTGCTTATGATATGCCTATTGTGCTTGACTGTGTACCACAGATTCCACAGGCTCTCTTCATTTTTTTCTTCATTATTTTTTCTTTCTGCTGTTCAGCCTGAACAGATTTGATTGTTTTGCCTTTGAGTTCACTAATCATTTCTTCTGCTTCCTCCATTCTGCTCATGAATCCTATATTGAATTTTTCACTTGTTATTATAATTTTTTATTACAGAATTTCCATTTGGTTCTTCTTTATAATTTCTGTCTCATTATTGGAATTCTCATTTTGTTCATATATTGTTTTCCTGATTTCCTTTAGTTCTTTGTTCATGTTTCCATTTAGCTCATTGATCCTATTTATTAGAGTTCTAAGATCTTTCATTTAATTCAGGATACTGCTCTTCTTCTGGTATATTTTCCATTAAAATCCTTTTTCTTTCCTGTGACTGGCCATACTTTCCTGCCTCATTGCATGCTTTGTCATTTTTTTGTTGTTGTTGAGTACTGGCCATTCTGAGTTTTCTGTTGTAGTCACTTTGGAAAA
Source organism: Dasypus novemcinctus (assembly GCF_030445035.2). Lineage (NCBI taxonomy): Eukaryota > Metazoa > Chordata > Mammalia > Cingulata > Dasypodidae > Dasypus > Dasypus novemcinctus. The sequence goes on along the minus strand of NC_080695.1, from coordinate 46,797,720 downwards.
CTGGTTCTCCCATTCATCAGTCCACCAGACTAAGAAAAAGAAGAAAGAAAAAGAGAGAGAGAGAGAGAGAGGAGAGAGAGAGAGAGAGATGGAGGGAGGGGGGGAGGGAAGGAAGGAAGGTAGGAATGAAGGAAGGAAGGAAGGAAAGAAGGAAAGAAGAAGGGAGGAAGGAATGAAGGAGGGAAGGAAGAGAAAGAGAGAGAGAAAGAGAGAAAGGGCTAAAAATGGAAGGAAGAAGGAAAGAGTTAAAAAATACTAACAAGCAACAAAATATTCACAAAAAATAACATGAAAAAAAAATGAGGCACAATGCCTCCTCAAATTTCTTGTTATGTGCTCGTGGAAGGCCAGAAGCTGCTGCTTTCAAGGCCCAATCCTAGGCCAGTGTCTCTGCTTGTCCTTCAGGGCTCCTCCAGATCCAGAAATATAAACAGAGAAGAAAAAAATTCAACCAACTGAAAATCAAAGTAAAAGAAAAAGAGGGGCTTTCGCTCCATATGTCCCTGTAGATGCTGGTGAAAGGCCAGGAGACCAGCACCTGCCCCAGGCCCTCAGGGATCTGCAAGACTAGATGGCATGAGAAGGAGTCAGAAGGAACCCAGCCAACCAAGAAGTTCACTGGGGCCTTATGTCTGGTGAACGCTGGGGTGAGGCCAGAAGACCTTGCTGTGGAGAGGGCTGAAACTAGACCAGAGTCTCTGCAGTGTTCTCAGGGATCTGCCAAACCAGGAAGTGTCCACAAAGAGAAGGGGAAACAGCTAAGAAGGTAACTAGCTCTTTACATCCAGGCAGATGCCTGTGAGAGAGTGGATGCCCTGCTGCCCAGAAGGCGGAAACTGAGGCCAGCTTCCACGCTGGCCTGCCAGGGATTCCCCAGAACATTTTCAACCTCAATCCCAACTTTTGGAGGAAGAGGTTTCCTTGGCCAGCACTGGCCCCAGATGGGCATTCCCAGAATCCAGGCTGCACTGCTCAACCACAGTCTAGCCCTTTCTGCAGTTGCTAAGTCAGAAGGCCTGGCCCAAGGCTCAGGCATTCATTTACAAAAGCTGAACACTGAAGCCTCTCGATTCCTCTGGCACTCCTAAAGTTGTTCTAAAGGGCCATTCTGGTTCCAGGGTGACCACCTTGTTAAGTCCAGTATCTTCTTCCAGCTCTTTCACTTTTCTAGAGGAAAGAGTGATTTGTAAAACTTCCTACTCTGTCATTTTGTGCTTGTGCTCCACTGCTTTTTTTGTGTTTAAAATATTACTACTAGAAAATTTTAAATTACTCATATGTCATGCATTATATTTCTAATGCTGACCTAAAGATTTAAAGACCTAAGGAAAATTGCCTTTTGGAGCTGAAAATCTTAAACTATATAATACATATTTTGGTCTTCCACATTTCTAAGCAATTGTATATATAAGAGGGCAGCAGTTCCAAATTCTAAATACACTAAATCTCACTGGACATGAAATCCAGAGTTTACTTTGCAACATAGCTGATCCACTAGAATGTCTGCATATATCCCAGTGCTTGACTTAAAAGTAAATTAATTAGAAAAAAAAAATCACTGGCTTTATATTTTGTTAACGCAGATTGCAGGTGTCAGAAAAGCTGGAATCCAAGGGTAAAACTGAGATATGTATGTTCTTGGTATTCTGATGAAATGATTAAGTGTGTATAGAGAAAAACGAAGAAGGATGAATTTCAGAGAATGTGGGCATGAAGAGAAAGTATGAGAGCATAGGGAAAGAAGAAGAGAAGTAGTAAAATGTGGAACAGTTTATTTCCTGAAGCTGGACAGTTTCCAGAAAAAGCTTTGCCTGAATTAGTAAAGTGAATTCCACACAAGATTTGGATTTCCTTTGTCTGTTTTTTTCAGGCTGGCACAGTATAATAACTTAGTCCATTGAGAGAGCAAATGCCTAATGAGAGTAATGGATTCTCTATTATTCACTGGTTGTGAACTAATTACTGGGGAGCCAGACGGTACTTGACATATATGATACCTAAAGCACTTTTAGGACTGGAGCCTGGTGTAAACTGAAATGCAGGGCTGGGTCAGACTACAGGGCACATCTTAATCAATGTTGATCTTTAAAAGAAACATCTGCATTCGCCATTTGCAAACAACAGGTGGTGATGGGGAACCAGTTCTCCCTGATAGCAGCCCTGGATTTAAAATCAGAAGTTATGTTATTCCCACTGAAAGTGCAAACTGATGCATATTTTTAAAAACCCTTTTGATCCTTGCCATTTCAAATCCTCAGAGAGAATTTTTGTCCTGTAATTATAATTATCTGTCCAAGCAGTTGCAAATTAGTACTAGGTATATGAATCTTGACCTGTCAAATGAGGACAGATTTGTAAATAGTTTCGTAAAGTGTCCATAGCCTTTATTGTTATTGTGTTATTGTGTTCATTATCCTCATCATCACCATCGGTATTATCATTTTCTAAGCTTTTAATGGCCAAACAATGGCACTGATATCAGTAGTTGATAACCACAAAAATGTGAATGTTAGATATTTGACTTCCTTCTCCCTCCACCAACATACTAACCTAAACCTTCTAAATTACACTTTGTTTGGCACATTAAAACATTTGATTTTACATTAAAGCATTAAGGGAATAAAATAACATGCATATTTCAGTCTTGTAGAATTACATTTATCCCCTTTTTATATAATGCCCAACTCTTGAGCACTGGCTTAGTTTGTAAAATTTCTCCTATACCGTAATTCCTATTTTTTTGCTTAAAAATTTTTTTTGAATGTTTATGAAAAAAACTGAGTAAGAAACATAACCCAGTTAATTTTGTCGGTATCACTTCATAAATAAATCAATGTAGATGAAATTTTAAATTCCTGGATATAAACCTGTGCCATTTCCAATTATCTCAAATTTTAATTATGAGTAAACCTTCTGACATAAAGTGCAATTGGATATTATGAATCCTCATGCCATCTCCTTTGAGATAAAAGACATGGCTCTAGACCGCTGCCACCCCTGCCCCACACACCATATTCAGGTGGTCCTTCAAAAGGGAATAACCTAAGTATTGGGGATTCTGTTATTTTGAATTTATACATACCTAAAAGAACTCATTAAAAAAACACACCCAGATTTCAGTATTACCTTTTATTAACTTAGGTAAGGATAAATTTATTCCTTTTGTTTAATCCTTCAAATTAGTTAATGTTCTGTTTTAAACTTCCTTATTTCTAGTAAAAATTATCACATGCCAACCTTTGAAATGCACAAAGAATTTAGATATAGAGAATTTGAATGCAAGAATATATAGCAAGAATAGTGCTGAGTCAGTGTAATTTAAATTCATTAGAATACATGCCAGGAGATGCATTGCTTTGAGATTAAGTATGAATAGAAAAATCTGAAGATTACAGTAGTTTTTAATATTAGCAGTTAGGAAAGGGCTAAATATCAATGCATTGTCATATATTTATCACAACATGTCATTTCACCATGGATCTAAAGCAAGCTTTCAGAAAGGGAACAAGGCTTACTGAAGAGGGAGAACACTGCAAAAACACTGAACTCACAAGAAAACTCCACCATTAGCACTTGATTTTCAATGTATAAATAGACTCTAATAAACCTTTTAGTTTCAGTGTAGATTCAAATACCATCTAATATTTTATGTGGCTTTCCTTCTTTATGACTCTCACAGTAAGGTAAACTTAATTTTAAACTCCAAACATACTTAAGGGAAGTATCTATTATCTGCAAATAAAATATAAAAACTGTATATAAAACAAAATATAAGCCAATTGTGGATGATTTCCTGTTTGGGACTATTTCATTACAATAATGCTGAAACATTTATGAAAGCATAAACTGTGACTCCTTTTCAGCACTTTAATCTCAGTATTAGCCACCAAACAAAGTAGCTAGCCAATAAGTATATGTTTACCAACTAGAAATCATGATATAACAATACCTATAAAATTAAAGAAAGTTTACATGATATCTGTTTAATTAAGGGAGAATGGGGGATGGATGCAAATTAGTTTTGTTTGGCCAAGCTATTCCTTTCTTTGTAATTTTAATTTGGAAAAGCGTATACTTTATTTGCATGAACATAAAAAGAGAAGTTCCTGACTTTTGTATATTTCCTGGCAAAAACTCTAAAATATTACCAATTTTTGGGTATTCATTATCTTCAATAACTCAGTGACTTGTACGGGATTTTGTCTCACAAGGAGGAAGAGGTAACCCAAGACTTATGTTCCTCAGAAATTATTTAATGCAAATTGCTTATGAACCTGAGGAATAATAAAATAACTGGAATACTTCAGTCCAATGCAGAAATATATCACTCTCGGATACACACATCCACATACATATTTGTGTATATACACTCACATATGTATATATAAATATATATGTATACAAACTTGCTTATTATTAAATATACTTATTATCCATAAACAGAAGGGAAATCTTAGAATGCTAAAATGCTACACTTTTAAAAATTACTCAGGATTTTCTTCAATAAGTGTTGATCAATTGTAACAAATGTACCACACTAATCAACACCAAAGATGTTGTTAATGGGGAAGAGTGAGGGGTAGGGATGGAGCTTAAGGAAATCCCCTATATTTCTGATATAACATTTATGTAATCTAAAGCTTGTATGAAAGTATTAATAAAGTGAACTCTGAATTAGGTTTTCCATTGTTTATCTTTGCATTTAAAGTGTTCTGATTTATAGGATATGTACAGTACCTCACTATTTCTTTCCATTGCTTTCCACTAACATCAAATAGGTCAGGTAATTAAAAAAAATAAGCCCATAGGATTTTATAGAAAATACTTTTAAAGGATAAGCAATTCCTGAATATATCAACTTTATTTCAAATAAGAGTGGGGATGGTAAAAAGTTTCTTTTATTTCTCCATGAAATTTTTAAAAACTATTTGTATATAGAGGTATCAGAATATTCTGTGGAGGCTATAAGGGAAGTAAATTTAGTAAATTATTTACCCCTTATTATGTTGCTGAATTTTATCTTATATCCTACTTGGAGATTACTCTGAGGTTGGACAGTTGTTCAAAAAAGTGGGTCTCAGTTGTTTTTTCAATTATCTCAAACCCTTCACACTATTTAAAATATATTGAGGACTCCAAAGCCCTTTTGTTTGGACATTATTTACCATATTTTATATTCACACAGAAAATTTAAATTGTTTATTACTTCATTTAAAAGAATAAAGATGTTAATATAAATAATGTATCTCTGATGAAAAATAATTACATTTTCTAAAACAAAAAGTGGTAAGAGTGGCATCATTTTACATTTTATATAAATTCTTTAACTCTGTGGCTTAATATATGGTAATTAGATTCCCATGTCTGTTTCTGCATTTAGCCTATTATAGTAATGTTTTGACTTAAAATATTGAGGTATCTCTGGCCTCACAATTAAATGAAGTTGGAAAAGGAAAAATTATTTTAATAATCTTTACAATTAATGGGGGTATACTTCTTTGATATTACATCAAAATTTGACAAGTGGTAGTCTCATATATTAGCTGCACTGTGAAATCTGAAAACATATTGATCAATTTTTGCGTACTATGTTACAATCAAATCCATTGCCGTACTTCACTCTTGAATGGTTCTTCAACTACAAATTTTTTAGGAGTACCAGGGATTGCATCTAGGACCCTGTACATGGGAAGAAGATGCTCAACCACTGAGCTACACCTGCTTCCCTTGAATGGATCTTCTACACACAAAATGCTTTTGTAGTATTATGCATTGGTCATTTTGAAAAATATTGGTTTTCTGAGTTTTGATGATCCTGTAAATGTTAACACATTCAATTATAAAAATTTCCAAAAATAGCAGTTATTAGTATCACCACCATTCTTATTAGAAAAGTGGTTAAGCATTGAGAAGCTATCAAGAGTCCAGAGGTGAATAAAAAACTCCTCAATTGTAAATTCTGCATGTAAGTTCAACAAATTTTCAACACATACCCTTAGTCATCTTCACTGAAGTGATAGGCATACACTTCAAATTTTGAAAAAAAATTGTCTACTATATATATCTGGGTCCAAATTAGCATAGATTGTCTGTCACCCTAAATTTCAAGTAAAAATGATGTTCAGTGGAAAAAAGCACCAGGCTCAGCTTGCAACTCAAATCATCGAACAACAGATCATACTCTGGTATGTATCTGGATTGTACTATATACACTTGTCATTTTGTCACACAGAATATTAAAATGTGTGGGATTGCAGGAAGATGGCAGAGTAGGAAGTTTCAGGAAGAAGTTCCTCCATCAGAACAATGATTAAACATGCATAACTTTCTGAATCAACTATTTTCAAACTCTGGAATCTAGAACAACACTATGTTCTTCCAGGGAAGATCTGAAGAAGATGCCAGGAAATCACACTAAACACTAGTGAATTGCACTCTCCAGGCAGTGGCTACTGTCACCCATCTCTCAGACTCATGGCAGGTAGCAGTAAGGTACACAACCCTGGCACTTTGTGCATTTTTCTGGTGCCAGGGTGGGATAAAAGACCAAGTTCCCCAAGATCTAATGGTGTACAATCTGATAGCTGATCACTGCTTTTGATTAGCTACTCCAGATCACTGGGGTGCCTAATTCTGATGGCAGCCATTCTTTCAACCTTCCCAGGCAAGAGCTGAATGAGTCTTAGAGAGCCTTCTTCAAAACTACAGAAAGGAGTCAAAGGGCTGCATTTACCAGGGCAAGTGTTAAATCAAGAAAACACAACGTTAAAGCCATGGGAGGAACTCCTGGTGATGGCCCCTCCCTCACACTCTCCATAGGGCAGTGTGAAGCTCTCCAGCATTCCTTTTATGGGTTGCCAGTCTCCTTGCAGATGAGAAAGACTGACTTGGGAAACTGCTCTCCAGCTCCTCCCTCCTCTCAGCATCTGCTCTCCATGCAAAGCAGCTTAGACAACAAAAGCAGAATAAGAAACAATTAAGTCTGGCAGCCTGGGGCAAAGGCTTACCTGCCCTAAGCCCTGATGTGAAGCTCTGGGAGGGAGAGGATTGTTTTCTGGGCCAAAGAAGGGGCATTCAAATTCCTGTAAACAGGGGATCTCCTAAGGACACTACCAACAAGCCAAGAACAAGACCAGGCCCAAAAAAGACAGGGAGGATCCTGTACCTTGCATTTACCTTGGGCAGACCTTCTTGAATGTTCAAAGAAAATACAGGCCATTGCAAAGCCAATTTGTAACACTGTGGTAGGTGACTTTTACATTGGTTTATTTGGTTTTTATTAGTTCTTGGCCCCCAAGAAAATATATTTCATATCACTAACTAGATAGGAGGTACTCAAGAAACAGCTTAGGAACTAAATTTCAGAATTAACATTTTAAAATATTAAAATGTACATTGTACCACAAAAGAGTAGAATATAAAGAAATAGGAAATGTCAGCCCATCCGAAGGAAGAGGATCAAAACAGAAAATATCAAAGAAGACCAGCCTGTGGAAATAACAAAGAGTAAAAAAAAAATCCTCAGTATGTTCAAGAAAATGAAGTAAAATACAGTAGACTAACTAAAGAATATCAGGAAAACTGTAAAGGAACAATATGAGAAACTCAAGAGGGAGATAGAAACTTTAAAAAGGAACTGAACAGAACTACTGGTTGAACACCTGGTAAATGAAAAATTACCAGGATGATTTCAACAGCAGATTGGAACTGGCAGAAGAAAGAAACAGTGAACTCAAAGACAACTGAAATGCATCATGCTGAGGAGCAGAAAGAAAAAAGAAAGCAAAAATAGCCTGAGAGATCCCTGGGACATCATTAAGTGTACCAATACATGCATTGTATGCATCCCAGGAGAAGAAGAAAGAACAAAAGGAATAGTCAAAGAAACCATGACAGAGAACTTCTAAAACTTAGCAAACAATGGGAATACACACATTCAAGGATCCCAGAGAACATCAAATAACATAAGCTTGGAAGAAACATAATGTCCCATTCCATAATGATCATAATGTTGAATGCAAAGGACAAGGAGAATGTAGTAAAAGCTGCAAGAGAAAAGCATATCAAAAGATGACTAACATCATTCATTAAGGCAATTCAAATCAAAACCAAAAGAAGGTGCTATTTCACACCCACTAGAATGACTACTATTAAGAAAAGTAGAAATTTACAAGTGTGGGAGAGGATGTGCAGAAATAGTGGATGTTCATTCATTGTTGGTGGAATGTAAAATGGTGCAGTTACTGTGGAAACAGTTTGGCAATTCCTCAGAAATTTAGGTACAGAATTACTATTTGATTCAGCAATCCTACTTCTAAATATATATCCAAAAGAACTTAAAGCAGGGATGCAAACCAGTATTTGCACACTGATGTTCATAGAGGAATTATTCACAACTGCAAAGGATGGAAACAACTTAAGTGTTCATCAAATGATGAATAAAGTGTGATATATACATACAATGGGATATTAATCAGCCACAAATATTAATGAAGTCCTGATAAACACAACAATATGTTGAGTATAATAAACCAGACACAAAAGGACAAATATTGTGTTATCTCACTAATATGAAATAATTAGCATAAACAAACTCATAGAGTCAGACGCTAGAATATAGATTACCAGGAGCCAGGGTGGTGGTGGAAAATGGAAATTTAATGCTGACATTGCACATTGTTTCTATTTGGAAGACTGGAAAAATTTTTGTAATGAATGGTGGAGATTGTAGCAAAGCATTGTGAAAATAATTAACAGCACTGATATGTATATATAAAGGTGGTTTTACGTTTTAAGTTGTATATATGTTACTACAATAAATATAAAATAATATCCATAGCACTGTACAACACATTGAACCCTATTATATTTATAATATGCAATTATAATAGTATAATTATAAAAATGCTGTTTCATTATTTGCAGCAAATATACCACACTAAAAGCAAGGTGTTAATAATAGGGTAGTTTATGGGATTCCTGTATTTTCTGTATGCTTTTTCTGCAAACTTACAACTACTCTTATAAAAAAAGAAAAAATGTAAGAACACATGCAAATAAATATGCTGATTCCCAAGTATTAATAGTTCATTTCTGAATTTGTGCAACATTTCAAGTGAAGACTCAAAACCAAGTGAAAACAAATTTTTGTCTTTGAACATTTTCTTAATAATACCATTACTTTTAATATAAGTTTGAATGCATGCTTTAACAATACAAAGATATATACTCATGGGTCAATATTTAATAATGTTAATAATTTTTACTTCCTTATAAAGGATTTTTTAAGTGAGACTGTCTTTTGTTTCTTCCAAGATTGTGTAGCAGTGCAGAATAGAAGTCCTAGTAATAGTTGGTACTTGATTCTTTGGAAGGCACCCCAGTTTTACCCACCATTGCTTTTGCAACATCAGTGAAAATGTCAGCACCATGAAAAGGGCAAGTGTCATTATTACTTATTTTTGTATTTTTATGAAATAAAATTATTATGAGAATTATTGTAAAAACAGATTTGGCCTCAACAGGCTACACTTACATTACCTAGGGAATCCCCAATGGTACATAAGCCATAGACAGAATGGCTAGTTTAAGGTATTCTGTTTAGCACTTGTGCTTTAATACAAGGTATTAAATCTGGAACTGACAAAATATTATAAGAAATAATTTTCTGGGTGTGTAGGTGTTCACTCCTTTTTATTTTCTCCTAATACATCCAATAAATAATTATAAAACTGAACCATTAACACTTTGTAGACTTTTATCTATCTGGCTCTCTTCATGAAATCATAAACCCAAGTGAAGAGAAAATTGCATTTCAAATGACAGTATCCGAGCACATTGCCAGGCATTTAGAATATATTTAATAAGCTATTATTTGAATGAATTGATAAATAAATGACTAACAATAGTAGAATAAACATGATTTAGAGTCATTAATCTGCATTCTTTATTTCACCACATTTCAGCTTCTTGATATAGACATCACATCTTTTTATTTTTGAGATGAAAATTTAACAGACTCAAGTATACATAATGACCCTCAAAGATACTTGCTATCTGATGAAAACCAGCATTAATTCCTTAATTCACTCCACTAAAAGCAATTATCTACCAAGAAATCCAAATCAGCATCCATTTATTAGTCATTATTTACTTTAATTTAGATATTCTGGTGTTGTTAAATCTCCTACAAAGTGACAGGGTTAAAAAATGTGAATGATATCCAGGAAGTTATCTGAAATCTTTCTTAATTTGCAATGTGGTAGATAGTGATAAGCAGATTAATGGATTAATTCAATAGTCAAACATATAAAACATTTTTCCTTCAGCATTAAAGGGGTCAACTTTAGTTTTTTATTTGTAAACTGAATTATCACAGCTAACATTCTAAAGACAGGAAACATGATAAGATAGCATCTAATACTGTAGAATAGTTGAAATGAGATATCCCTTCTTTATTAATGATGGGGGAAATATAGCAATATGTCATAAGTAAGAAAAATGAGTTGCTGTTAATAAGAAAAATGTTAAAATTGGTAATAAAATTAGAAATTTTAAAGAAATTGAAAATCAAATAAATATTCAGAAAAAGCAAATTAAGATATTCATAGATAAAAATAAATATGGAATGCACTGAGTATTTAATGAATGCCAGGTATGTAGAATTTTTTCTCAGCACACTTATACTATATAAAAAATTAAAAGATGTCCCTCACACTGAAAGGAAATGATACCAGATGAAAAAGAGATTTATGAAAAGGAATGAAGAATGCCAGAAATGATAAATTCATAGGTAAAGGTAAAATATCTTTCACATTATTAAAATCTCTTCAAGACAATTCACCTTTTAAATAAATATTAAATAAGTGGAGTGTGGCATTTATAATACACATTGAAAATAAAATAGTTGAAAACAATGACAAAATGGCTGGGAGGAGAGGAAATGGAATAAAAGTATACTATTTTAAGTGAACATTAAATTATGTACTACCTCTTGAATGTAGATTGTGATAAGTAAAACATGTATATCATAAACCTAAAACTGCCATGAAACCACAAAACAAAGGGCCACAAAGAGATGATAAAGTGAATCAAAATTAATGTAAAGACAGAGAAAGATACAAAACAAATAACAGATAGGAAAAATAGAATATTATATTTTAACTCTTACATATCAATAATAACACTAAATATAAATTGTCTAGACATCCTAATTAAAAGGCAAGGATTCTTAAGATAGATAAAAAATGGAAAACCCAAAAATATGTTGCATACAGGAAAAATACATTAAATACAAAAAGAGCATAAATACTAAAACAAAAATAATTGAAAAATATACACCCCCTGAATCAGTCAGGGTGCTCCAGAGAAAGAGAACTAATCATATATAGCTATGGAGAGAGAAAGAAAAAGATAAATAGATATAGAGACTTATATATAGACACATAGGTTTATTTTAAATAATTGGCTCATACAAGTGAGGATTGAACTTTTAACATTTGTATGGCAGGCCAGCTGGATGGAAACTTAAGATTTTATATTGCAGTCTCAAGACAATCTTTGTAAAACCTGAGTTTTGCTCTTAATTAAGCCTTTCAACTTATTAAATGAACCTATCCACGTTATTGAATCACCTTTATTTAAAGTCAACTGGTTTTAGATGTTAACTACATCTACAAAATACCTTAACAACACCACCTGAGTTGTTTCATTGCATACAATTATCACACCATGATAGCATTCAACAACAGAACACAGAAGAGGTTTAATACATACCCGATTAAGTAGACTAGAGAGCAAAATCTATTACAAGATGTAAAATGGTAAATTTATAATGACAAAAGGACAAAGGTATCAATTTAATAACAATTCTAAATATTTCTGAATTTAATAATAGAAGTTTAAAATACATGAAGCAAAAACTGAGAGGATATAAAGGAGATTTACACAATTCCTCAATTATAGTGAGAGATTTCAATATCTTTATCTCACTAATTGATAATACAAGTAGAAGATTTATCAGGAAATATAGACAGTCTTCACATTGCACACTTTCAATACACAAGTATTTCAGGTTCCATGGTTTAGTGAAATAATATGAGTTCTTCAACAACTCAGTTCACAGTTAAGTTACTATGGCTTTTTAACTGTGAGTTATTTAGTAAACTCAAATTTTACTAATACTAACTCTTGAGTTCACAAATCACTATATGGATAACAGAGGCCCATCATGACCAGTGACAAGTCACATCACTTCTTTCAAAGTCTGTCAGTGACAGGTCATGGTTCCTATGTTTTCAGTTCCTACACTGACAGCAAAGAATGTACATGTATTGCTTCCTTATCGCCCAGTGAAACACATTTGGCAGTTTACAAAAATAAATAGGTAAAGTGGGAGTTGGCAAAGATGTAAGAACAACAAAGAATCAAAAGTTGATTATGCAAGAAGTAGAACTTGACTTTGAAAATGGCAATATTAAGCAAAGATAGAACTAAACTTTGACCTGCATGAAGATACAGTATGAAACTTATTGAAAAGCATGACAAATATTAAATAAAAAGGAAATGTCATTTCAACATATTTCAATTTAAATTACTGGAGGGTAGGAAAGCCTTTTATGGTTTAAGTGGAATCCAATTACTTCTTTGTACTGATCATCATAATTTTGGCTAGCATTCATAGAGAAGTATCAAATTATTTGCCACATTGAAAGAAAACAGTAATTACAAACAGACCAAAGAGGAACATTTTACTTCCAGTAGAGACTGGGTTCATTAATTCAGAAGTTGACACAAATTGATTAATGTTTAATACCTGGTAAACCTGCTAGGGAAGATAAGGATGCTGCAGTGAACTGTGCTCTAGATTCTAAGGTGTTAAAGAAGAAAGAGCTGACCATGAGAATACTGACTTTGCTGCCATTCGAGAGATTCTAGAGACACAACTAAAAGAAGTTAGTGATGGAAAACTTCTTGAAATAAATGAGGAGAGTGATTGTGATAACTGACGTGAGAAAATGTTTAAGGTTTTGACAAAAAGTTTTAAATGTTGTGGCACAATTGCATTTTTTTTGCCCTTAAGATCTCTTTGCACTACTTCAGCTTGCAAGGTGATTTGTGTGGACCTGCACTGAAGTTTAGAGTGAAGACGTGTGTATTAGCAGATATGAACCACATAATTAATCAACCTGAACTAACCAACATCAACAACACAAAACACATCCGGTTCAAGTGCACTCTCAGGATTTACCAGACAGACATATCCCGGGTCATAACACAAGTCTTAACATATTTGAAAGGATTCACATTATTCTAAGTATATTATCTGAGCACAATGGAATTAAATGAGATGTTCCTAACAGAAATAGCTAACATTTTTTCTAATATTAAGAAGCAGTATAGCATATTATGGGACAAAGAAGAAATTAAAAGAGAAATTAGAAAATACATTGAGGATATGGAGGGCTAGAATGATCATAGAATTCTTGTGGGAATTAAAGATGGTATAACTACTTTGGAACCATTTGGCAGTTTCTTAAAAAGTGACATGTATATCTCCCTAAGATCTAGCCATTCTGCTCATCAGTGTTAACAGAAGATAAAGAAAATAATAGTAATCATGTGTTCATACAAAGAACCCAAATTCATCAGCAAGTAAATGGATAAACAGATTGTGGTATATCATTTAATTGAAATTAGTCACCAATAAAAAGGTATGAACTGTTGATGGAGAAAACACCACTAATGAATCTCTAAATTATTATCAATGAAAGAAGCCAATAACAGAGCATGTGCTCCATGATTTTATTTACATAAAATTCTAGAAATGGCAAATTAATATATAGTGACAGATAGCAGATTGGGGTGCTTGAGATTGTTGGAAGGTAAATAAATGGGTGAGTGGAGTCGGTAACATAAAGAGATTATCAAGGGGCAGAGGAGCAGAGGGAAACTTCTGAAGATGATGTTTATGTTCACTATCTTGATTGTAGAGATGATTTTATGAAAAAATGTAAAAACGTATCACATTATACACTTTAAATATGTGCAGCTTTTATATGTCTTTTACCCTGCAAAACAGTCTTTAAAAATCAAAATACACTTAAGATTTTCTGTTTGCTTTATCTTCTACCTTAGGACCACATGCAAGATACTAAGCAACCCAAAAAAGCTATGCTTAACTCTTTGAATATCACATGGAAATTTCACAGGAAAAAAAATGCCTGACATGATTTTTGAAGGGCTGCTAAGCAAAGTTTGTGGTATAGAAAGAATATACAATGTGGTACAACCCAGAAATGAGGGAAGCCATGGTTAGGTAATGGAAATTTAAAAGTGGGAACTAGACAAAGAATGTGAGAAGACTTGTGTTTATGGAGAACACCCAGAATGGAAAAAAATCAAAGTAGTAACCAATAACTGGAGATAAATTCTAGATATAATCATTCGGAAAAAGGCAGCATTTTTTCACTGCTTTCCCTTCACTCCAAGGCTATGGACAGAATATTTAAAAATACTCAAAGACACCAACCTGATGATGATTTTTCATGGAAAACTGAGATATTTCTAGAGAAACTGAAATGTGTCTGTTACTAAAATCGTTGGATTTACCAAGAGGATATGGGTGCTTTAGCAAAATAAGAAAGTACGTCTAAAGACAGGGACCTTAGTTAGCATCATGAAGATTTTTGAGATGCATACTAAACTTGTGAACATTCATCTGGATGTTGCCGGCTGCCTTAGCTTTTCAGGCTGATGTGAGAAATGCCGTGCAGTGTGTTAGCTTAGCAACATGGCTCCTGGTTTCAGTGGCGAGAAGACTTGCCTCCTTTCAGGTCTGCAGTGCTCTGGATGGCTGTGGTTCTTGGGTTCCTTGGCTTTCCCATCTCAAGAAAACAGCTTCTTCTCTCTCCCTCAGCTTCCAGTGACTTCCAGCTTCTGTCCTCCCAGAGCCTTCTCACTATTCCTGCATTTCTTCTGCTTATGAAGGACTCCAGTAATCTGGAGTAAGACCAAACCTCTTAACAACATAAATGAAAGAATGCTCTTCTTTCACAAAGTGCTGAGACTATGTTGACACAAGGGAAAAATTACAACTAATGCAGCTTATGAATGATATTTACCAGTGAGAAGATATTTCATTTCGAAGGAACAATAGGGGGCATAAGGGTATGGGATTTTTCCTTTTGGAGTAATGAAAATGTTCTAAAATTGACTGAGGTGATGACAGCACAACTCTATGAGGAAAATGTGAATCACTGAGTGTACACTTTGAATGGATTGTACAAAGCATGGGACTATATGTGAATCCTGTGGTGGATGATGGACTGTGGTTAACAGAATATGAGAATGTTCTCTCATGAATGATAACAAATATACAATATTAATACAAGGTGTTAATAATTGGGTGGGTGGGTGGATAATACACCAAATATAAGATATGGGCTACAGCTAGTAGTAATATTTTTAATTAAAAAAATTTTAAAGTAGTTTTATATTACATAAATGTTGTATAAAAAATATAAGGGATTCCCATATGCTCCACTCTCTCCCCCTCCCATAATTTCCCACATCAACAACATCCCTCATTAGTGTAGTACATCTGTTAAATTGATGAATACAAGTTGAAGCATTGCTACTAATGATGGATTACAGTTTACATTACCATTTACACTCTCTTTCATAGTTTGTAACAAATGATTCAAAACAATGCCAGGTATTGGAGGTGGGTAGCTCTATGGGAGCCTTGTAGGATGATATGTGTGTTTTATTTGTAAGTTCACAACTTTTAATATATATTTATCATTTATGTATGTTCTTATATGAATGATATTCTTCAATAAAATTTTATTTAAAAAATAAAAAAATAAAAATAAGACTCTATCTCATTCAACTTGTCCACAACCTAACTAGGAATAACTTCTTGAAGAGATCCTTTTTATAATGAGTTCAAACTGATAGGAATGCAGACCAAGTTCAAGAACATATCTAATTGGTGTAGATAATTCAATCCACCAAAACTACTGTCAAATCTTTCATCTCTCTGGTAAGATTGCTTCTCTTTTAAATATTTTCATGAATAGAAATGTTTATTACTTTTCTCATTAATACTGGGATGAAAATACTTGTATCATACATTAAAATTTCCTGTAAGAACATAAACATACAATTATAATATAAATAATATAAAATAAACCTATAATTTAAAAATCTTATATATGCTCTAAGACATATATGTGGATTTTTATAGATTTCCATGTGCATTTGCAAAATATAGTTTTAGTATATGAACTCAGATACGTGTGTGCATATTTGTACAACTCATTAAGAATATTCAGCCAGGCAGAAGAAAAATAAAACAAGTTATCAAAACCATGAAATAACAGACAACTATAGTAATAAAATAAGCACATTTTAATCATGATTGCAGGCTAAGGATAATACTGGGAATCATTAACTGATGAGTCTACTCATTCAAATTTTTTATTGTCTATTTCAAAATCTCATTTGCATGTATTTAATTAAGAAGTATATTTTGTATTAATCTTGAGAGCCCCAAAGAAGAATATTCATATATTAGTGGGCTCCAAGGAAGGGATAAAAAGAAATGTGAAACAAACAGCAACAACAGAAGAAAATTTAAACAAACCCTTTCCTTCAATATCTTACTTGCTCTCATAGTTCGTCTTGGTAGGCAACCAGTTTCTGACAGTATCAGGAAGGGTCACCTAGAGCTCTTGTCTCAACACACGGAAGGCTATGTGACCTTGGGATCAGCCTAGGGACAGAGATTGGAGGTGACTAGTTAGGTCCATGTCTAGTGGGTTGAGAAACCTTGACCAGTTCAATGTTACAGAAACACAGGCACCTGAGAAAACTTCGGGGTATTTGCCTGTAAGCGAAACTCCACATAAAGTGTTCTACCTAAATGAACATTAATTTTTATAATTTAAGCCACTAAAAGTATATAGCTTCTCTAGAACTAGGTGGTTTTCTGTTACTTTGATGTTCCCTGCTTCCAGAATTTTAAAAAAGATCACCATTTTTCAATAGTGAAAAAGTCAGCATATTTTGAGTTTTCCTTGGGTGGAGGTGAATACAAAGTGCATATTCTCAAACAAGTGTAATTTATTTTTATATTACATCGGTTTCAATGATTTTGTTAAAATTCTAATTAGAGAATGTGCTATTTCCCAATAAATTCTTTTTAAGTTCTTTCCAATCATTATCTGACTATAAAATGGGATGCCATTCAATATCTGCATTGGCATAAGCTTGTTAAATTTTCAGATCATTTATTCACATACAGTAAATGAGGGATCAAGGTTGAATCCTACCAGATGTCTTAAAACTAAATTATTTATTATGTATTTATATATTCCCTGGGATTGATAATGGCAGGCATTAAACTTTTTAATGTATTACACTACATGAACAAGTGATAAGGTCGTGACTCAGAGCTGTTATAATCGTGTTATCAACAACAGTGATTCCCTGGATTAACTAAGGGGTAGTCTTAAATTTTTTGTGAATATATGCCATACAGATGGACACAAATGTTGCATCTTATTTACTTTGTTACTGGTGCTGTTTGACATCCTACCCCATCAAACCTTGCTTTCTCCTTTATTCCACCTTTCTGACCGTGATGAACCCACTCTGCACTTACATGGCATTGCTCATATTTCTCCAAATATGTGGAATTCTCTTATCTCAGTTGATGGTTCCAAATCTATTCATACTTCAATCCCAGCACAAACCTGGCCTCCCATATGAAGCCTTCACCAGTTCTGCTGGTATAGACTTGATCCCCTTCCATGTCTGTATGTTTATAGTGCATGGCATTTGCTTATAAACCCACTGTAATTCTCATTACAATTTTATTCTTTTCTGAAACACATAGTTAACTTCAGATTTAAAATTACATAAAATTTGCTGTAAATAAAAAAAGATGCTTTTAATAAAGTTTATTTTTCTTTCTTATTTTGTTCCTTGTGTCAAAGGAAACTAGTTGTTTGTTTGTATTTCATAAATCCAGACTTTAAATTGCTAGGTCCTGGAGTAAGACAAAAAGAGGAAGAAAAAAATCCTAGCCTGATATTTGTTGATTCAACCAAACTTTAGTGAGTATATATTCCAACTGCTTTCACATACTATTTACTTTTTAAAATCCTCACAAACCTATTAAACCTTTGATCTCCAGTTTCCAGAGGACAGACACATGACCTTAAAAGATGTGGCTAAGGTTACTCAGCTGGGAAGTGAAAGAGGGAATATTCAAAGAGATCTTCAGTAAATCACAACTGGCCTCACAACAAGTCACCATGGAGTAATGAATGAGATTCGCCATTGTAGGACTACTGTGTCCAACTATCATATCATCCTTTTATGGGTAAAGTGGAGGGTTTTGTTTATTTGATTGTGTTTACCTTATCTCAAAACTAGCATTTGCTAAGAGGGAAAAAAAAAACAGTTTTTCCTACTCAAGTAATGTACAATCTTTCCCACATACATATATAAGTAAACTGTAATACTTAAACATATTTCCCTAGAACATATCTAGGAGAACTCCCTGTCCTCTCGTCTGGATTTCCTGAAGTCAATATCATTTGATAATATGTGCTATGACAGAACATAAAGAGTTAAAGCATGTCCTGCTATTCCAATTTGTTTTTATCAAATCTTTATTTATACATGCCATGTTTAATCACTGTCCAACTGGAAATTAGTTACATATATTCAAGTGAGGCTTTCAGGTTTCTCTAGGGAGTAATTATCAATAGTCTCTAAGTTACTACCTTAAAGGAATTCAAAGTTATAATCCCAAACAAGCTAGGTAAATTGGTAAGTATGAAGATATTTTTCTGGTGAGAAATAGTTATGTTTGACACAGCATTCCCCACGGCATCTTATCATGCTGTAAAAGCATAAATATGTTTACAAGTGCCTCTGACAATTTAGCCAAAGTTGAGCTAAGAAAACAAGAGTGTAAAAGCTAGAATTAGTTATAAATTCCATGGACCAATTGCACATTAACATGGGATAAAATCACACTAAAATTGAGTGCCTATTTATCATGTGAATTCAATAAGATATGGGTTCTCCCTGAAGCACCAGACTCTGAGTGCAGAAACCATGGAAGAAAATGAATATGATGGGATGACTGTTCCTCCCAGCACCAACAAGGAAACTGAAAAGAAAAGGTCTGTTTTTGAGCTTTTTTAAATTGTGTCTTTTAAAATTGTATATGGTTTTGTCAATAATTTCTGGGTCATAACCATCTATATCCTGAACTGAGATTTAAAATCGGTTTGTTCTAAATTTTTAGTCTCATGAAATACTTAAGCCATTACAAATCCTTCCATTAAGTTAGAAATTAGCTTCTCCATTGATGGGGCAACCTGGTGAAATGCAGGAATTTTGTAACTACAAATTATATTGAATACAGAGCCCCTTGAAAGCAGATAAACCTCTCTGGGGAACTCAGAATCTTTCAGTGATTAAGGAGATGAAGGAAGATTTAAAATTTTCAGTTTAATAGCAGGAAGAAATCACAGGACTAGAAAAATATCCCAGTAACCCCAAAATTCATAATTCTGAACATTTCAGTAAAACTCTGTACAAGTGCATCATCCTGGGGATCAAACAAATATACCAGGCAAATTAGGATATGATTCTAAATAGACTAAGCACTAACTTATTCACATAATGAGGATTATAGGTATAAATACTGCAAGTGTACAATCCATACAATTCATGTTTCTGAAATTAATTACATGAATTGGCCATGTCCAAATTCAGTCTTTGATTTCCACTGGATAGCAAATGATAATATGTTTTCTAAGGAATCACAAATGCACATGAGTGGAATAAAAATAGCAGTTGTTGCTATATTGACATTCCAGCCAATTACATGGGAAATCATTTGCCTATTTAATACAACCCCTGGAATCCAATCATCTTAACCCTCAAACCTCTAGAGCTCATTTTGTTTGCTTTAGTGTTCCCTGAAACTCCCTTTCTTTTGTTTCATTTTCATATCAAAGTTTCCAAAAGATACATTCTTTTCTGTGCATGTTAAAGTGTAAAGGGGATTTGGCAAAATACAATGGCTTGGTCTGATTCTAGTTTATTTTTTATTTTTAAATGAAGCAGAACAGGGCTTCGAAAATGTAACTACTATTTGCTAAATGTCACCCACTTTCAGAGGATCTTTGAACATTTGGCAGCTGACATGAAAAGCATATTGGTCCTCAGAGATAAAACAAAAGAAGCAAATTATATGCAAAAGGTAACAAAGAAAGAATTTATGCTTCCATATTTTGGTAGGAAAGAACAGATGGGTTGTGGAAAACTCTGGAAATGTGAAAATGCTGTGCTATTTAATAGATTAGGAAGAATCAGAAGAGAGGGAGGTAATGATGTAAAAAGGGACTTCTAATATCGAAGCTTATCAAACCATATACTTCTTCAAATTCTTCATAATTATGATAGTATAACAAATTTCATAGGGTAAATAAGAGGGAAAAATAAGTGTCTGAAGGTTCTGTATCGGGGATCCTCCCTTTAAAGAGCTTATGTTAAAAAGCTGAGTCTCTAGCTGCCCTGGATTTACCTGACCATACTCTATGGCATTTTGCACCTTGTATGCCTTCCTTAAAATAGCCTAAATACACAGCATTACTCAGCTGGCGCTTTGCAGGTTTATAGGGGCCTGTTGACAATTGGAAAGTCTGCCCAGCAAAAACTGCATTGAGAGCTAGAAAAAAAAAGAAATCCTCTCAGTACATTTCTTCCCTAGAGGCTTTTATCAAAATCTGCACTTGGCAGTTAATATCCACCCAACGCTGAATCAATCTGAGAACTGTATAATCTTTAACAAAAAGTATTATACATTCCCCACAATAACCAAAGGGTTTTATTCTTTCCCTTGGAACTGGAAGAATAAGAAAACAAAAAGTAGGGGAAAGAGCTTCATGGAATCATGCAAATGCCTTTTATGTCTAATTTCATGGTATTTTTACTCATTTTACTGCTCAGTAGTGCTGTGGTGGCAATACGTAATGCATACCCTAATCCTCTTACTCATAGGGTTAGCCAATCATTCATCAATCGTGCATATTGAATACTGGGAAAGAGTTTGAACTCACTTGGCATATTCATAATGGTTTTAATCAAGTCACTTCTTACAAAACTGTATAGATGTGATGACGTTTTTCCTTCTTACCTGGTAGCAGCTGTTTAGCCCACAAAATTTAAAATAGTGAAGAAAAAAATTCTTAGCTTTGGCTACAGCTTCATGTTAAGTTCAGTTAAGTGGCCATGAGCTACACTGGACAACACAATCCTGAGGAGCAGTAACTGACAGCAGCTGATAATGACATGGACTCCCCATCTGCCATGCCTTTTAATAGAATGTGGACAAAGAAGGTGTGCTGAAAAATTGTGCTAAAACTCTGGTAAAATGCCATAACTTCCAATGGAAAGGTTTTATCTCTAAGAGGCCCTTTAGCAGAAATTTTCAACAGTGAGCATTTGGAGAGAGACTTCCTGGATCTGCTGCCTCCTCATCATGTGTGGAGGAAATTTTTTAACCTTTCTGTGCCGATGTCACCCTCTATAAAAAAGACAAATAGAAGTACCTTTGTTTTGGGTCAATATAAGGACTAAGTGGGTTAACATATAAAATGGTTATACTGCAGTCTGGGGCCTATTGAGCAAAATGTAAACATTAGTTAAATAAAGAAATAAATTTGTTAAAGATTGGATTTTCCAAAGAAAAACAACAAATTGGTGTGCATGTGTGTGTGTATCAAGTTTAACCATAAAAAATAGGATTATTGTGAGAAAGTGTATTTCCAATACAAGATATAATAATTTGTAAAATGATTCAGTCAGAGACAATGGCATTTAGTAGTGCGTGCCCTGGAAGAAGCACTTATTTCATTCTTTAGATCTGCAAAATGGTCATAAAAATACCTATTTTCTAGGCTTATTGAAAGCGTAAGACCAACATTTATGAAACATCTGACCCACTCGAAGTTCTTAATGGATGACCATCATGTTTTTGCTGAATAGATCTTAGCTTACAATTAAAATATGGATAGTAAATCACATTTTGGAATTTAGGTGGGTGATGGATGGCATTTCTTTTCAGAAACCCATGTGTAATACAATAATTATTGACTACTTACATGAACCAGTTACCTTACTAAGTACTTTGGAAGTCTTGCTTCATTTGATATGGAAAGAAACCCCAAAGATAGGTACTCTGATGAGCTACATTGTACATGTGAGGAAACGGGGGTAAAAAAGGTTAAGTAACTTGTGAAGGTTTCACATCCTGTGGGAAGAAGGATGGCAGATGAGTGCCCGCTCTGGGCTCCCGAGCACTGCTCACAGGGCTGCCTTAGCAGAAGCGAGAGAGGCAGGGGGCGCAGCGCTCAAATAACTCTCCTTTAAACCCGTGACTCCAGCCCAGGACTGCCAACCGCAGGCATCATTCCAAAGTGTCTGTGAGGGAGGAAGAACCCTGACATCTTGGTGACTGCCAGGCCCCGTTAATTGGTTCATGTAGATTTGACCGAACCTTTCACAAATGACTCAGTTCAGAATTCTAATATTACAAAATTAATTGGCTCTGCTCAGTTTGAGGTGTAGCATCATCCTGAGGGAGTTTGCGCTGTGCTCTGAATTTAAAACAAACAGAAAAAATTCACCCTAGACTCTGGAAATCTGCCAACTTTGTGTGAAAATGAAACATGAAATTGTGTGTTTCTAAAACTGTTGAGTTTTCTCCTCAATAATTTACTCTGATAATGTTAGGCACAATTAGGGACCCTTCATTCCTGTAATTCCCAATCTATTTGCCTATAAAGATGTATCTTCCCCTATGCTATGTAATAGTGACAAATGCCCTTTCTAACATTTTATGTTTTCTCTTTACTTATTTATAACACTGTGCAGTACCATTGGCCATATGTCAAGGAATTTTTCTCCAATACCATTGCAGAATTGATAATGAATTTGTATAGATTAACCTGAAAACTTTATAAGATAAAAGTAAATATTCTGCTGAGAATGGGGAAGTAATCTGGAATAGATGATATCAGTAATTTCAGCTAATTCTATTAGTCACTCTTAGGTGGCTATTCCAACATCAACTTTTCCAAATTTTTACATGATGGGGGCAAAAGCTATTTAGATAGACATAGAAAGTTGACATTAGGGCACTATGTGTGACAAGTTATGAGCGGGCCACAAAGGGAGTAGCTATTTTCACTGGCCATAAGGAAGATGGGCCAAACTGCATCATGTTTCTTAGCATGCGAGTAACTTATTTCCTTTGTCTGCTGTTAAATTTCTAGAAATACGATACCGTGTTCTTACTGGAGATGAGGATCAAAAAGTGGTCCATTTCTTTATGAATTAAGTATTCTTCCTGTGCAGTGAAGCCTGTGGTAAAGGATGTGGAGAGTTTTCATTGTGGATGCACTCACAAAAAGGAGCGTTCAGCTCAACACCGAGAAGAGTTGTGCTGCCAAAAACACGGAGGCTTGGCTGTGCCCTGTGTGAAACCAAGAGTGTTGTCCGTGGATTGGGTGCAGCTGCTCAGAGGTGCTAGGAATTAAAGGAGAACAAGCACTTGGATGTGACCCCACTGGGCTTGTTGTTCTGATTACATCACCCAAATCAAAGAAGACCTGCATTTATGAAGCCTATTAGGGAGTAACTCATCTACCGTATATACATACATGTTAATTTTAAACAGAACTATTTGAGACTGTATTCCTTTAACAGAAACTTCCTCTGATAGCCTACTCATCCACTACATGCACCCACACAGATATTAAGGAACATACCAGCAGTTGAGTTTCACACATAAATTAATTATTATTAAAAGAATTGACAAATAGGCCAAACACATTTTTCAGTTCAATCAAGAGGATGAATCCATTGATTCTAATGTGGGTGTTTGCACTGATTTTATTTTTACAATATCTATACATTTGCTATCATTTTTGGGTTATTCCTCCTCCAAGAGTGGCTGAAGCTGCTGACATGGGTATTTTTCAGAATTTAGGCCTTTGTTAATTACATTTATTCTTTGACTTAAGCTCTCACACAATTGTACATGTTGTCATTAAGGCAAAATTTCAGCAGTAAAAGGAAAAAAATTCAACTTGCCATTTTTCACTAACATTACCTCAGAAAATTTAATTAAAAATATTCTCTTGCCTCTGTTAGTAACTCTCAGCCACATTTCTTTAGAGAGAATGGTTTGCTTGCTGTAGCAGTTTGATATGTTTATGAATTCCAAAAATAGATATTGGATTGTGTTTTTAATCTGGTCTGTAACTGGGCATGATTAAGTTATGATTAGGGCTTTGATTGGGTCATGTTATTAGGGTGTTGAGTCCATGCCCCTTTGTGGGTGGGGACTCACAGATAAAAGACATGGCAAAGGACAGAGTTGAGGGTTTTTGATGTTGGAGTTTGATGCTGAAGCTTTAAGCTGGAGCCCAGGGAAGTAAGCTCACAGAGGAAAGAGATTCCAGTCCTAGGAGGAGAGGAACCCTGAGTCCAGGAAGAAGCAAGCCCTGGGTAGAAAGGAACCTTGAACCTGGAGAGCAGCAAGACCCTGTAAGAGAGGAACCCAGGAAGCCTGAACCCTCACAGCAGTCAGCAGCCATCTTGCTCCAACACATGGAAGTAGACTTTGGGGAGGGAAGTAACTTATGCTTTATGGCCTGGTAACTGCAAGCTCCTACCCCAAATAAATATCCTTTATAAAAACCAACCAATTTCTGGTATTTTGCATCAACACCCCTTTTCTGACTAATAAATTTGCTTTTCTGATACTAGAACTTGAAATGAAATTATAGTAATTTTTGTGACTTGCATTTAACACTGCCACACAACTAGCTTTTATTACCACCTAGATTTTCTCTCTTCATGAAAGTTTATCTCATTCACCTTAAGTCAGTATTCTATAAGGAGATGTCTTCCAGGTTGCTTTGTCCTGCCAGCTTGTGGTGGGCTTGTGATGGAGTCCTCCGTACTGCAATGGACAGAGCAGCTAATCAGCCTTTGGAGGCTTTCAGCAGAAAGATTGACCCAAAATATGGCAGAATACTGGGGTCTATACCAGGGTATCCAAAGATAGCTGAAAACCAGTGAAAAAGTCAGTGACTGTGGCAACAAGCTTCTGTACCAGATAATGACATGCCAAGTAAATAGAGAACACAATCAAGAGGGGAGCACATCTTTTGGAAATGACCAGAGAGCAGCATCTGCACTCAGAAGTGGAATGGGACATGCTAACCTCTTCTCACACCAGCCTCACTATATTTTGCTCCTTTATAAATATAACAGGTATTTTAGAATGCTCACGTCTCATCTCATTTTACTTTTCTTAAAGTGCATTAAAAAAAATAAACTCTAGCTAACAGACAACTATTGTGACATAGGTTTTATTTCATTAAAATGTAAACAGGACCAAATGAGGGTAACATTCTTCCGAGGCATGGTTCTAGTTTCTATAGCAGGGAATTAACAAGTTATTGTTGATATCCTTGGTGTGAAAAAACTCAGCTCAAGAACTGCTTCTTCTCAAGCGGGTGTTTCAGTGTATAAAATACAGAATCACATCTCATGGCCATATACCAATATAACTCTTTTTTTGTTGGACAGTTGTAAGGATAATAATGCCAGGCAAAGACAGCTGCTGAGCTGTTTTCCTTAAAAGCTCACCCACCCCTGGTTTAGGCCATGGAGACTGAATTTGTTGCCTGTAACATACACAGATAACTATTTCTGGTCAGGATGATGTCCTCAGGAGGGCTGCTGTGCTGCTACCCACTGGAGCTCCGTGTCTACCTGTCTGAATATTGTGTCTCATCAGCCTCTTAACTCTCTTCATAAAATATTCAATCGAATATCTGTGATTCTATGCTAATGCCAGACTTCTCCACTAAATTGCAGGCTCTATGAGAATAGGTACCACGATTGGCTTATTCCTCACAGCAGCCCCATAATTTTCAGGGGGCCAGACGTCTATCGGAATTTAAAGGAAAATATGTTATCTGACTAATGCACTAATACATAAGAGAAATTCTTTGTCTTGGGTAATTGCAAAAATTACACAAGGATTTGTTGGGAATGACTATATCCCACCCACTTTAATAAAAACCATATTCAATTCATTGTGGTGTTTATATTGAAAATACCACAAAGAATGGAAAGTTTGATTCAGATATCAGTGGCCAGGTCATCCTCATCAAGGAAATGGTGAGGTAGTGGTTTTGAATTATTCTCTTTGGATCTCTTTCTGTGTGTCCTCCCTGTTTCCTATGACCCACAGTTGTGGAGTCTTATTTATTACAGACACGTATTATCAGCTACAGAGGACACTTGAAAATTGCTAACATACTCAGTAAATTATACAGGCTTCAAGTACTACAATTGACTTTGGTGTTGGATATTTTTTTCCATTCCTATAAAATATTCTTGAGCTCTTTTCTGGGATGCAGATAAGTTACTTGAATACACTTTGATCCTTTTGGTCCTGTTTTTAAGATTTGTTAGGTAGAACGTCAGTTTGCAGTCTATTGGTAATTGTTCTCCACTATTTAGGTGCAATGTCTGAATCAAGAGGCTTCACTAGCCTGGGAGGTGGTAGTGGGCGCTGCACTCAGTGCTGTGTGTGAGGTGGCCACTGCTATCTTTGATCCCTCAGGTGGTTCTTTTCTTGGAGAGTTTCATCATGTGCATGTGTTCATCAGACCAAGCCTTTTTTAAGCACCAAGTATGGTAAAATGTCCCAAAGGGGGCTGAAAAATGTCCACTAAAATCTGTGGTTCACTTTTTCCAAAATGTTAGACATACAGCCATTGCTGCTTCTGTGGCTCTGATATTTTTAAAGAAGTGATTTTTTATTTTATCTGGTTTATATAATTCTTTTATGTAGGAACATTGTTTGGCCATAGATTATTCTGTTTTCTCTAAAATACTCTATCTGCAGAAATTCATATGATTCATAATTTATAAAACTTATTGATAGATAATAAATGTATATGATTTACAGATGATATAGTCTCAAATTTATTTTATAGATTGTGTGGGCAATATAAAATTTTGTTTAACCAGGGCTTTTGCAGTAGCCAGATAAGAAATAGCTTTTGACAGAGTCAGAGAGACAGATAAAGCAGATACAACCCCCAGATATTGGCTCCTTTGAGGGCTAAAGAGACCCATGGGAGTTATGGTCATGGCCGATGGGGTTAACTACCAGGGCAGATGGCCCCTCTTTGGAAATGGTGTTTATGTGTGATGAATCTGGACTCAGATGGGATCTCCCTTCATAAGACTTTCATGCTAATGTGCTGGAGGTGCAGTTAATGTTGGGGTTTAAGATATATTTAGGGGATTTGAATCTCTGGACTGACAATGTGATAGCCAGATCCTGAGCCTCAACAGACTCCAGCACCTACAATCTGATTTATTGGACTTACCACACTCAGCTAAGATGGAGGTGAAGAAGGACAACCACCACACCATGGAGCCTAGAGTGATTACAACTGAAAATGGGAGGATTGCATCCAGCATCCAGGTGGAATCTGAGCCTCCTCTTGACATAAAGGTGCAATGGACACAACCAATCCAGTGTCCACATAGAAGAGGTGGCATTGGATTGGGAAAAGTGGACATAATGGACAAAGGGTATGGGGAAAGGCAGGAAGAGATGAGAGGTGGAGGCGTCTTCGGGACATGGAGCTGCCCTGGATGGTGCTTCAGAGGTAATCACCGGACATTGTAAATCCTCACAGGGCCCACTGGATGGAATGGAGGAGAGTATGGGCCATGATGTGAACCATTGTCTATGAGGTGCAGAGGTGCCCAAAAATGTACTTACCAAATCCAATGGATGTGTCATGATGATGGGAACGAGTGTTGTTGGGGGGGGGAGAGGGGGGGGGGTGGGGTTGAATGGGACCTCACATATATATTTTTAATGTAATATTATTACAAAGTCAATAAAAAATAAAAAAATTAAAAAAAAAAAAAAAAAAAAAAAAGAAATAGCTTTTGATTTGACCAGAGAAATAAAAGTGAAGGTCATAAAAATCAAGGAATTTAGAAGATATTTTGAAGAGAGAGATAACAGGACTAGCTCATGGATTGATCTGGGCCCAGAATAATAAAAGCAACATTCTGGTTTGAGTCTAGGCAACCGGGTTGATGGCTATGCCAATAATAAAATATAAAATATTATGGGAAGAATTGGGTGGAATATATGTTCTTACAAGAATTCCTTTAATAGCTGCAAATTTTAGACATTACCTAAAAATATTTTTCTGTTAATTTTAACACTGTGGATATGTTAATATACTTTGTCAGTACTGTCCTAGTTTCCTATCTGCTAAAAGGAATATCATGCAATGGGTTGGTATTTTAGTTTCCCAGGCTGCTTAAGCAAGTACCATGAAATGGGTTGGTTTAAGCGATGGTCATTTATTAGCTTTTGGTTTTAGGTTAAAAGAAAGTCCAAATCAGGGCATTCTCAAGGCGATGCTTTCTTCCTGAAGGCTATGGTGTTCTGGGGCTGGCTGCCTGCTTCCTTGGCTCCTGTGTCACTTGGCAAGGCACATGGCGGTATCTCCTGGTCTCTCCCTTCTCATCTGGGTGCCTCTAATGTGGTTCTTGCCTCCTTTGGCTTTCTCTCTCTCTGAACTTCATTCTCTTATAAAGAACTCTAGTAACAAGATAAGACCCATCCTGATTGAGGTGGGCCACACCTTACCTGATGTATCCTCATCAAAAGGTCCTACTTACAATGGGTTCAAAACTGGAATGGATTAAATTTAAGAAAACGTTTTTCTGGAGTACATACAGCCTCTTACCACCACAGTTGCCTTAAACAATGAGAATTTATTAGCTCATGGCTTTGAAGCTAGGAGAAGCCCCAAATCGAGGCATGAGCAAGAGGAGGCTTTTGCCTTAACAACTGTGGTATTCTGGGACTGCCTCTAGGTGACCTTGGTCATTGGCTTTTTCTTGGACCTTAGATTCTCCACACATGGCAGCATCTTCTTCTTTCTCTTCCAGGTTTTATTGACTTCACCTTCTTTTTGTTCCCCATGGCTGCTTCTTCTCTGTCCAATTTCCTTTGCATATAAGGACTTCTGCCATATTGGATTGAGGCCCAGCCTGATTCAGCTGGCCACACCTTAACAAGAAAAGACCTCATCAAAAGGTCCCACCTACAATGGGCTTACACCCACAGGACCAGGGTTAAGACCTGAACTCACCTTTTGTGGGGGACATGATTCAATCCACAATTACCTAAAACATGATATAGGAAATATTACCTCCATTTTCAGAAGAAAAGGTTTGATATGGGATATATTAAGTAACTTTCTCTAAGTTACATAGGAAATAAGTGGTAGAGCTAATATGATAGCCTAGCTCCTATTTCTAATATATATCACAGAAGTGGAAAATGTTAACTAAATAGTTGGATAAATATGTTTGCTTCCCAAGGGAGTAGTCAGGGTTGGAGACATAGATTTGAAAATCATGAGTGCATATATGAGAATTAAATCCATGAGATAGGATCAGACCAGTAAGGAAGAAAAGTATAAAAGAATTTGTTGTACAATGTTAACTTCTTAGTATGTAAAAAAACATTGAGTTCTGCTATCTGGATCTTCCAATGGGATATTCATCTCCATTTTATTGTGTATTTCATCTCTTTCATATATTACCATCTATTGTTCCTTAAATTAAAAATCTATGCAGGAAAGAAGTGACTATGTAAGATAAGGAAAAGTGAAAAAAAAAGAAAAAAGAACACTGAATGCATAGGATTTTAGCCTCAAGCATAAATGAAAGGGTAAAATACACTCATTATGCTATCCCATCAGCAAGAGTCAGGCAGTCATTTCAGCTCAGGGTTGTTGTGTACTAGTAGTGAAAGTCATTCAATTGTGTATGCTTGTCATTAGAAATTAAATTTTTAATCTCTGTTTCTAAACACAGCACTAAATATTAATTTTACTTGTATTAGTTATGAGTTATACCACTATGTCCTTATAATACCTATTACAAACTTTCATCTCTCTTTGCAAGTTCTCTGTACATCTCTTGCTCCCTGTCCCAGCAGATAACTTTCCCTATAAATTCAGTTTAAAACTTAGGTAAAATTTTCCAATTCCTGATCCTCTAGTCTATTTCCTACTGCCTTTTCCACCTAAATTGAATCTTTTAATTTTATTAATATTCCCTAGTTTATGCTCAATAACATTGATTCATCTATTAATCCACTGTCAATTTGTTTTTTCCAGTAGTTCATGCTTCTCTGTTTTCCTTCAGTATATACTGGAATTTCTTACAACTGGTAAATGGGAGAACATATAACAAAAGAAAAACCTCCCTCAATACAACAACTCCTTCTTTTTACCAGTCTTTCTTATTGTATTTCTCACTTCAACAGTCAAGCTTCTTGAAAAAGTAGTTTATAAATTTTTTTCAGTTTACTTATTTTCTTACCTTCACACATCAAACATCAATTTATTCCCTCTTAAAATGTGCATGGCATTTCCCCCAGCTGCAGGTATAATCTATATTTTCTTTCTCTTGAATCTGGGCTGGCTTTAGGACTTGATTAACCAATTGAATGCTAAGAGTATGTTGGCATTTTCAAGGGTAGTATATAAGGAACCTTGCAGTTTCCAGCGAGGCTTGTGGGAACACTTCTGTGTGGAGCTAGCTACCATGTCTGAAGCCAGACAACCCTGAGACTTTTAGGCTGTGACAAGCCAAACCACTTGGAGAGGCCATGAAGGATAAGAGGCTATGCCCAGAGAAAGAGGGTGGTCAGAAGGGCCAGGCATGTGAGTGAGGTGGCCAGCTAGAAGATCCACCAGATCCAGCTACCTCTAAATGAACAAAAAACAAAGTGCACAGCAGAGTCCTCCTCAAATCCTGACCTCAAACTCTTGAGCAAGTTTTCTAAAGTGTTCCAGGTGACTTAACATTTAAATGTAAATCAGACTGACTTCTCTTCAAACTGCACTTAAATGTAACAAACAAACCAAAAGAAGGTTGTTTGTCCTAACTTAATGTGAGTAGCTAGTTAAGGTCTTTGGAAAATTTTCTGAATCCAGGAAGCACATTTCCAGTTGTAAAAAAGGAGACAATTATAAATAAGATCTAGTCAGGGAATGTGAACAATTCAAGGTAAAAAACAGGAACAAATATAAGACTCTTAATAGTTGCCCAAAAGCTTCATGGACACAAACCAAGAGGAAACCTAAAAGGGTGGCCAAAATTGAGGTGAACACTCTGGAACCCAGCTATCTTCAAAAAATGTGGGAGTTTGTGAAAGGCATTGATGACAATAAGAGACTTGTAAGTAAAGCAAGAGTTTTACAGATAGTTGCTTTTTGGGAAGGCAAATAGCCAAATTCCAGGAATGAAATGATTGAAGTTTACAGGTGGAGCTAATTAAGAACACCTGGTTGGAATAGACACTAAGAAGCTAGAGAGGGAAGGTAGTTTCTGACACCTGCATTTAGTTCTGTGGACATTTTAGAATTTTATAAACCACTATCAAGGATGTGAGGCATACACTGAGGCCGTGTTTTAGCGGACTGTCCCACTTACATTAGTATATCATTAAAATAAGTAATTTTCATAGTAAATCTACTTCTTTGTTACACGCTATTTCCAAAATGTTTAGACTATGTTTTAAAGCGAAGTACAACTGACAATTTTGCTAAAACCCTTTCTCTGTGTTTTAAAGATTTTTTGAGATTTCTACTCATAAAAAAGCACCTGGAGTTGTAAATTGTTAGCATGTTATAAAATGTACTTGTTTCACTGCAGTTCCTTTTGCTAATTGTCCACCAAGGGCTGATGGAAGCCTTTGGAAACTTTTCTGCAATTCAGCAGTTAAGCAAGATTTCCCACAGGCTCGGCCAAAAGGGGTCCCCTGCCTTCAACACCAAAATCCATATTGACAACTTGCCATCGGCCTCAGGGCTAAACCTAAATAGCAGAGCTTCATTCCCCAAAATAAATTAATGCAATCGAAACTTGGCTTAAAATGACTGAACTTTTAACACATTTTTAGAAATTCTTATTACAAAGTGAGTGGCTTTGATTATGTACTCTTGTCAGGTATTCTTGCACTTAGGAACTATCCAAGTAAAGCTTCTGTTGAGATACTGACAACCCAACTCTCCCTTACCCTGACACATAAGACTCTTCAAATTCTGATCACTACCTCCTTGTCCAGACACATCCCGCACTTCCCTACACACGTCAAAACTGAAGGACCTATATGCCTTGAGAGTATATAAATAAGCATATGTGTGCATGTCTACCTGATTACACACCAGTGTGTCCATTTGAAATGCTCTCTCCTCACTAGTACATCTGTGAGCCTCCCGTAATGTAATAATTAGACCAAAAGCTGTAAAGAAACAAATATTTAGGCAACACATTCCACGTGAGGATGTTATGTACTTCTAATAGTTTGCCCCACTTCAATCCTTCAGAACCACCTTGAGGTAGATATTTTTTTCCATCACGTCTGAGGAAGTGGGGGCTTAGGGCAATTAAGGAACTACTCAGGGTTAGACATACACTAAGTAACAGAACTGGAACATGAATCCAACCTATCTGACTTTTTGCCATAGCTTCCCAATATTCTTTATCGTTTTCTACAGTCTTCATTTAATGCTAATAGCAACGAAATAGGTTTAAACAGAATGGAAGTCCAATCTTGATATAACTGCACCATTCTCATTTTCACAATTTAGATTCTTATGTCAGACAAAGATAAAAATTCAATTTGCCTTGAATTCTTGCAAGAGTTGAGTCATTTTCATATGTGAAGAGTACTTTCCTAAACTAAGAAACAAGTGCCCATTCCTTTTGTGACTCTTTTCTGGTGTCCCAGACTTGCTAATTAGCTCTACCAAGTCTTGTGACATTTTCTTCTCACAGGGCCACAATGACTCATAAACAAAATTCTCTGATTAAAATGGTGATGCATGGAAGGACAGACATTAATGAAATATTTTTTTTTCAAAATAACTGAATACTGTAATTCTATCTGCATTAATCTTCTAGTGCTATTAGCTTTAGAAGGAATCACCTGTCATGGCACATGTATTAAAATTGGCTCTTTTACTGTAATCCACATTCACCTGTAACACTGCTCATGCAGTAAACATTGGATAGAGGCATCAAAAGTTAAACATATCCACTAAATTATACATATTTTGTTGGCAAGAACAAAAATAATAGGGGCTGCTATTTATCAGATATTTTCAATATGCCAGTATTGACGGTGTATGTGTGCCTTCTAATTTTATTCTTACAATATACCTAATTTATTTTAGCAAGTAAGGAAAAGGAAAAAATAAATAAAACAGGAGTTAAGTAATTAGTCAAAGGCTATAGGATTCTAAGTTACATGGCTGAATTAAAACCTAGTTTCTTCTGACTCTAAACATATGGTAATTATATTGCCACCTTTCTGAAAATTGCATAAGCCTCTTTCTTCTTAGGCGATTGGTCAAAGTGCAGATTTCCTCTAGGTAGTTATCATGGAAGGTAACTCCACTATGTCTGTTAGAACAGTAATTTCCAAAGCTTGGTCTTCTGACCCCTAGGCATCCCAGAAATCCTTAAAGGGAGCCTGAAATGTCAGTGAAATTTTCTTAATAATACTAGGACATTTTTGGCCTTTTTCACTGCGCTGACATTTGCAAGGATGGTATACAAGCAATTGCAGTAAAACTGTTGGCGTCTTAGCATGAATCAAGGCACTAGAATCAAGTTATTATTTTCATATCCCTCACTTCTGTGTACTTGCAATAAAAATAAACAAATACAAGCAAAACCAGTTTTGCCTAAGAATGTTCTTGGTAAAGCAGGAAAAATGTATAAATTTCATTAGTTATCAATCCATGAGCACACATTTTTAAACATCCATTGTGACAAAATGGAAGTATGTGTAAAGCACTTCTGCTGCATACCAGAGTACAAGGTTATATCCAGGAAAAGCATGTGCAGCACGATTGCTATGAGTTGTAGGATGATCTAGTAGCTTTATTCATAGAACAACATTTTTATTTAAAAGAATAACTGAGAGACCATGGACTCTCAGAACAAGTTATCTGGAAGCTATGTTCTTAAAAGAAATCAGGTGAACCTGTCATTTTAAGGGAAACAACTGACAATATTTGTGGCTAATTGATGAGATTCAGGCTTTTGAGAAAATTATAATTTTGGAAAATTTGTTTTTGCCATCATGAGTTTAATAGTTTCCTGAGAGAGGCCATTTGTTTTAAAGTAAGAGCACAAAAAACTAATTGATGAGGTTTCAGATTTCATGTTTTAACTAACCATTAGAAACCGTTATTTAAGGAAAGTTGAATGTTGGTGTAGTAGCAAAGAAAAATATTCATCATGATCTGGAAAGTTTGTCAAAATATTCCTTTCTTTTCCAAATACATATCTGATTGAAACTTGATTTTCTTCATGTACTTCAATCAAGGCAGCATAGTAAAATAGATTGAAAGAAGCAGCAGATATGAGAATCCAGGTATTTTCTATTGAATCAGACATTAAAGACCTTTGTAAGGATATAAAAAATCATTGTCACTCTTACCACTAATTTTTTGGAAAATATAATATTTTAAGATATTAAACATACATGTATTTTGACAGACTGTGTATTTTACCATTTTTAATTAATATTTTCAGATAAGTTGTAGATGTACAGAAATGTATTACATAAAATATATAAAACAAAAGGTTCCAATATATCAACCATCCTATTATTAACACCTTGTGTTAGAGAGGTACATTTGTTATAATTAATGGATGGACGTTTTTAGAGATGTATTATTAACTCTAGTCCATTGTTTACAATAGGGCTCATTGTGTTACTGAAGTTGGGTAGGGCCTGTCCCCTGCGCTCAGGGGGCCACGGGAAGTCTGTGGCATGGGGCCCATCGGCGTGGTGCCAGGCAAGCCGGGAAAAGGCGAGAAGGGGCAGGCCCGGTGTGCACGGTTCCAGGGCACGGGCCAGAGGCAGGGCCCGCCGGACGCCGACAGGTCTAGCGGGCCTGGGGTCTTGGGCCCAGGCGCAGTGGGCGCGGGCCCCTGCGTGCACCAGCCAGGTGTGGGTTGGTGCGGGGCTGCGAGCTCCAAGGAAGGGCTGGGTGGCCGCCGCCTGCGTGGCTGCCTGCG
Organism: Dasypus novemcinctus; assembly: GCF_030445035.2. NCBI lineage: Eukaryota > Metazoa > Chordata > Mammalia > Cingulata > Dasypodidae > Dasypus > Dasypus novemcinctus. The sequence goes on along the minus strand of NC_080695.1, from coordinate 46,762,452 downwards.
TGGCTGCGCCGCCAGGGAAGGGCGCGCGCGGGTTGGGGTTGGGGTTGGGGCCGGGGGCCTGCATACCTGGCCCTGAGGGCTGCGGGGAGACGGGCTCGGGGCGGGCAAAAGGAGCGCGACCGAGAAGGAGGGGACGGCGCGTGGCAAGAGCCAGAGCACCCAGTATTCCCAGGCGGTCTCCCATCCAAGCACTAAGCAGGCACGACCCTGCTTAGCTTCCAAGATCAGACGAGATCGGGCGCGTTCAGGGTGCTAAGGGCGTCGACGCCGGCTGCCGCCCCCTGCAGCCTCAAGAGCCCGCTGCGGGCCGCCGCGCAGTCAGCCGCCAGCCTTCCGCTCCCGCCCCGCCCCCGGAGGCTGAGGGCGGCCGCCTCCGGGACCGGCCTTTCAGCTCGCCGCTGCCGCCCGCCGCTCTGGCCCTACCTGGCCTCGAGCCCCACCTCCCCCGCACGCCACTGGCTCCCGGGACCCCCGCCGCTCGCCTGCCCACACGTCACCGGCCCCTGCTCCGCCCTCGGGCCCACGGCGCGGGCCCCGCGCCACCGACGGCTCAGTCCGTGGACGGCGCCCTGCGGACCCCCGACCACCACCCGCACCCCTGGTGCCAGGCCGGCCGGCCCCCGACTCTCCCGAAGCGACCCGCCTCAGGCGCGAGCGCCGGCGCCCCCTGCCGGCCGGCCCTGCCTCACCACCCCGCGCCCGGGCCAAGCACCTGCCACCACGCCCAGCCGGCGCCCCTGAGCCGGTACCGCCCCGGCCCAGGAGGCGGGGCCAGCCCCAGTCCCGGCCTGCCGCCCACGCGCCCGCACGCCTCCGGCCCCCCACACACGCGCACACACGCCCCCACCCCGCACGCCTTACCGCCTTACCCCCGGAGCTCGGGCCCTGGGCCCTCGGCCGTCGCAGCGGGTCCTCGCGTCCAGACCTCGCGCTCCCGACCGCGCACAGAGCTCTGCCCTCGGCCGCCGGGGCCGCCCCCAGGAGCCACGCCCACCCGGAGGGCGGGGGTCGCCCCGCACGCCGCCCGGCCTTCACGCCACACAGCCGCGCCGTGCGCGGGAGCGGCCGCTCTCCCTTGGAGCGGCGGCCACGAGCCGGCGTCGGATGCGGGCGGCCGCGCTGGCTGCAAACGCCCGCCGTGGAGCCAGGTGGAGAGCGGCAGGTGGCCGGATCGGGGCCAGGCTGTCCGCAGGCCTGCGCAGCTGGGGCCAGAGCAGAGGCCCTTGCACCTGGCACCAGGGGCTGCCCAGCCGCAGCGGGAGGCCCCGAGGCGCACGCAGCGGAAGCGCCCCCGGGCCGCGGCGGTGGGCGTGGCCTCGGTGCCCGCGCACCTGCGCCTGGGCCCTGCCGGGCTGCCGTGGGCACCGGCCTCTCCTCGCAGAGGCCCTGGGCCGCAGAGCTGGGGCCCCGGCCCGCTGCCCTGCCACCCCGAGCCCCTGCAGGCGTCCCGGCCGCAGCCGGTCTAGGCCTCGCTGTCGCCAGCGCCTGCTGACGGCGGAGCTCGCCCAGCTCCTGCAGATGCGCCTGGCGGGAGTCGAGGGCGACACGGCCGCCGGCTCGGCCAGACCTTCCAGAAGGCGCCTGGGCACTTGCCGCCGGCGGGAGGGACCCTTGCAACCCGCGCCGCGCGCCCCGTGGGGGAGATCCCCTCGGGAGGCCGCTTCCTTCAGGTCTCCCGCTAGCGAGACCCGGCCTCCGCACACCTGCCCGCCGCCAGTGACACCCTGCACCGCTGGGCCTCGGTCTCCCAGCCGCGAGCCCAACTGGACGCGGAGCCGGGCTGCCAGGACCAGCGCCTCTGCTCGCCGTGCCCTCGTGCGCCCTCGTGCCCCGAGCACAGATCCACGGGCCCTGCCGTCCCCCCCGGGGGAAGGAGGCCCCCGGCTGCGGCTGTGGCCAGAGGGGCACGGGCCAGAGGGGCAGGGGCCAGAGGCCTCGCGGGCACTGCACCGTTGGATGTCCACCGGGCAGGGCAGGGAGCTCTGGTCCGAGCGGGCCCGCGTGGCGAGTGCTGGTGTTTGGGCTGGACCCGGCGGGGAAGGCATGGGCCCAAGACCCGGGCTCAGCCAGGGGAGACCCCCATTTCCATTAGTATGTACACTTTAAACGTTTTATGTAATTCTGTAATACAATTCATTAACATCCACCTCCTTCCTAGTAACACAATTCAAATGCTAAAAAACTGAAGCAAGATTAAGTTGAAACAGGTAGGTCCCTTATAGGATTATGAGCTCAGAATTCTGGCTAGTTACATGGACTGAAAAGTTAACTAAAAACAGGGATGGATGCAAACCATCTTTTCTTTTTTTTCCCCATTCTTTGATTTGCCAAACTGCCTCAGTTCAGTGAATATTCTGTGATGCAATTCAAGTCTTAATATTGATTTCTGTATATGTATGACACATAGAGTCAAATAATGTTCTCTTCTACTATATTTGAAGCACATTCATTAGCTTCAAGCAGCTTGCAGCCAGCCTCATGGTGGAAATGCTTGATGAGTTGCTATAGAAACACAAATCAAAATAAGGTATAAAAGAAAGTTTCTTAGAAGAGATGACATAATTTGAATTTTGTAGAAGATAAGTTAAGGATATAAAGGAAAGTTCATTCCCATCAGAGGCCTAACAGGATAGGAGTATATACCTTGCCTGGAGTTTTTCAGAGGAAAAGTGTGGCGACAGGCATGGGAGGTAGTTGAAGGGGAATTACATATTATACCAATGTGGTTGAATATTACTTTGAATAGTATGGGGAGATTGAAGAAATTTAAGCCAGAATGAATATATCACATATGGAGGTTAAAATAATTCCTTTGGGAGAAATATGGAATATATATTGCAGGTGAGAAAAATGTCAGGATAGCAGGAGAAAAACCACTTAGTAATAGTCAGGGGGAAAGGGTTGGATTTTATAGGAGGCAAGAGATAGACTCAAGCTATTCCTTGTCAGTCTCATAGGAATTTCTTCATGAAATGCTCTCCATTCCCTGACATTTTTCTCCCAGGATTCTCTTCAATCTATTTGATATCTAGGATTAAATGATGAGCTGCCTCACAGGACAATCAGAATTTGTGTGTACTGTCATTACTATGCATAGTCCTTATAGAAACGTTTTTGCTGTTACATTCATTCACAATCTATGTACTGACTTCTAGGCAAGGCTCTGTGTATTAAGAATTATGGTATAAAAACCAAAGTCATAGTCATGATAGGGCATGATGCTTGCCCTTGTGGTTCTCAAAATAAAAGAGAGATAAGGCATGTGGAAAACGTGTTAAGAGTGTGGACCACATTTAAGCAGAAAATTCACAACAGTAGGTGATCTCTTCCCCGGGGAGTGAATAGGAATCCACCTGAGATGTTCTGTTTGAACAACAGTTAAAAAGTGAACATGATCACCAGGGAAGAGAAAGACTTCTTCTATAAACAGAGGTAGAGTAATATACAGGGAAAAGAAGTATAGCACAATGGATTGTTTGGGCACCGGGTTTGTGTTAGGAGTACCGAGTTTTAATGTACATTTTTCCTCTGGATTGTCACTTCATGTTATAAAAGAATTGATGCTTCAATCTCAGCCTTTTCATAAGCATCTAATGTGTCATCAAATGCCTATACATCTGTCCTTACATCCAACAAAACATCATTTCAGTGTCCGGAATGAGAAGAAAGTACTATCGATAGTCGCACGTCTACCTACCTGACGGCTCTGCTCTGGCAGCAAGTGAAACACTGGCCTGCTGAAAATATCAATCTGCGCATTTATGCACTTCCAGAACAAACATACCTCAGCTTGGGAGATCACAGCCCTTCAAGGTTATCCAGAAGACCCTGTGTTTCTCTAACTCCAGCTTCAGAGGGTGAGGGACAGGATTGGAGGACAGGAAAAAAGGTGATTATTGTCATTCCCTTGCTTAAGGACATCTAAGTACAAAGGATGAAGAAATCGGGCTTGCTCTATGTTGTTTATATAGCATTTAAAAGCTGTTCATAAAAAATCCATTGAGGAACCAATTAGTTTGCAGCTCATTTCATGTTTAAATACTTTGCCAACAATTTACCCCATATTTCATTTAAGCTGAAGTTGAATATCAAAAAGAAAATCTCTTCGGCATGGGCTTGATGCTAATTAACATCATTATGTTTCTTTCCTTGTTCTTTTAGCTAAAGGGTTCAGAGGTGCTAGGTGCATACAAAGTCAGTCAGACACTGTAATACCATTTGTTTTTGAACAACAATTTACTCTAGCTTTAAAAAGAACATATTGTGAATGGGCTTTGCCAGTACTGCTTTTGGATGTCATTAGGTTTACGTGGGTTATGGCAAGACGGATAATGAAAGTATACTTGTATTAAAAAACAACTCGACTGTATCATCATTTCTCCACATCCATGTTTCTAACTAAATATTCCCTTTACCATAATAACGAATTGACAATGCATTTATTTAAACGTTCAATTTAAAAGCAGCTTTGGAGTTGATACAGTTATAGTGGTGAAAACAAAGATAACAGCAGGCTAAAAGCTTTGTGGAAATTGAAATGCTGGCAACCCCATTTAAATAATTTTGGTTCTACCCTGATTTGCCTTCCTTATATTAGAATAAGACTTGTTCACCTTAACTGTTGCCAATTTGGAAAGTTTAGCTGCTCTTTTTTTTTTTTCCTTTTTTTTTTTATTAAACAGTTATTATGTGCCAGACACTGGATGAAATGCTTGCTTTCATTTTTTTTTAATTTTTAGTTTTTTAAAGATTTATTTTATTTATTTCTCTCCCCTTCCTCCCCCGCCCCAGTTGTCTGTTCTCTGTGTCTATTTGCTGTGTCTTCTTTGTCAGCTTCTGTTGTCAGTGGCAAGGGAATCTGTGTTTCTTTTTGTTGAGTCATCTTTGTGGATGTCAGCTCTCCATGTGTGTAGGGCCATTCTTGGGCAGGCTGCACTTTCTTTCATGCTGGGCGGCTCTCTTTATGGGGCGCACTCCTTGCTCGTGGGGCTCCCCTACACGGGGACACCCCTGCGTGGCACGGCACTCCCTGCGCGCATCAGCACTGCATGTGGGCCAGCTCTACATGGGTCAAGGAGGCCCGGGGTTTGAACCGCGGACCTACCATGTGGTAGGCAGACGCCCTATCCATTGGACCAAGTCCGCTTCCCTAGCTGCTCTTTTGACGCCAAAAAAAAATGCTTAGGGAAATCCCCGGACTTAGTAAATATTAATTAAACAACAACAAAGAAAAAAGAAAAATAATATTTTTTCTGAACCAAAGAACCAAGTTATGCTTTATCATTGTTATTTTCAAGAATGTTTCAAACCCAATAAGTGTGCTATAGAAGAAGTTTATGAAAAATACTACTGTACAAATACATATAGAAATAAGATTACTGTAAGAACAAATTCTATTTTTATGACATTTAATAATCTATAAAACGAAGGAAAAAACCTATTTCAGGTATGTATTTAAATACCAACTGAATGTGAGGAAAATCAGGTGTTAAACACCCTTTAAATGAAATGATGTCTTTTATTTTAATTTGAGCTCATGTTGAACAAGTGTTTTAATATCTGATGCCTAGTAGACTCCATCAAGTAGTTAATTATGGTCATCTAGCCCTGACAACACAGGCACTCCAGCTATATACTAATTAGTTATATGGAAAATACAAACAGTAACCAGTGAACCAAGTCAACTCAGAACTGGAGGACAGCAGTTTTAACCAGAGCCATAAAGATGATTTAGTTAAACCTCCTCATATGTAGGATGAGAATCTATGTATTTTGGCTTTTAGATCATGCTTCCTTTCACACTGTATCATAATACTAGCCAAATTTGTCTCTTGTTGAGATCCCTGATTTACTGTTTTGCCCACATACTCTCTCGGTTTCTCTAAATATTACTTTATTCTCTCCTCCTATCAAAGTCTACTCTCAGGAACAGAGTACCTTCATTTATATAAAGAGTCTATTCTAGTTTTTCTCCTGAATCATTTTTTTAAGAGAAAATATTCAAATTAAAGAAGAGTTCTGTTTCCAGGTAAGTTAGAGAAACTATTTGAGGATTCTGGGGGAAAAAGAACAGATTCTGGATTGAGGGAAATTATGGAATTCAACTATACACTTCAAGAGGAGTTCTGTTTCCAGGTAATTTAGAGAAACTATTTGAGGATTCTGGAAAAAGAAACAAACAGATTCTGGATTGAGGACAAATACAGAATTTAACTATAGACTATGACTACCAGGGTGGGGATTGGACAAATGTGTGATTTTAAGGGAATAGAGTATTAGAGGTTTTTGTGATGATGGAACTTTTCCTGGATGCTGATTGTGATGATAGTTACATAAATCTAAAATTCATAGAGAGGAAGTACCAACAAAATCAATTTTACATATGCTGACTTAATATTTTAAGTGTAGTAAAAACGTGGGGAAAATACGAATGAGGGAACTGAAGTCCCAAGTAATGAAAGAGCACTTCATCCTTAAATTAATTCAGTTTTTAGGTCTACCATATCCAGGCAATAATAAAAATTGTTAGAGGTATAAGAATTGTTCAAAGAAGACTGCAGCCATATAAAAGTGGCCCACCATTTTTTTTAATTGGGTATACATGGTACCAATAATTAGAGACTGGTAAACTTGATATTGTTGCAGTGTAATCTGAGGAGAAAAAAGGAAAATAAGAGTAAATTGTGATTGATTACAAAAGGAAACTATCAGTGGGATTCTTTTATCTAGTTAGAACTATATTTCATGTCAGAATAGTCTCAATTTCTTTTTTGATTTCTGGGCTGATAGGTCTGGGAACAACCATAGACAATGTCTATTGACTTAGCCTTCATAATAGATGTAAAGCTCACAGAAACCCACAGCATTCTACCATGGACAGAGATTCCTAGAGCATGAGGTCCAGGTCTCAGCACCACATTTTAAACAGAATAAATAAAGACATGGGTACATTTAGAGTGATGGATTTGGAGAATTAGCAAAATCAAAATAAACCCGATAACAATTACCAATTAATAAGACTGTGGTAGGAGTAAACTCATTACCTGATGTCAGGTATGCAATACTGTTGACGTGTTCATAGAACTTTATAGCTCACAACACTCTCAAGACTTTGAGAACTGTTAATAACTTGCTCTAGGTTATAAAGTAAGTTTCCAAGTTAAACTAAACTGTTTTTTCCCATGACCATTCTACTAAATCTCGCTTAAAATAGGGATGATTAAGTAAATGGGTGTATTTAAACTATGGGAGGTGGTATTTACAGAGAGAAGATGAGGGCGTAAGAAAGCAGTCTTCAGATATTTGCAGCACCTGAAGAGAACATGGAGATGGATTTAGTTCTTCAAATCCTGATTCACTGAGAGGATGATTACCAAGTGACTTCACTATGTTAGCACTGGAAGCAGTAGGAATGAAATGAAAAATAATGTAGCAGCCTAATTCCAAGGGGCCAAAAAGAGGATAAAAACACAAGTTTTCTGAAATAGATCTACTAATATCAGGATTTACTTTTCCAAAAACTAAGATTACACAAAAACAGATTTATCTACCTTTAAAAATTACTGGATTACCTACTGCTAGAAATGTAGATTTAAAAGGAAAGAATAAAAGCTACTTCCTTCCTTTTGAAGATGAAAATAACTTTTTCATGGTTGCATAGTTTTTTAAGATGATACTAGTTGTGAAAGAGAGTGAGCACACCTAGCAGACCTAGAATTAGAATGCTAATCTTCATGTTTATTTATTTCAAAAATACTCCTAAGAGACCTATTCTCTGTTAATAATACATCGAAAGCCATGGACTGGATTAAATAAAATGAAGTGTCCCTGTAAATTACCTACGATTGCCCATGACAAAATAAAAGTTTGTAGTGTAGTTATCATTGTTTATAGTTTTAGAAAATGATAAGCCAAAAAATGGAAGAAAAAGTTACAAAACCACCACAAGTAGATCCTCAGGTACCCTGTATTCAAATTTTTAATAGCCTTATGTGAATAAATGTGAGAATATGAATCCAAATAATTAAATAATATCTGTATCATTGGAATTCAAAGAAGTTGTTTAGATCATACATTTGTAAAGAATTCGTAAACAAAGTAGCCAATGGACCAAATAGAGTCAACACGTCTGTTCCCTAACATAGACCTATATTTGGAGAAGTCCGTTGAAAAGACCGTGTCACATTCCACTCTCACCCCAGGTCAGGACCCCATGGTGTCCTGAGCACTGTCATCAGCCAACAGTTCACTACGGTTATACCAGCTGCTACTGAAAGGAACTGCCTGTGGCCACCACAAGCCTCTTCACCTACCACCACAGTGAATCCCAAAGCTTCAGGAGGGGGACACGCGAGCAGACCCTGGAAACGCCAGTCATTTATTCAAACTAGAAGTGCGCATCCATTTTTTTCAACTGATCAGATATTAGGGTGCAGTCACCCCTCGGGCTGAAGCGTGGTTTGCTGGCCTGGCAGGGGAACGGCCGCGGCAGGCCAAGCTGCTGCCCCCATAATAGGGTGGCTGGTCGGACTCACCGCCACCCCTGAAGGAAGCTCGGCATGGGCGCAGAGTGCCCTCGGGTCTCCCCTTCTCGGCAGCCATGCTTCCGCAGCCGCCCCTCCTCCCGGATGGCGCCACACAATGCCTTGTAGGGCGGCACCCTTCTTCTTCCTTCTCCCTGCGCAGCCGCAGGGCGGAAAAATCCAGTCTGCCCTTTTCCCTCCCCCGACAGCAGCAACAGCCAGGCGTGGGCGGGAAACTCAAGTCTGCCCTCCACCCCAGCAACAGCAGCCACCAATCCCTAAACCCTGCCCCTTCCCCCAGCAACAGCGACAGCCAATCCCTAACCACCACCCCTCCCCCATCCAGTACCGCCCACTGACCTTTCACCGGCAACCAATCAGAACAGGGCGTGGCTTCGACCAATCAGCCTTCCCCAGCCCCTATAAAACTGTTGCCTCTCCCTCAATAAAGTGGACTTGCGTGTTTACCTTGTCTCCGCGGTAGTTCTTCTGCCGTGCGCCCTCCAGTCCTGAGAGCCCCCGACAAGGGCCTGGCCTCCCTTGTCCCCAGTTCGTCGCCTGCTTCTCCGGGCAACCCCGTCAGCCGAACCGCGCAACCCCTTGTGAGACCGATCCCTCGTCTGCTGCCGGACCGACCCCTCGTCCCAAGCGGGACCGACCCTTCTTCCCAAGCGGGACCGACCCCTCGTCCAGAGCTGGACCGACCCCTCATCCGCAGCCAGACCCCACCTCTACCGACCGAGCAAACCGCCGCATTAGGGGATCTTAAATGCTTGCCACTTCCATTCGCTGGAAACCTCCTGAGAATTTTAGTATCAGTGTGAACTCCTCCCTGAAAGCACATTTAAATTCAGCTCTTAATCTTAGCTCACAAAACCACATCCCTAATGGGTCATTTTGGCAGACAGGTGACCCTGCATCCTACTTCCCAAAACATACTTCAGAAGGCAGGAGGTTTCTAGATCTTGAATTCGTTGCCATCCCTCCTTCCTGGTTCCTTGAGATAAACTGCCCTGGCTCCTGGAGCCCTGGGCTCAGTGCCAGCACTGACCCAACCCGACATCTGTGCCCCAGGTGGGTGCAGTGCCAGGAGCAGGAACAGGAGCTGAGCCGGGACAAATCGCTGTGCCCGTTGTCACAGAACTGATGGTCTAAGAGGGAAGGCAGTAAGCAAATAAATGTGCACGTAAATAACTGCAGATTGAAATACGTATGCCAAAGGAAAGGAGTAGCTTGTCCAATGGGAGAATCTAAGAAAAAAAAACTAAGAAGCTGATAGCTCTATGTTTTCAGCAGTTAACTAGGTGAGGTGTTCATCTGGTTAGGGAGGTAGGGTTGGTTCTGACCCAGCAGAAAACCTGAGCAGAGGATTCATGGAAGGAGGGAAGATTTTTTTAATTCTAAAAAAATAAAGTATTTAAAAATGTTTTAAAAATATATATGGGTTAGAGTGGACTTACTGATATTCTACTATAAAACTATTGTGACTAGTAATAGAAGAAATTATAGCATTGAGGAGGAAAAAGTGGCCACAGTAGGTGCTAAGGGCCGGGAGAGGGAAGAGATGTGATGAGGGGGCATTTTTGGGACTTCGAGTTGTCCTAAATGATTTTGCAGGGTCAGGTGCTGGACTTTACATATCCTGCCTTAACCCACTGAATGTACTGGGGGAGAGTGTGAACTACAGGGTGAACTATTATCTATGCGGTGCAGCAGTGCTCCAAAATGTGTTGACCGAGTGCGATGACTGTGCCGCAATGATGGGGGAGGTTGGTTGGTGTGGGAGGAGTACGGTGAGGGGGTGGGGGGATATACGGGAACCTGTTACATTTTTTAATGTAACATTGTTCTGTGTGTGATGTATATATCTTCCAAAAAATACAATTTACAAAAATGATGGGGTAGGGGTGGGGAAAGGAGTATATGGGAACTTCTTATGTGTTTTATGTTTTTTAATGTAACATTCTTTGTGATCTATTAACTTTAACTTAAAAAGTGTAAAAATAAAAAAAAAATAAAAATAAACCTGAAAATAAAGAAGGAAATGAAGGAAACGTCATGGCTGCAGCTCGAGAAGGAGGCGGCCGGCTGCAGTCCTGCAGGCCCTGGTGAACTCTCGAAGGACACAGCCCCTCTCATCGGAGTGGGGAGTTGTTGAAAGGCTTCAAGGTACAAGTGGCTGACAGTTCTGTCCTTTGCCTTTTTCCACCAGATACGCAGAAGATGTTGGAAGCTTGTCATGGGAGGCTGTGGGTATGGGAAGGAGTAAGCATGACAAAGAATACTATGTAACTATGTAGGAGTACAATTTGTGTAAATACATTTATTAACAAGCAAATAAAGTAATCCTTGCTCTCAAAAAAATCTGCTTCTTCAAAATCTGAATGCCCATGGACTCTACAAAAAGTGTATTTGCATAATTGAAGAAGCGCGTTGATGTATTACATTTCTGGAGCCCTCGTGGGCCCTTCCCAGGGGTCTAGCTAATGACTCCAGTTGCTTCTTTCCATCCAGGCACACTCCATAAACATTGTGGCTAATATGTCTGCCCGAGGTCTAAATATCTGAAGAGTGAAGCTGAAATTTTGCCAGTATTCCTGTGGTTCTAAGGCTGCCTGAAGTTAACTGTGACAAACTAGCCATTTTAGTGAATCATCTGAGCAGTAGCCTCAGCAGCACTGGTGCAAATTTTTTCAAATTGACATGAAGGAAGTCATAGATCTCTGAGCTGAAACATGCTATTGTAGTTTTCTGTGTGCCAAGAAAGCTAAAGAAAATAAGTGTACCAAGCCAGCGTGAATGCAGAATTCACAGCAGAGCATGAATATACGAGCTTCGCTTGCAGGATGGAGGATGGGTATATCTACATTTACAGGAGGCTGGATTCTTGCAATGGGTTTTAAGTAATCTTAAAATCTATGGTTCATACTGGGAAATGGTAAGAAAACTTCAGGAAACAAAACAGGAGGAATGTTCACACTAAATGTACAAAGGGCAAGTGACAGAAGTGACCTAAAAGCTAAATTGTCTGCAGTGTCGCATGAATTACCTCAGTTAATAGTCATATCAGTTCTTGAAAGAGGTGGTACTATTATCTCTGTTTTACAAATGAGGCTATTGAAGAAGTAAAGTAATTTGCCCAAGTAACAGAATTAGCAATTTATTCAGTTAGAGTCTGAGTTATGAATTAAGCTTAACCACAGTGCTGTCCCTCGGGTTAAAGTTGGACCCCGACTGCAGAAAGTGACCCCAAAAAAGGGAGACTCCCTTTCTGGAATATAGGAGACTTTCGGTTTAAAAAGATAGATTAAATACTGCAATTTGTTAAATTAGAAGTATCTACATTTAACTAGCCTCCTCCTAAAACTTATTTACAGACTCAAAGTAACTGCAAAACCTGTTGTCAGTGAGAAAACGAGGGGATACCTTGGACTGCCTACTGCCGATTGCACTCAGATACTAGGCCCCTAAGGCAGCATTTAGTAATGCACATTTTTCAGGGAAAGGCAAAAATCCAAGGATGGCGCTATGCTGTACCTAACAAAAATAAAGGATTTTGACAGTGTTACTTGACATAAGCTAAAAATAAAAAACAAAAAAAAAGAGGGAGTTTTTTGCCACAGGAGACACTTATTAAATATTTGGCTAAAGCACCACAAATTAAAAGTTCTGACGAAGTAAGTATGGGTCAAATCCTAAGGTCTGTCTTTTTCACCAAGTGAAAGACCTCCATTATCTGCTTGTTTTCCACAGAAATCGTGCCTCACCCTCAATCTGACTCCTACTGGCTAAGTTTATCTATTTGCCCTTTATAACCTTTCTTGATTCTCTTTGTCTTTGTTATTCTCCACTTGCCTCCCATTCCCCAGCTTCCACATGTACCCAAATACATGCTTAGTTTACTTAATCTTTAATATGATTTGTTAATTCCATTACATGCATGCTGCATATGCTGCATATTTTCTCTCCTTAGATTTGAGTGTTTACCACTCTTCTACCCACCCCTGCCTCTCTCACTCTTCCCATTTGTAGCAGTTTGATATTACTGGTGAATTCCAAAAAGAAATATTGGATTGTGTTTGTAAACTGTTCTCGTCTTCTGGGTGTATAGGTATATTAGGGTGTGTTGGATTTGGAGGTTTTACTTTACTTGATGAAATAATGACTAAGCCTTTGATTGGGCCACTTCAGTAGATGTTGAGTCCCCGCCCCCTCAGTGGATGGGAACTCACAGAGAAACTGCACCGCAGAGAAGGGAGGTTGGAGTTTTGATATTGGAGCCCGGGAAGTAAGCACACAGAGGAGCAGAACAGCTGAGCCCAGAGAGAATCGAGCCACGGGGAGAGAGACAGAGCCGGTATCTGATAGTCAACAGCTGGCCTTGTGGAGCAAGCAGGGCAGCTGAGCCTGGAGAGAAACAAGCTCCAGAAAGAGTGGAACCCAGGAAGCCTGAACCCTCACAGACGTCAGCAGCCATCTTGCTCCAACACTTGGCGACAGACTTTGGTAAGGGAAGTAACTTATGCTTTATGGCCTGGTAACTGTAAGCTTCTACCCCAAATAAATACCCTTCATAAAAGCCAGCTGATTTCTGGTATTTTGCAGCAGCATCCCTTTGTCTGACTAATACACCATTATGCCAATAACTTACCATTTCAAGAAAGTCTTCCTGGACCAATCTGAAGGAATCTGTTATAACTATTCTAGTAGAGGGTTGTAGAGAAGAAATAAATCAGGCCAATAAATATATTTCTTCTTTCTCCTTTCAGTAGGCCTCTGAAATAGAGAAAATTAGAATATCTGTGTACCAGTACTTGCATTCAGGTACACTACACACACACAAGCCAGTCACACACAGACATGAGCCAGAGAGAAGCATCCTGTTTAATTATACAAGTTGGGTTTTTTTATTTTTTATTTTTGGTGTTTTTAACCAACTATTAATTAACTGATATGAATGGAAAATGTGTCATTAATAATTTAACACAAATATTAGTTATTGGGGTTCTGGAAAACTAGTGAAACAGTTGTGCAAATATGTCCCTCAGAGAACGTGTAGACATGCCGGAGGGAAAGAAAATGCAGCAAAGGGCTAATTTGGGGTCACACTCAAAACTTATTTATCATAGAAGTTAGAAGAGCAACGACCTCTGGGGGTGAGCAATTCCTGTGAAAACGGACTGGGAAGCCAGGGAAGGCCTTGTGGAGGTTGGGTCTCCTGACCTTGGCAGTTGTGTGTGTGCCTGTGTAACTTCCTCGAGTTTTGCACTTAAGATACGTGTGCTTTACAGTATGTAGGTTATTTTTCAAGAAACATTTTTTAAGTTATCAAAAATAAAGACCCATAAGGTAGGTTTACTATCAGGTATTAATTTCCTACTATGTCAGGTAATCTACACATTTTTCTTAAGCTCTTTGACGTTCTGGAAAAGTATATATAGTCCTTCTCTCTCTCTTTTTTTTTTTTTTTTTTTTGAGGTACCAGGGCCAAGGATTGAAACTGGGACATCATAAGTGGGAAGCCAGCACTCAACCACTGAGCCACATCGGCTCCCCTGAGCTGGTTTTCCCATTTGTTTGCTTGTTGTTTTGTTGTTGTTGCTGTTGTTTGTTTCTAGGAGGCATCAGGAACTGCACCTAGGACCTCCCATGTGAGGAGTAGGAGCTCAACCATTTGAGCCACATCCACTCCTTGTCCTCTTCTTTTAATGAGAAATTATTGTTTAAAAAAAAGCTCATTTTATAAAGTCAACATGGAAAGAGCTAGTTGTTAATGTATTAAAATCTCAAAAATAAAAAGATAACCAAGGTTGCTCCCACCAGTAAAGCATGGTGAAGGAAATTATGCCCATCAATTTCTCTCCCATTCTTTTACCCCAAGTCTCAGGCACAAGCTGAGAGCAGTTCATTTGTATCTAAGAAGGAAAATATCCCTTGTAGGAAATTAGGTATATATTCAAATATTCATTGACTATCTACTATAAGCAAAGGTAAATCCAAATTTAGGGACTTATAGTTAATAGAATTACAGATGACTATTTAAAATAAAATGAATACATTTATGAATGCACAATTATTTACAGTCTATACTTATTTATGAGAGGGGAGATTATAATAAATTACAGAATTTAGCAATATTAAAAAACATCACAAATCTGGGGAAAAATTAATTAATTGCCTGACAACACCTCTAACATATATATTTGCCTGGATTTTCATCTGCATACTCTTTGCCAAAACTATTATGATATCTTTTGTAGAAAAAATAAAAGATAATTCTTGCCTCCAACATTGTTGTCTGAAATGTGTTATTTATCAATAAATGCTTAGCACTGTTTTTTGTTCTTCATAACTTACAGGGAATATGAATTACATTTACTGGATTGTAAAACTGGGGGGATGCTCTAAAGTGTGCTTTGAATATAAGCTGTAAGATTTTAGAATACTTCAATTATCTTGTGTGCTTGCTATCTGAAGTATTTTTTAAGTGATATTGAATACCTAGTTTGTTGTCAGTGTCCTCACTGCACTGGCCTATTTTAGTTTTAGGTTATCTTGCTCAATGTCAGTGTTTTGTTTCATATGATCAGGAGATTGAAAATATTTCCAGTGGGTTCGTATGCTCTAATCCTCTTAATTTATTGGTTTATCAAACATCAAGAGTTTATTCACCAGGCAAAGCTCATCTCTTTCTCTTAATGTGTTACTGAACTCGTATGATCTGTTATTTTGGTTAAAATTTATACCAAAATATTGCCATGTTTCCATTGTTTTTTTAAAACTCATCTTTATACTTTTTCCATAATGCTCCTTTTATCTGAATTTTCTGTTTAGTTAATTGTTGGATACACATGTACTATTTAGGGTTTGGCTGGTAAGTGAAAGAACATAAACGTTTTCTTCCTGTGTCCACGCAGGCGTCGGCCCTTTCTCCCGTGCTTGACTGACCTGCCCGCGTCCTGGGCATCTGAGCAGCGGCTCCTCCGCTCCCGCATGAATCCGCCGGTGGCAGGTGCAGGAGGCTGAGTCAGGAAGCCCCCAGGGCACTTGTCCTCAGCCTCAATCCACGTGCCAGGCAGGACCCAGGTGCATGGAGGACCTCCTGAAGGCGCTACCTTTAGTTAAGGGGTTGCCCGACGGAATATGGGACCCCTTACTCCAGATCCCTGGAGAATTTTAGGGGCGGGATAAATTCAGATACAGAGAAGCTCCAGGGAGGAGCGAGAAGTCAGCGAGCACAGGCAGAGCAGACGCCGGAGAAGTGGGCAAAAGCCTGGGGAGGGCGCGGGCCTGGCACTGCAGGGAGGGCACCGCCTGGGCAGGGCATGGCCTGGCCAGCCCCTGGCCTTGGACTTCCAGCCTCAGTGACCTGGAACCTTCAGCCCCATTGTGCAGCCAGCGGGCGGCCTTTGTCCTGCGGCCCGGCAAGCCGCGAGCCATGCGCTTGTGTTCCTAAAAGCTCTTCTAATGCCAAGAGGACTGGGAATGACTCAACTGTACAGGAAAGTGACTCCGAAGTAAGGGAAGATATTCTACAAAGTCAAATGAAATAATTCAGCAAGTGAACCTGCCCTCAGTTCAATGGTAAAAGTGCCTGCCAGGTCACCTAGCTAGAAGGGCAGGACCACGCGTGCTGAGATGAACGTGGGGAAGAGGCAGGTGTCTTACTGGTAGTGGATAAAATAGCTTCCTTTTGTAAATTTTACAAAATCGCGTAACCTTGTGACTTAACCATCTATACTCAAATTTCTGAGGACTTCCTATTGTCAAAATGAACCTGTAGCACAGGTGTTTGGGCTCCTTCCCTGGAGGTTCTGATTGGACAGGCTTAGAGAAGGCTCCTGGATGGTTCCGTGAGTGTCCAGGTGATTCCTGTCCTTAGAAAGGTTTGAGCACTACCGCAGCCTCTGCCAGGGACAGGTGAAGCGTAACACATGTCTACTGCTTCGTTGCACACCAGTGGCTTGTGAGTCTAACTAACCTGATATGCAATCTGATTCACTGAGGCTACCACGTGTTTGTGCTTTTAGCATCAGAGCCTGGGTGCACTGGGAAGTTCTGCAATTGCTGAGGAAAGTGCCGGGGACCACATCCCTGGAGAGAAATGCTGCCCTTTATGTGACTATCATAATTAAATGCATCCATCTTTGCATGCCTATTTACAACAATTACTGCTACAAAATTGTTCTCAATCTCCTATCCCGTGTATTTCAGGACCTAGAAGTGATGTGAGCATCTTTGTTCCCTGATGCTGTTTCTGAATTAGTCAGAGTTCAGTCTGGGAGCACAACCTCTGCAGTTGCCAAGATTGATTACAGGAATCAGATCACACACAAATGTTAAGGAGGAGGTGGAGAAGAAAGTTTCTGGAGGGAGGAGTGAGAGGATCAGACAAAGCTACGAGCCAGTTCTAAGTGATGGTGCAGGTGGACCAGGGAAGCTTATAGAAAAATCAGAGGGGCCATACACACCCAGTACCAAAGATGGAAGTGCAAAGAGGGAGCTTGTCCACAGGAACCTCCTACCTCCACGGCGCTACCATCCCTGCATCTGAGGCTCCTGCTGGCCAGCTGACCTGGGCATCAGAAGGGGAGCCAGGTGTGAAGTGGGGGACGATGAGGATAAGTCCACCCAAGGGCACCTCAGGGGTGGCCTTCAGCTGCTCTGAGCACAGTGGCTTCTAGGGGTGAAGTCTGCATGCATCACATCGGCCTTCCAGATAGCGTGCACGTTCATCTTTGGGCTGAGTTTAAATCTAGAACCATCCAGGGACAGGGTGTCTAGGAAATACACCAGCCAAACCACCTTGATATAGCACAATACGCTTCACTGAGGCTCTTGAAGAAATCCCTGTTCATTAGTGAATCCATGGAAATTTGTTAGTAAGTGGTATGCTGATGAATGTTTAAATGCCTGTGTGGTAGAAAAAAAAAATAAGTAAATAATCAAGACTTCATTTATAGTTTCTGCCAAGCTCTATCTAAAAAATACTTCTTCCAAGGTCAATTTCAAGCATTACTATGATGTCCCTGAATGCCAGGTTAGGAAGAGGTTCTAAAATTTGTGTCTCCTTAACTAGTGTGAACCAGTTGCAGCCCTCCTGTTTACTGATGACAGCAGGTATACTTCTTTATCACTCTTCCTTGACTCAATTTAAGAATTAGCAAGAGGAATACAGGTTTTTCTCCTTCTACCCACTCTGCTGCGTTAAGACAGTTCTCAGTGACTTAAAAATCCATAGATCCTCCATTTTTCTTGATCTGTTTTTCAGGACAAATATTCATTCCTTCGCTCTAATTCAGTACTCAACTCATGATCATACCATTACATATGTGTGTATATATATATGTAATATATATTTATATCATGCACACATATATACACACATCATTACATATAAAGACATATGTATCTATATTATACATGTGGTGTATATATGGGGACATTTCTCCTCCACAGAAATGGCATGGCCTGTAGTTGTAACTTAATACATTTTGAAGTCCACTGTGCTGGGCCTAGACTAAGCCCTTTTAGTTTAGAGATTTGTGTTTATCAGGAATAGGAAATTGTATTGAATTAATCTATGATACTCTGGCTATGTGTTTCTCTCTTCATCTCTCTTCCTAAAACTCTTGCCTCTGTGCTGTAATCGATTTTTTGAAACTCTATTTTCCAAGGAAATTATTCCTTTCATTTAGGTATTGGAAAGCATTTGAATAGAGTTAGTTTTAATTAGTCTCATACTTTTACTCTGAGTAATAAGTCTTTGAAATTATTTTACACGGTTTCCTAATTTGAGTTTTATAAATTTATTTCTGAGTAAAGTAATATATCCATTTGACAAACAAAGCAATTTAGTAACCAGCATGAAGCATTCATGTACCTACTTAATATATTCAGATACTAATTGTATTGTTTATAAGTGAAATCATTAGGTTCAAAACACATCTGGCTAATTGTGTTTTTTTTTTAACTTCTGCCCTTTAAAATTTGTTGTGAATGATATTTATTAGCAGTTAATGAGTGTCTTCAAAAAAGCACTTGAAAAATCACTTTTTTGCTTGACATGTTTTTTATTTTTTTTTTGAATTTTACTTTTAAAATGTGTGTCTCTTTAAATAGTCTGTTGAATTTTGTAAGATCATGGTATTGCCTTATATTATCAGAATCATCAAGATGCCCAGGTTTTCATTCATTTAAAATCTTTATTTTTTAGCCATCATTTGCCAGATTATGGAAATTTATAATGTCAATTTAAACTCTAAATCTATGGCAACAAAGATCTGGAAATTCTGTTTCCAGAAAAATATGCAGAGTTAATAATGCAGACAAGGCTCTTTGCCTTAGTACCAACCACTTGGATGGCTGCTCTCATAATTTTGTAGTAAACTTATTTTCTATCTCTCTATTTCCAAGTTTTTTCATTCATTTGTTCCAAAGTTTCATAAATAAGTTTCAGATACTTTGTGTGAAATTACGTAAACCTTTGCAATCTGAGCAGAAACATATTGGGAAAGTGTATTATTTCTCTTGTAATCACCTAACACCCATTCTCTTTGTTCCCTCTTTCTGAAAGTCCTATCAGTTAGGTGTAGGAGAGCTAATTGATCCTCACTGAAAAATGAGGAAGTAGGTTATAGATTCTTTAATCTTCTTCTTGTCCTAAAAATGTGTTGTTGTGTTTTTTTCCTAGTAAGAAGCTAAAACTAGAAGTACAATAAAATTTCACATGTAACAAAATCTCTAAATAAAAGCATTGAGGATTATATCCCATTCCCCCTCCGTGCTCTGAGAGCCGGGGCCTCCGCTGGGCGGAGAGTGTGGATCTGCCCCAGTGCCTGGAATGACGGGCTGCCTCCAGCAGGCGTGGAGGACACAGCATCAACCCACAGACGACACGCAGACTTTGGGATCTAATGGAGCTTTCCCTGATATGTTTCAGACTTGCTGTTTTCCTTCTAATTTCTTCCTTCTGCAATGCAAACATCTGTCCTAAGACTAGTCCCATCATTGTGCGTTGGAAGCAAATATGTTGTTTTCCAGGTTTCACAGGTCTATCCACAAAAGGAAAGGAAGTTTGCTCCAGCATGGACCATACCTATAACTGATTTTTTCAAAATATGTTTTTTTAAGGAAGTTTTGAACTTATAAAACAATCATGCACATGTGTGGAATTCCCATACAACACCCCTCCCCCAATACACTACATTGTTGTGGAACATTTGTTATAGATTTTGAGATATTATCAGACTATTAAGACTAACTATGATCCATAGCACACATTTGGCATACTTTTTCCATCTCTCCTATTATTAACACAGTACATCTTTGGCATGACGCGAGAGTTTTACAGTATTGCTCTTAACTATAGTCTATAGGTTACACTAATTGTGCTTTTCCCAAGCTTCTCCACATTCTCACCTCCTTGCAATAGTGATGTACACTTGTTCTAGTTCACAGGAGGACATTCTTGCATTTGGACTATTAACCACAATTCTCATCCACCTCTGCGTTCACTATGTCATTCAGTCCCTAGACTATTCTCTAGGTTTCTTTCAATTGACATTTACATCCCTAGACTATGCTTTTCAGCCACATTCCCACTTAAAAAACAGCTTCATTAGTTCTACTCACAGTAATGTGTTACCATCAACTTCATCCATTTCCACATTTTTACAGTCAAGTTAATTAAAACAAAACCTTCTACATATATTAAGCATCAGTATACCTTCTCAGGCTTCCTCTTATCTCCTAATAACCTACACTCTAGGTTTTAACTCCATGTGATTATTCTTCGTATTTAGTTCATGTTAGTGAGACCATGCAATATTTGTCCTTTTGTGCCTGGCTTATTTCACTTAGCATAATGTTCTCAGGGTACATCCATGTTATCACTTCTGTCCCAATTTCATTTATTCTTATAGCAGCATAGTATTCTACCATATGTATATAATTAGGAATAAACTTTAGTTTATCCATTCTTTCATTGATGGGCACTTGTGTTGTTACCACTTTGGGCAATTGTGAATAAAGCTGCTATGGACATCGGTGTCTGTGTCACAGTTTTCAGTTCTTCTGGAAATATTCCTAGTAGAGGAAATGCTAGATCATTCGGCAGTTCTATATTTAGCTTCCTGAGGAACCAGTAAACTGTGTTCCACAGAGGCTGCACCATATTACAATGCCACCAACAGTGAAGGAGTATTCCTATTTCTCCACATGCTCTCCAGCACTTACTGTTTTCTGTTTTTTAAATAATGGTCATTCTGTGCAGGGTGAGGTGTTATTTCATTGCTGTTTTGATGTGTGTTTCCCTGATAGCTAGGAATATTGAACATTTTTTCATGTGCTTTTTTCGCGATTTGTATTTTCTCTTTGGAGAAATGTCTTTTTAAGTCTTTTGCCCATTTTAAAAATTGGATTGCTTGCTCTTTTATTGTTGAGTTGTATAATCTCTTTATATGAATGGAAATCAAACCCTTATTAGATATGTGGTTTCCAAATACTTCCATTGAATGGGCTGCCTTTTTACTTTCTTGATGAAGTCCTTAGAATCACAGAAGTATTTTTGTTTGAGGAGGTCCACTTATCCATGTTTTCTTTCATTGCTCATGCTTTTGGGGCAAGGTTTAAGAATCCACCACCTACCACCAGTTCTTGAAGATGTTTCCCTACATTTACTTCTAGGAGCTTTTGAGTTAATTTTTTGTATAAAGTGTGAGATAAGGGTCCTCTCTTTTACTTTTGGATATGGATATCGAGTTCTCCCAGCACCATTTATTGAATAAATTGTTCTGCCCTGGCTGGGTGGGTTTGACAGCCTTTCAAACACCACTTGGCATAGATATGATGGTCTGTTTCTAAACTATCAGTTCTGTTCCATTGGTCTATGTGTCTATCTTTATACCAGTACCATGCTAATTTTTTTTTTACCACTTTAGCTATGTAATAAATTTATAGTTCAGAAGTGAGAGTCCTCCAACTTTGCTCTTCATTTTTAAGATGTTTCTGGTTATTTGGGGCCCCTAACTCTTCCAAATAAATTTGATAATTGTATTTTCTGTTTCTTTAAACAATTTTTTGGGATTGCACTGATCTGTGTATCAATTCGGGTAGAAATGACATCTTAATAATATTTATTCTTCCAATCCATGAGCATGGAATGTTCTTCAATTTATTATTTTAAGTTTTGTTTATTTGTCTGTTTTTACCAAGGCATTGTAGTCTCCTAGATATAAGTGCTTTATATCCTTGGTTAAAAACTTAACCTAAATATTTGATTCCTTGGTCACTATTGTAAATGGAATTTTTTTCCTGACTTCCTTCTCTGATTGCACATTACTAGTGTATAGAAACACTACGGATTTTTGCATATTAATCTTGCATCCTGCCCCTCTGCTGAAATTGTTTATTAGTTCTAGCAGCTTTGTTACAGGTTTTTCAGGACTTTCTAGGTATAGGAGCATATCATCTCCACATAGAGATCTTGATGCCATTTATTTCTTGTTGTTGGCTGATTGGTCTAGCTAGAACCTCTAGCACTAAATTGAATAAGAGTGGTGACAGTGGACATCCTTGTCTTGTTCCTGGTCTCTGCAGGAAAGCTTTCAGTCTTTCACCATTGAAGAAAATATATGGCCTTTACCATGTTTAGAAAGTTTCCTTTTATCCCGATTTTTGTAGTACTTTTATCAAGAAAAGATGGTGCATTTTATCAAATGTCTTTTCTGTGTCAATTGATAAGATCACGTGATTTCTCTTCTCTGGTTTATTAATGTAGTGTATTATGCTGACTGAGTTTCTTGTGTTGAACCAAACTTGGATGCCTTGTATAAAGTCCACTTTGTCATGATGAATAATTCTTTTTAATGTGTTGTTGGATTTAATTAGCAAGTATCTCCCTAGGGATGCGGTTTCCTTCAGGTCTCCCGCTAGCGAGACCCGGCCTCCGCACACCTGCCCGCCGCCAGTGACACCCTGGAACGCTGGGCCTCAGTCTCCCAGCCGCGAGCCCAACTGGCCACGGAGCCGGGCTGCCTGGACCAGCGCCTCTGCTCGCCGAGCCCTCGTGTGCCCTCGTGGACCGAGCACAGATCCCGGCCCACGGGCGAGGCCCCGGGCTGCTGCTGGGGCCAGAGGGGCACGGGCCAGAGGCCTCGCGGGCAGCGGACCGGCGGGTGTCCGCCGTGCAGGGCAGGGAGTTCTGGCCCGAGTGGGCCCGGGTGGCGGGTGCTGGTGTTCGGCTGGACCAGGCGCGGAAGGCACCGGCCCGGGACCCGGGCTCAGCCAGGTGGGACCCGGGCTCAGCCAGGTGGGTCCCGGGCTCAGCCAGGTGGCCCCCTGGCGGCCTCCGCCTCCCCCGGCGGTGTGTTCAGGCGCCTTGGGCTCTGAATGCCGCCAGCCCCGTGCGGGAGAAGCGATGGGCCCTGGGCACGTGTGCTAGTGTCCGTGCGTGCGTGCGCCTGTGTGTCTGCTTCGTGGGCTCCGGATCGTGTCCCATTGGTCGCCACAGGGGTACAGACCGCACTGGCCGAGGGAGAGCGCCGCCCGCTTCCCCGCTGCCCGAGAGGCCACAGGGCGTGGGCGGCTGGTTGGGTGGGGCCTGTCGCCTGGGCTCAGGGGGCCACAGGAAGTCTGTGGCATGGGGCCCATCGGCGTGGTGCCAGGCAAGGCAGGGAAAGGCGAGAAGGGGCAGGCCCGGTGTGCACGGTTCCAGGGCACGGGCCAGAGGCAGGGCCCGCCGGACGCCGACAAGTCTAGCGGGCCTGGGCTGTTGGGCCCAGGCGCAGTGGGCGCGGGCCCCTGCGTGCCCCAGCCAGGTGTGGGTTGGTGCGGGGCTGCGAGCACCAAAAAAGGACTGGGTGGCCGCTGCCTGCGTGGCTGCCTGCGAGGCTGCCTGCGTGGCTGCGCCGCCAGGGAAGGGCGCGCGCGGGTTGGGGTGGGGTCCAGGGGCCCGGGGCCTGCATACCTGGCCCTGAGGGCTGCGGGGAGACGGGCTCGGGGCGGGCAAAAGGAGCGCGAGCGAGAGGTGGAGAGGGGCGGCGCGTGGCAAAAGCCTACAGCACCCGGTATTCCCAGGAGGTCTCCCATCCAAGCACTAACCAGGCCCGACCCTGCTTAGCTTCCGAGATCAGAGGAGATGGGGCGCGTTCAGGGTGCTATGGCCGTGGACGCCGGCTGCCCCAAGAGCCCGCTCCACGCCGCCGCCCTGCCCACCCGCCCGCCGCTCTGGCCTCGGGCCCCACCTCCCCCGCACGCCACTGGCTCCCGGGACCCCCGCCGCTCGCCTGCCCTCACGCCACCGGCCCCTGCTCCGCCCTCGGGCCCACGGCGCGGTCCCCGCGCCACAGACGGCTCAGTCCGCGGACGGCGCCCTGCAGACCCCCGACCGCCACGCGCACCCCCGTTGCCAGCCCGGCCCGCCCCCGACTCTCCCGCAGCGACCGCCTCAGGCGCGAGCGCCGGCGCCCCCTGCCGGCCGGCCCTGCCTCACCACCCCGCGCCCGGGCCAAGCACCTGCCACCACGCCCAGTCGGCAACCCAGAGCCGGTACCGTCGCGCCCAGGAGGCGGGGCCAACCAGGGCCCGGCCTGCGGGCCCCCCCCCCCCACTCACACACGCCCGCACCCCGAACGCCTTCCCACCGGAGGTCGGGCCCTGCGCCCTGGGCCGTCGCAGCGGGTCCCCGCGTCCAGACCTTGTGTTCCCGGCCCCGCCGGGCTCTGCCCTCGACCGGCGGGGCCGCCCTCAGGAGCCACGCCCACCCGGAGGGCGGGGGTCGCTCCGCACGGTGCTCGGCCTTCCTGCCACACAGCCGCGCCGTGCGCGGGAGCGGCCGCTCTCCCTTGGAGCGTCGGCCACGAGCCGGCGTCGGATGCGGGCGGCCGCGCTGGCTGCAAACGCCCACCGTGGAGCCAGGTGGAGAGCGGCAGGTGGCCGGATCGGGGCCAGGCTGTCCGCAGGCCTGCGCAGCTGGGGCCAGAGCACAGGCCCTTGCACCTGGCACCGGGGGCTGCCCAGCCGCAGCGGGAGGCCCCGAGGCGCACGCAGCGGAAGCGCCCCCGGGCCGCGGCGGTGGGCGTGGCCTCGGTGCCCGCGCACCTGCGCATGGGCCCTGCGGGCTGCCGGCACGGGCCTCCCCTCGCAGAGGCCCTGGGCCGCAGAGCTGGGGCCCCGGCCCGCTGCCCTGCCACCCCGAGCCCCTCCAGGCGTCCCGGCCTCAGCCGGCCTAGGCCTCGCTGTCCCCAGCGCCTGCTGACGGCGGAGCTCGCCCAGCTCCTGCAGATGCGCCTGGCGGGAGTCGAGGGCGACACGGCCGCCGGCTCGGCCAGACCTTCCAGAAGGCGCCTGGGCACTTGCCGCCGGCGGGAGGGACCCTTGCAACCCGCGCCGCTCGCCCCGTGGGGGAGATCCCCTCGGGAGGCCGCTTCCTTCAGGTCTCCCGCTAGCGAGACCCGGCCTCCGCACACCTGCCGGCCGCCAGTGACACCCTGCACCGCTGGGCCTCGGTCTCCCAGCCGCGAGCCCAACTGGACGCGGAGCCGGGCTGCCAGGACCAGCGCCTCTGCTCGCCGTGCCCTCGTGTGCCCTCGTGCCCCGAGCACAGATCCACGGGCCCTGCCGTCCCCCTCCCGCCCCCCCCCCCCCCCCCAGGGGAAGGAGTCTCCTGCCTGCTGTTGGGGCCAGAGGGGCACGGGCCAGAGGCCTCGCGGGCAGTGGACCAGCGGGTGTCCGCCTGGGAGAGCAAGGTGCTCGGGCCCGAGTGGGCCCGGGTGGTGGGTGCTGGTGTTGGGCTGGACCCGGCGGGGAAGGCACCGGCCCAGGACCCAGGCTCAGGCAGGTGGGACCGGGCATCAAAATAATACTGTTTTTGTAAAATATAAATTCAAATAAACTAGAGAGCTGGAAACAGATTAGCAGCTGTGTATGGTATTGGAAGCACAGAGAGATTGAGAGGAGACGAGGTTTTTTTGGTTGGCTGTTTTTTTTAATTTTTATCATTATTGTAATAAGGAAAATGCTCTAAAAATGATTGAAGTAATGAATTCACAACTATGCGATTACACCAAATACCACTGAGTGTATACTTTGAATGGATTCTATTTAAGAGTTTCATTAAAATTGGTTTGTTAAAAAAATGAAGATAGAAATTCAATTAAAATAATTTAGTTGAATGGAAAGAGTGTAAAATAAGATTATTTTATATAAATAAGTTTTCTAACAACTTAAGAGTCAGCAAATTATAAAAATCAAACAACAAACTTAAGAGTCAGGATGGCAATATACTTTCACATTCGCTTAACTTGAATTTCTTTAAATTTAAAACATATTCCCTTAAACAATGTGCATTTAATTTCAAATAGACATTTTTTGAAGTTTAACACAGTACACTCATTTCTTAATTTAACATCAAAGGCTTAGATCATGGAGATCTTCAATAGGCAGTGATATATAATTTTTCTATGACAAAGAAATTCAATTATGGACATTTCCGGGCTCTGAGACAATAATATTCTCGTGAGTGAGCCCATGTTAGCGGTTACTTTGCTTTGTCACTTATGTATTCTGTGAGAAAAAATACCTATGTGCAAGAGCCATGTTGATGAATTTGAGGTAGTTTATGGTTGTGGCCATTGTGGATGTCATGGTTCTATTTGCATGTTCAATTAGAAAAAGTCATGAAAATCCCTTAATTTATATTCTCTTTACAATATAATTTTTCATGTAATATAATGGTAGTGGAAAAAAGAGTATCCATTGTCTCACATTGGTTGTCTGTCTTGGTCCATTGACAATTGGATTTTTGTGACTTTCTTAGTTTTATATGAAAATTTTGGGTCACTCTCTTCTTTTCCTCACTTCTCCCCAAGGGAAGAGGAATGGCCCTTCTGTTTAGTGAGAGTCTTATATTCATTGCAGAGCCGTTGTGGTGTGGTCCTGCCATTCAAACCATTATTTGAAGTCCTCTTTGTCTATTATTCTTATATGAATAGACCTCTCTCTTTCTTTCTTAATGTTTTGGCTGCTTACAGGTACCTTGGGAGTTCCATCTTTGGCCCTGCCACTTTCTGGGAAATGAATTTGGAATCTATTTTATGTTTATTTCACTCTGAATCTTGTTGCATGCATACCTCAGCATGTAAGTAAGTCCCAAGTTCTAACAGGATAAGAGAAAAAGCAAGGCAAACAGGGCTTACTAAATTTACCCGAAGTCAGATTACCAACAGCCCCGCCTCTTTCAAGAGTTATAAGTTATTTTTCCAAATTTAAAATGGGAAATTTCATTTCCCTTCTGGCTAGTGACCTTCTCTTTATTCATTATGGTCAGATCCCTGAAGCAGTGAAGAATGAGAGTTTTAATGCCCTGTGAACTCAGCCACATTTCTTTATAATCTTAATTTCATGAGGGATAGAATGAATCTTAAAGTTTCATATTGGCTGACGTGCTCTTTCCATATATGTATGGATGTGTTTGGCATAGTTAGGAGCTGAGCAAGAATGCGGTTGAGTATGCTGGTAGCTAGGTAGGGTTGTGGGCTCAGGAAATGCCAGTGAAGCACATGCTTGGGAATTTTGTGAACAAAAAGAAAAATACGGAGGTTCACATGAACCAGATTTCTACCTGTCTGAGAAGAGCATTAGAAAAAATAATTATTTTGCAAGTTCACAATATCTGTAACAGAAATATATTTTAAAAATATAGTATGGTTTGGGGGAAAATACACCAAGTGTAAGATTAGGAATATAGTTGGTAGTAATATTTTGATGATGGATCTTGCATAGTTTGTAACAAATGTTTCACAGCAATGCAGAGAGTTGGTGGAGGGGTGAAATATGAGACCCCTGTGTGATGTTATATATGTTTATTTTGTAAGTTCGCAATTCTTACTATACACGTATTGTTTATGTGTGTTCATGTACGAATGATATACTTCAATAAAAATAAAAACAAAAATAAAAAAGTAAAAAAAAAGAAAAATGGCAAAGAGGAAGGATAGAATGAACCTCTTAGTGCTGTATTTGAGTTAGAGGCAATTTTGCATAAACTCATGGTTTTAATATTTTTAGATATTGAAATAAATAAAATGTGTGTATGTGTATCTGTGTGTGTGTACATGTATAATGTATTTCCTACCTCTGACTTCTAGCAGGTATAGAAACAGTAACAGCCTAGTGGCAATGAACAAACCAAGTACCCAAGTCTTTGTTCTTTCATATCACTGAAAACACCATTGTCCCTTAAACAAACAGCGTTCCTTGGAGAAATACTGACTCCAAGACAGTGGCAGGACAAAAATACAAGATGAACAATTTTGTATAATAGAAATCTATGAAACCACGCTTATATAAATGAATGAATGAATGAATGAATTGGAGAAGAGTAAGTTTTCCTTATTATGGAATGCCACCTAATAAGTGTAGAAGGAAGATGGAATTAGGTCACCATCAATTGATTCAGCACAGACTTTTAGCAGCTAAGGAAGCTAAAAATAGTGGGTAAAATTTTGATGAGGAACAGGACACTTACTAATCTCAATATATCACCCCATATCGTCAGAAGAGGAGAATAGTAACTCGTAATACAGAAGAGGAGAATAGTAACTTCGTAATAGAGAAATCTAGCAGAAAATATCTTAGCCAAGAGGTGATGTTGGTAGCACCAAAAATGGGACATCATAATCAGTGGTTCATAGTTAAACCTGTTCTCAAAAAAAAAGAAATCCAGATTTGTAGCATTTGTCATTTTTGTGGTGTAAGCATGCCCACCATGCCAGATTTCAAGACATCAATATAATATCAGTGAATACACAGTTGGGAGGAAATGTGCTGAATTAGCTCCTGCAAGTATTTACAAGCCAGCTTCTGAACACGATTGCCAATGTGCCATATGATACAATGTCCTAAGAAACATACAGTATCAGAAAGTGCATGTGGCTCAAGTGAAAGAGCTTCCGCCTACCATATGGGATGACCTGGGTTCAATCCCTAGGGCCTCCTGGTGAAAAAGAAGAGAAAGTGTGCCCACATGGCAAGTAGTGCCCGTGCGAGTGCACTCCTGGTGAGCCAGTGCCCCATGCAAGTAAATCATGCAGGAAGATGATGACACATCAAAAGAGAGTCAAGGGGAAGGTCAAGGTGAAGTGCAGCAGAAACCAGGAACTGAGGTGGCACAAATGACAGGGAACCTCTCTCCCTATCAGAGGTCTCAGGGTCGAATTCCAGTGAATCCTAGAGGAGAGAAAATGAGAAGACAACACAGACAGCAAAACCAGCAGGGAGGGAGGAGGGCAAAGGGTTAAAATAAATAAATAAATCTTCAAAGGAAAAAAAAGGAAAAGTATAGCATCACATTTGTGATATCTTGCAAAAGTACACTTCCTAAATTTAATCATGAAGAGCATGAGGCAAACTGAAATTGAAAAACATACAACAAAATAACAGTTTGCATTTTGCAAAAGTGTCAAACTGATGAAAGACAAAGAATGAGGAAAACAAGAGACATGGTATTAAATGCACTGATTTTTTTGTAGGTTGAATCATTTTGAATAGAAGACATTGTAGGCAGATTGGTGAAAAATCAATGTGTCTGTGGATTAGATGGTTGTGTTATCCCAATGTCACCCTTTTTTTCTAGAGAACTACTTTATTTTAAGAAATACAAGGGAATTTTTAGGAATATTGGGTTATCATGACTGCAATTTGTTTGCAAATTGTTCAGAATAAAATCATTTTATATGATAGATGGACAGATAGAATCAAGATGAATATATAGCTAGTAGATATATGGGAGTTGTTGTCTACTTGCAACTATTCATTTGAAAATTTTAAAAGAGTTTTAAAAAAACTCTTTATATGGAAAAAATGACAAATCAGTCAGAATATTAAGCAATCAATATTTAAACATTTTGTTCTGACAAAATTGTTAAACATTCATGAAAGATAAATTAATCATATTTTAAAAGTTAGTTGTTGAGTAAAATACAAAAAAAAGTAAGTCGGTGGCAGAGGTAAAGAATTCAGAACAAAAGATTGACTTGCTGACAAACTCCTTTAATCAGCTCTGTGCTTTGAGTTTTCATTTCCATTTGAGTAGTCCTATGTATCTGGTCTTTTATTGTAAGCCATTTAAAATCAAATTTGGAGGTAGACAGGTTATAAATTATAAATGCAAAAAATATAGCAAAATTGGTGACAACTTGTAGCTGACAGTGTTAAGGGGAAGTAAATATTAGTGGGCTGAAGGTAGAATTTGTAGGGTTTATAATAAAATTTTCTCCATTTTCTTAGTTATTTGTCTTTCTAGGTCACAGTAAAACAACGTGATAAACAGATTCTGCATCTGGCAATTTAAAAAAATCAATTTTATTTCATACGGCAGAAATAAGCTCTTTCTTACAGTCCACTCAGTTAAGAGCCCAAAGCGAAAATCCAATTTGAGGAGGTGGAGCAGGGCATGCCCTCTGTCCAGCTCTGGTCTGGGTGCCCAGGTACGCAGAATCCTCTCAGCCCTCCCGGGATACCTGCATGTCTTTACTACCACCTGAAGCATCAAGACCTAGAATTTTTGTAGAATAGCAAATGATTATATGTTGTAACAGAATTACACACAGGACTTCTTATGAGTTTTCTTGTTGCAATTAATAACAGTAGAGGGAGCATGATACTTTAAATATACACAATACTTTCAAATACACAATTCATTTATTACAAATTCCTACAAGAGAATTATTATCATTTTATCGACGTAGGAATATATTTCAATTTTTTTAGTGACTTAGTCAAGGTACCAGAGCTAATTTCCATCTGTGCCAGGACTGGAAATAGGTTTTCTGATTCCCTATCCAGAACCCTTCCACAGTAATGCAACCAAGGAAAATGAACAAACAGAACAGTCAAACAACCAGTGCATGTGTATTGAATACCTACATGTGTGAATTACTGAGCTGTGGGTTGTGGGCTTTCAAAAATAAAGATAAGTGAGGGTCTGATCTCCCAAAAAGGCTATATTTGAAAAAAAAAAAAAAAAAGAACCAAGTATAAAGCATTGTATGAGAAGTGGAAAGCTGTATCTTTCAATACAGAGAAAATATATCCCACTACAAACACGGGTGGCCAAGAGTGGTTTCTATGAGGGGGTGAGAACTGAGCTGATTCTCATCTCGGTAACAGGACACCCATAGTAGGAAAGCAAGGAAGGACAACATTTCTTACAAGGATTTACAGTTAATTAAAATATTAATGTGGTCCGAAAAGTCACAGATTAACACAAATCATAGGAAAGCCAGAAAAATGTAGTATAAATGGTACAATGGAAACTTTCTTGGTTAAATTAGTTAGATCTATAGTAATATTGTATTTTCTACAAATATCAGCCAAAATATAAAAATAAAACCTAGTGAAAGGACAAAAGGACAGCAAACATCATAAATAGATAAAGAACAGGTGTTTTAAGTAGATGTCTCTTTTCTTGGTATAGAATGGTTTAGAGCTGGTCCAACCACAGGCACAGTCCAGTTCTCCCTCACTTCCTTGCTTCTTTCCTTGGCCTGCGCAAGTCTCACTCTAAGTCCTTGGGATTCGTGGCCACAGAGTGGGCTCTATTATTCAGCTTGGCAGCCAGCAGTTTGCTTCTGGCAGAGGAGAGGGTTTGACTCAGGAAGATTGCTTCTTTTGGAAAAAAGGCCTGGGCTCTCCCACTTACTGCATTGCCCCCATGTGCTTCTGTTAGTTACTATGTAGCTGTCAGGAGTAGTCTCTCTGTATATTTCTGCTCACCAGCAGGGAGAAACTTATAGCTTCTCCTCCCAAACTATTCAATTAGAAGATATATTTACCAGGGTCATAAAGGGGTAACACCTGAAGACATTTCAAAGTGTCTATCATTCGAAACACATTTTTTAGCATCCTTTGGGTGAACTATGCACTAACGATGCAGGAATGAAAAGACTCCTGGAAGTCAACCCACTTTGACTGTGAGTAAATGGATTGCGGTACAAACCCTAAATCTCTGTCAGGAATCCCATTTCCAAAAGCCCCTTTCCATGCACATGTGTCATCCACACAGGCTCACATATTATCTTGTAAGGAGTGGATGATACATATTTTTCTCTCCTTTTCTCTGTTCCTACTATACATGCTGATAATGGTTTGAGATTCATAGTGTACTGATTGGCCAAAAATGCTAAAATGACTAGTTAAGTTTATATGTCTGAAATGTAGGTGAAACTTTTAAACCCAATGAAACATTTTTTTGTGTTAGTTGAACAAGAAGTCCTTAAGGTATTTTCAGAATGGAATTTTTTAAAAACTCATTTGCATTTGTGACAGGTTATACTATTGTGAAAGTGTTTGCGTCTCGCTCAACTGGTATTTTTCTCTTCTTCATTCCAGGAAGACTGCCAGATCGTTGTTAATATTTGGCTTGGATTAAAAGCAGCAGGTGTCCATTTTCTAGGGTAAAATCTCTTCCATCTTTGGACACTTAAAAGTCTATGCTCACTGTTTAAGAAGCTGAGAGGATGGTGATGAAGGCTCGAAGTTCAACAGGTTAAAATGACTGCCAAGATTGGAAGTCAGTGACCTTCCCTTGGCCCGGCCATCAGCCCATAATTTATCACGATATCCTTGCAGCACCACAAGGAGGTGGTAGTACCTCAGAATGAAAATGGCAGCGTGAAGTACTTAGGCTAGATTCTAGGGTCAGGGCCTTAACTGGCAAAGCGCATTCTGTAAAAATGTGCAAGAGAGTATTGGAAGCACTAGAATTCAAGGGATAATATCAGCTTGGAAAAGGAGGATATTGGGAATAAAAAGCAGGGGACCAAATGTTGGGACTATTTAATATCTGAGGCAGAGAAGGACTCCTCAGTAATGCTAGAGATGAAATGTCCCCCCAACTCTATAGAATGGCCCACAGGGCATATTGAAGTTACTTCAGAGTTTAAATAAAAGAAATAGTCCATAGAGTAACGAAATTGTTATAAAATTCTTTGTAGTGATGAATGCACAATATTATGACTATACTAAAACAGTTGATTGTACACTTTTGATAGATCGTATGGTATGTGAATATATCTCAATGAAACTGCTTTAAAAATTAAAAAAAAATATTAAAAAATATGAAGAGAGAAGAAACACATATTTAAAGGAAATAGCCCATATCACATGTTTATGAACAAAATTAACAAATAATATGCATTTGTCAAAAGGTGTTTTGCATGCAGGAGGAGGAGTATATAGAATGGCAAATAGTGATTTTGAAGTTAAATTGATGGCGATTTCGGTAGTCCTGGTAAGATATGAAGGTGGCTTAGGCTAGCATGATGGCAGTAGAAATAAAGAATAGATGACTGAAACTTTAACGGTCTCATATTCAGTGTGGCAAGATTGGTCTGTTCATCTTTCTAAAGTATTTAAAGAAGCTGGTATTTTTTTTTTTTATCTCAGTCCTAATTGGGAAGCATTCTGCTTTGTCCTGAGTCAAAAAGTAATTGGTGTATTTGGAGAGGTGCCTAATAGATCTACATAGGCTGTAAACCCATGGTAGTTAATAGTGAATGGCTTAGTTAAGGAAGAAGTGGTTACTTTTGTACAAGTAGGAATAAGAAAGGGGAAATGGACTAGGGATGAAGTAAAAAAGCATTCTAGGCCTATATTTAGGGAATGCCATGTGACAGGAGAAATGAATTGTGAAAAAGAATGAGAGGAGGCTCAGTAGGCCAATTTAAGGAATTTGAAACTCATCTTACAATGATGGGGAATCTGTGAGAATTTTAATATGACATAATCTTATGTTTATTTTATTTTATTTTTTATTTTTTTAAAAAAATATAGTATATGAAGCTCTTAGGCAAGCTCCTTGGAAAATCATAAAAACTATTACTATATTTTTCTTTTTTTCCCCATTACTTATTATTATTATATTTTGAAAGTTACATTAAAAAAATATGAGGTCCCCATATACCCCTCACCCCTCTCACCCCACTCCACCAATAACAACAACCTCCTCCATCATCATGGGACATTCATTGCGCTTGGTGAATACATCTTTGAACACTGCTGCACTACATGGTCAATGGTCCATATTATAGTTTACACTCTCCCCCAGTCCACCCAGTGGGCCATGGGAGGAAATACAATGTCCAGTGACTGTCCCTGCAGTACCACCCAGGACAATTCCAAGTCCTGAAAATGCCCCCACATCACATCTCTTCTTCCCACTCCCTACCCTCAGCAGGTACCATGGCCACTTTCTCCATCTCAGTGCTACATTTACTTCCATTACTAATCACATTAGTTCCAGAAGAGAGTATCAGTAAGTCCACTCTAATCCATACTCTGTTCCTCCATTCTGTGGACCTTGGGATGGTTATGTCTGCTTCACCTCTGTATCAAGAGGATGCTTAGATTCCACTTGGATGATGGATGCAGCTCTCCTGTTTGCAGTTGTAGGTACTCTTGGCTCCCTGGTGTAGTGGTTGACGTTCTTCACCTCCCTGTTAGCTGGCCAGGGTAAGTCCAATAAAAGAGCTTTCTAACTGCCTAACAGCATATTAATTGGATTGGGACAAATGTAGGTTCAGTAAACATGTTAGAAAAATATCACCCTTATCCTGGTTAAAAGAATTGGTGGCTTGAACCAGATAGTTGCGAAGATGGAAAGATGGGGTGAGTGAAAGGGGGAGGGATTTAGGCAGCAGGCTACTAAGGGCCTGATGGCCTGATTAGAGAGCAGTATGGCATGATGGAGAGGAAGGAACTTTCCAATGCTAGGATGTGGGTGGAGATTGATAGTGTTGTTGACTGAGACATTGAACAAGGGAGGTCAGCCAGAGGCAGGTTATGATCAGGTTTGGACACTTTCAGTTTATGAAGCCTTAGGATAATCAAGAGACAGCAGGAGTCCTTTCATGGAACTCTTTATTTAAAGCTACTGGATGATATTGTGACATTGGTATTGTGTAAGTAGACATGAAGAATTATAGAGTATTGCGGTCACCCCTCGGGCTGAAGTGTGGTTTGCTGGCCTGGCGGGGGAGCAGCCGCGGCAGGCCAAGCCGCTGCCCCCATAATAGGGTGGCTGGTCGGACTCACTGCCACCCCTGAAGGGAGCTCGGCATGGGCACAGAGTGCCCTCGGGTCTCCCCTTCTCAGCAGCCATGCTTCCGTGGCCGCCCCTCCTCCCGGATGGCGCCACATGATGCCTGTAGGGCGGCACCCTTCTTCTTCTTTCTCCCTGCGTAGGCGCAGGGCGGAAAATTCCAGTCTGCCCTTTTCCCCTCCCCCGACAGCAGCAACAGCCAGGCGTGGGCGGGAAATTCAAGTCTGCCCCTTCCCCCAGCAACAGCGACAGCCAATCCCTAACCACCACCCCTCCCCCGTCCAGTACCGCCCACTGACCTTTCGCAGGCAACCAATCAGAACAGGGCGTGGCTTCGACCAATCAGCCTTCCCCAGCCCCTATAAAACTGTTGCCTCTCCCTCAGTAAAGTGGACTTGCGTGTTTACCTTGTCTCCGTGGTAGTTCTTCTGCCGTGCGCCCTCCAGTCCTGAGAGCCCCCGACAAGGGTCTGGCCTCCCTTGTCCCCAGTTCGTCGCCTGCTTCTCCGGGCGACCCCTTCGTCGCCTGCTTCTCCGGGCGACCCCTTCGTCGCCGGCTTCGCCGGGCGACCCCGTCAGCCGAACCGCGCAACCCCTGTGAGACCGATCCCTCGTCTGCTGCCGGACCGACCCCTCATCCCAAGTGGGACCGACCCCTCGTCCCGAGCGGGACCGACCCCTCGTCCGCAGCCAGACCCCACCTCTACCGACCGAGCAAGCCGCCGCAGAGTATCTTATCTTTTCATTAATGTTTATACGTTTTGAATAATCAACTTATTTCTTTGTTCTACTACATAAATATTATTTGTTCCTACATCGGAGTTATCTTCATCATATCTTCCTCTAATAATTTGCCTGTACTGTGGCGAGTTTTATAGAATGGATAGTTCCTTGACAACTACTATGTACACAGTGCTTACCTAGGGAATAGTTTTAATATATTAGAATATCAAGCATATGTGTTTAAGGAAAAAAAATGATTAAAACTTGCGTAGCATTTTCCCACGGGACAATTCATTGAGCCAAAATATTTTAAACTGACTCATGACCATTTTTCTTTATCTCAGCATCTTCCAGTGTGAGAGCTGCTTTCTCGCCCTTGTCCTTGGATCAGTAATTCTCCTGAGTTGCTGTGACACAGGCTAGGACATGTTAAGTAAAAAGAGCATTATATAAAAATAAACCCATATTTCCCTTTTCACACATTCTTTGTTGAATTTATTCACAGATCTCAGGGGGAACATGATTCAGTATGAGTCTCACAAAGAATGGAAAAGAGATATATAATCAAAAGCAACAGCATAAAAATAATCCATTGGATCCACATCTCCTCAGACTGACTGCTCCCTCAGCCCCATTAGGCTGAGAATTTGTTCCCTCTTTGTACATGTCAAATCAAAACAAACAAACAAAAAGGCAGAATATTACATGTTAAAAGAAAGCAAATATAGAAAACTAAATGCACCGTTAAAATATAATAAGATTTTATATTCACTGAAATGATATAAAGCTAGTCACGTCTTGTGCTTGAGCAGGGTAGAGAAGATGAAGTCGAACTTTTTGTTGTACCATCAACAGTAGAAAGACTCAATATATAATGCTAAATGCCAATCCTTACATTAAATCAGACAAACTACGGCGATTTATAAGCCTAAAAATAGCCTCACATATTTAATACTTGAAAAAGTGAATGCATTGGTTAAAGTGAAATCTACCTTATTTCTTATAGGAAGCATGGTCCTAGCACTTCCAGTTGACTCTACTGACATTTCCAATGAGATATTAGTGTGGCCACTGCTGGTTTTCACCTGGAATACCAAAGTAAGGTCAACTATTTCTGCTGCCAACTTTGTTATATTGAGGAATTTTCTTAAAGGAAAAAAAATAAATTGATGTTCTTATTATCCAAGGAAATAATATTATTCTAAAACTGTGTTTAAGATTTGCATGTAATTGGATCTTAGAAAACCTGTCTTGATGACATATTTATTTTAAAAGAAATACTAATGAGAAAATTGAAAAGTCAATGAATGGAGTGCTTGTATAAAACAACTACTAAAATTTTGGATTGTTCGCATGAGAAAGCGCAAAAAAATAGTTTGTAGATTACCAGATTCTCTCTGAGTCATAGCAGATATTCTTATAAGTGTCCAAAACTATAGAAAACCATAATTCCCAAGTAGATTATGGTTATTATATGCCTTTTTATTTCTAGTCTCAAAAGCTGTTAACATCAGGACTAACAAAGGGCAGTATCTTCAGTGCTTTCATTCATGTATTTTTTTTTTAATTGGAAGTAGGCATTGCAAAGGAGACTCTAACGTTTTAAAAACAGATGTGTGACTGAGTTAATAGTCTGATAAATGGGATGATAAAGTTCAAAATCACAAATCTTCTTTGGTGTTAGATTGTGCATGTAAAAGCAAAGTAAGAATTTCCAGTGAGGGTGTGGTTTATTTTAGAACATGTTTTTGAGCACTAAAAATGCTTAATGTTGATATTCATCTCCTTTAATAAGCAGTTGCAAATAAGCAAATACATGGGTAAGCTTTAATAAGTGATCTTATGAATTGAGATAAACAGTTTGCAAGGATGTAATTGCATGCATATTTTTGAAAGGCCAGATTTCCACTAGACTCAAAATACAGGGCTGTTTCACATTCTAGTTAACTTTCCCTACTGATTACAGGTATTTGTATGCAACTTTTTTTCAATTTATTTGAAAAGGGTCATTTTAATGACAGTATAAAATGATACTGTGGGTGCTATTTGTGTAGGATATATTTGGAAAAATCTGTTACTTTGATACATTTTGTGAACATCTGTAGTTAGTAAATTATAAAATTGATTTATGATAGTCTTAATAAATTCACTAATATTTTAGCTATTTTAAAATTGATGAATGCTCTTTTCTATTCCTGTTAAAATAGCTTCTGACATTTCATTTGGTTTTTATACAAAGAGGTGCTCATAAAATAATTTTTCTGCAAACTCTTCTATATATACAGATGGGCTTCAGCTCTAAAAGTATAATTATCTACAACCTATTTATTAATAAAACATTATAATTCATTAAAAGAACAAGACTACTGTATTTATCATTGAAATGAACCTTGTTCAAGAGTGTAAGATTTAGTTTAATTATTTAATTCATTTATGTTTATTTGGACAAATTTAAAGTGAGCATTTCATGTGTTATTTCTTTTTTAAATGGTTGTTTTCTGATGCTCACACCATTCTAATGGTTCGTGTCATTCTTTACTTCCAATGGATTTATAGGCTGTCATTTGTCTATTCTAAAGGTTTGTTTCAGAGTTTGAAATATGGATTATACGAGGAATCTGTAGAATTAACCTTAATAAAATCTGTACCAAAGGGTACAAAGACTGTTGAAATAAGTTACCAACAGATTGCCAAATGTCTTATCAAACCTTTTAAAAGGGCACTAAGATATCTATGCATCTTGTATTAATTCTTTCAACATCTTTAATGAAAATGCTGTGTGTCTTGTAGTATAAAGTTAGGTGCCTTCTTCACTGAGAGAACCCTTCCACTAGCTTCACAGGGAAATAGAAACAACAAAAATTTGGGGAAACGGACTTTGGCCCAGCGGTTAGGGCGTCCGTCTACCATATGGGAGGTCCGCGGTTCAAACCCCGGGCCTCCTTGACCCGTGTGGAGCTGGCCATGCGCAGTGCTGATGCACGCAAGGAGTGCCGTGCCACGCAAAGGTGACCCCCGCATGGGGGAGCCCCACGCGCAAGGAGTGCGCCCGTGAGGAGAGCAGCCCAGCGCGAAAGAAAGAGCAGCCTGCCCAGGAATGGCACCGCCCACACTTCCCGTGCCGCTGACGACAACAGAAGCGGACAAAGAAACAAGTCGCATCGGATGGACACCAAGAACAGACAACCAGGGGAGGGGGGGGGGGGGAATTAAATAAATAAATAAATCTTTAAAAAAAAATTTGTAGGGAAATTAAGCTATTTACATTTAATGTAATTATCAATAATGACTGAATTTAAAACTACCATCTTTCCAATTGTTTTCTATTTGACTCATTTGTTTTTTGTTTCATTTTCACCCATGTTTCCTGCAGGCTTTTTGATAATTTAAGACTTTTGATTTCCAAGAGTACAGGGTTCAGAGAGGTGCATGGTCATATGTTTGTTGACTGTTCCCTCCACAGAACCCTGAGGAGGGACTCTCTCTAGGGTCCGGCTGTGTCTTGAATATTTCTCTCAATCTCCTGGTGGAAAGGAAATGCATACTCCCCTTATGTCTGGGTCTTTGAGCTATCTGAGACCTACACCTGGCCTTAACAATTTGCTAAAATGTTAACTGATTTATTTTTACCTGTTTCCGTGGAAGCTGGTATCTGTTTCTCCTGTGCTCAGCTGAAAGTGAGCAGTTTGCATGTCCCAGCTCTCCTTGAAGAGGCTTGTCCTTCTTTCAATTCAGATTACGTGTTCACCTTGCAGCATCAGCTCCCTGATGCATTATTAAGAAGTTGTGATTTTATAGATTCTCTAGTATTTCTCCTTGTTAAAGTGGGATTGCTGTTTTATTTTGCAGATTTTACCTCATAAGTGGAAGTGGAAGTCATCATAAAGTCTTTTTTTTAAAAAGATTTATTTCCATTCATTCATTCATTCATTTATTCATTTCCCCCCTTGTGGCTTGCTTGCTGCCTGCTCTCTGTGTCCATTCACTGCACATTCTTCTGTGTCTGCTTGTCTTCTTTGTTGTGTCATCTTGCTGGGCCAGCTTCCTGCGGGCACAGGCCGCCAGCTTTCCACAGGCACAGTCCAGCTGGCCTTCACAATGAGGCCCTGGGATGTGAATTCAGGGCCTTCCATATGGTAGATGGGAGCCCAATCAAAGGAGCCACAGCCACTTTCCATCATAAGTTATTTTTTAATTGTATGGGCCAACAATGGGTATATGGATACTAAGGTTTTTTAGATTAGCTATCTCAGTTTGTCAGGGATGCTGTAACAAAGTATCACAGACTATTTGGTATAAACAACAGTAATTTATTGGCTCACTATTTTGGAGACAGGAAGTCCAAAATGAAGGTTTCAGTAAGAAGATGCTTTCTCTGAAGTCTGTAGTAACCTGGTGGTGGTGTGCAGGCAGACCATAACTCTATGTCTGCCTCTGTCATGTGGTCATTGCTCTCCATATCTGTCTCCTGGTAATGAGTTTGAAATTTCCTCTGCTTATGAGGACTGCAGTCACATTGGATAAGATCCACCCTTATTCAATATGGCACCAACCTTAACTAATCACATCTTCAAAGATCCTCTTTACAAATAGGATCACATCCAGAGGCCTAGGGACTAAGACTTGAGCATCTCTTTGTTGAGACATGATTCAATCCGTAACATTACCTTGGAGAAAGTTATTCTTGAACGACCATTGTGAAAAGAAATTATCTATCTATCTAATTATACCCACATAACTTTAAAGTAGTGATATAGTTTTTATCATAACTATGAAAAATACCAGAAGATTAGTAAAATAAATTAATTAGCAGGGAAATCTTACCTAGTTTGGATATGTTTCCAATTTAGAGTTTGCTTGAAATAGAAACTATTCATTCTGATTTTATATATAGCAATACTTGTTACTAATCATATTTTTATTTTTAAGAACTTCTTTGTTAAATTGGACAATTGTTGTGAGTTTATACTCTGCTAAATCACTAGAGATAGTTAATTTCTGAGATAGGGTGAGCCATCTAATACCATCACCTACTGGCATCTATTCAAAATCAATGTCATAAAGCTGATCAGTTTATTTTACCTCAAGGGAAAGCTTGCAGCAATTATTCAAGCCTGTTTTAGTGACAATGATTTGCAGTGATTTACGTGGCACCAATGTAATTCTAAATGTGGAAGCATTTTTATTTTACTCCCTTTAATAGCGTTTTCTGTTAACATTTACTACTGGCAAATGCAATAGAAAATTATACTGTACAGTATAAATCCCAGGTATCTTACAAAGCAGTCTAGCAGGCAGACACAGTCCAATGTGGAAACCATGCTCCTATGTCTAGGCCTTGGCCCTCACATATAAAAGACTCCACAGATGGAGTAGAACAGGAAACATAAAATCTGTGGCAATGTCAGTTTCATATCCGAAAGAAGACAGAAATAGGAAAGGAGGAGAAGAAGGAACATGGAAGGATGGTTGGAGGAAGGAAGGAAAGGAGGGAAGGGGGAGGAATAGGAGGAGGGGAGGGAGGGAAAAAGGGAAAGGAAAGGAAAAGAAGAAAAGGTAAAGAAAATAAAAAATATTGCAGTAGCAAATTTACATTATATTTATTCTGGGAAAAGGAGGAATTTGAATCAGTGATTTGTAGTTGTGAGAAAAAATTAGAA
Source organism: Dasypus novemcinctus (assembly GCF_030445035.2). Taxonomy (NCBI): domain Eukaryota; kingdom Metazoa; phylum Chordata; class Mammalia; order Cingulata; family Dasypodidae; genus Dasypus; species Dasypus novemcinctus. Next base: position 46,721,447 of record NC_080695.1, on the reverse strand, counting down.
ATAAAGTAAATATTACTTGTTTTTATTGAATGATATTCCTTTACAAGGTAGGATTAAATGAAAAACATTTTCCACATTTTTAGCATGTTTATAATTTGTAATTACTGTAATTAGTAAAAATGATCTCTTACCATTATTAAACATATGAAATATTTTACTATATCATTGCTGATTTCATTCACAATTCAAAAATTTTGCAGATATTAATTTATTCAGAGCATTCTGAAATATAGTATTAATATGTCAAGTAAAAGTTCCTTAAAACTGATTAAGCCTTTCACATATGCATTTGTGTAATTGATAGATATGTAGTAAACAAACATTATATATCATGAATAGATAGATAAGATCTTATTCAAAAGGTATATAGTTAAATGATTAACAAAATGATTACCTAGACTTTTTAAAAACTTGATAACCTGTTTGCTTTCCAAAATGTATTTGATGCAACTTAAAATAAATATTATGTATACAAAAATACAATTATTTTAAGGAAATAAAAGTTTTACAAAGACAACCAAACTAAAGAGGAGGATATAAATATTTCTAGCTTCCTAGATTAATAAGCATTAAATTTGAATCTTCTTTCCATAAATCTTTTTAAAAAAGGAAGTAGCAGTTAAGTAAACTCTTTACTTGCGCTATTTTATACATGATATTTGTCACTTGTGAGGGAGATAGTCTTTAAACAAATATTTTCTAAAAAATACAGAAATGATCTTTACATGACAATCATTCATCAATTTTTGATAAAAAGTTGGGAATATGATATACTTCACATTAATTTTTTCAGGGGGATGTTTAAATCAGCCAATAGAAAATTACTAAAATCACGTTACTTTAAGATGTCCTTTTAAAATTCCTTTTCTCCATACTTGTGTTTAGTAATTTAAAATGCACTTTTTAAAAAATCGATTAACAATTTAAACTTTATTAAGAAGCTTTATCAAAACCCACCCTAATAGTCACATCCTGTTACAACTTAAAGGGGAATTTCCAATGTTTTTATTGGCAGTGGAATTTTGAACTGAACATCATTGAAGTAAATGGTCCCCTGGGCTGGGCCTTTGGACTTTTTGGTTATATGGCCTCTGCTGTAAAGGTGTTTTGCTCTAACTGGATTTGACCTCTTCCATGTAAGAAGATCTAAAGTTTAAATGCAAAGCATTTTTTTGCTAAGTTCTTCATGGCTGTTAGCACTGCCCAACTTGTTCTCATGCTTATGATTGACAGTTCACAGTGGAATCAAGGTGAATTCATGGCAGTAGAGGAGAGATACAGTTAGGCAAGTCTTGTAAGGAGCTTCAAGCATTGCTTCACTATCAGTATCCTCTGCCATCCTCTAAACGCCCGTGTGGGCTCTCGGCCGCCTGTGCTCTCCTGTCCGGGAAGAGGCTGCTGCCGCCGCGGGCGCCGCTGTTACTGCGGTGAAGCCGCTCGGCCCAGGCCGCGGTAGCGCCCAGCCCGGATTTCGGGCTCCACGTGCGGCTAGACCCGAGCGGACCTAAAATAACAATGGGATTGAAGGAGCCCGCGCAGAGAGCAGGACAGCGGTTTCGGCAGCTCAGGATCCACCCCTGCGACAACGTGGACCAGCTCCCTGACATGGCACCGCTGCCAGCCCGTGCTCATACTCACCAGCACACACACAGACCCAAACACACGGGCCGCCCACAGTTCTTAGCTAAAATGGACTACTTGCAATTTCCTTTGTGTGCTACTCTCAAAACAGGCGTGTGAAAGCATCCAAAGGAGGATTAAATATCTGGAAAATGACTTAAGTCTTTTAAAATGAGAAATACTAAATATCTTGATAGCATATTATTTTAACTGAATATTGAGCTCTTAGGTTAGCCTTCTATGATTACAATAATCCTTATAAATACATGTAGAATATTAATATATTTCAATGCACTTTACTATTACATTAACAATATTAATGAAATTTCTCAACTTGAATGATAAGTGGGAATAAATTGATAGGTAATGAGAAATTGGACAAGAGTGAGCTTCAATGTACTTCTGAATATGCTTACAGAAAATTTCCTTCAGTGATACCCAGAAATGACAGCTCAGAATGTTGCACGAAATGGATGCTCTCTAAATGAGTGTTCTCTCGATGGTATAATTAACTTATCTTCCTAATGACCTCATGTTAAACTACTTTTTATACATAGTTCTACGTTGATTATTCAATGATTGAGATTTTCTCTAAAATTTTGTTAAGGTGCTTTTTAAACTCTGATTTGATGAGCAAAGAGTGTATTCCTGCTTCCTATTCAAACTGCCTTCGATCAGTTCATGACTCCCTCATTCCCGACTTGTTTGAAACATACTAAGGACAATGGGAATATGCAAAATATTGTAAGTCCTGTCTTCTATCTCACACCAAACAGATCTTTATAGGAATGTAAATTTTCTCTTACAAGATAATTTTAGGCATTCAATGTTAACTATTTTCTGACAGGAGAATCCAGATTTATGTGGTGTCGATTTTAATATAAGAGTAACATCCTGGGATATTTGGACATTTTAACTGGTTTTAAATTTAAGTGAAGGGTGCTATATAAATTACTTCATAGTTTTTCATTTTACTTTCTTCTAAAATAAAGCAATTCTCACAAATTTTCTCCATTGATCTTAACAAATCTGATTGTCTTTAGAATTTCAATAATTGATAGATCTGAGAAAGGCAGGGGAAGGGTAGATTTTATAGAACTATGGTCTTATAAAGTCAAATCTTGTGAACAGTCACCTACTCTGTCCGCACTTATTTAAAAGGCATCGAAAACTTTACACATACTAGCTGGCTGCTCTGTCATTACTTGAGAGAATTGTCAATCATTAAATAAATTCTGCTGATTCTTACTTTGAGAGTTTCACACATGAAAAGGAGTTTGATTTCAAATTTATAGTTGTCGTTAATTGAGTTTGCCCTTGTGACTCATGGGAGAGCACTTTATGTTGTTTACCATGTGGAGTGACTTTCACAGCAGTGTGCGCATGTACTTTTTATTTCATCTCCTCCTACCCATCATCAAAAAAAAAATGAATTTTGGGTATCCTTGCTTCATCACCAATTATTTGGACACCTCTTATATAGCCATGATCCATCCTCTAGACTGTGAGTATTCTAGATAGTGTAGTGAGAATAGAACAGTTCTGGTCTCTGATTAGGTGGAATTTACATTTGAGTGATGGAGCAAAATAAACAAGAAAACACCTAAGTAACCATGATGGTTACAGATTGTGATAAACACTTTTCAGTAAATAAACAGTTCTGAGATGTAGAATAACTGTGCTGACTCTCCTTTAGAATGGAAGTATTCTTTGAAAGAAGGGTGAAAAAAATATGCCCTGGTGAGCCACACAAAGATCTAGAGGAAAGCATTCTATTCAAAGGAAACTGCCAGCTTAGAGACTGTGGGTGGGAATGAGCCTACCTGGCATATTCATGAAACAAACCAGAAGTCAAGAATAAGTGGAGTGGTATGAGCATTTAGAAAAGAGCCATGAAATGAGCTTGAAAATTAGGTGTAACTATATGTTGAAGGACTTTGTAGTCAGGATTTTATTCTCAGGCCAAGTGAAAGGCTTTAAAGTGTTTTAGTCAGGGAAGTAAGACATAATCTGATTTCTATTTTAAACAGATCACTTGGGTAACTGAGTAGAGAACACTATGGAGACTGGCAAGAGAAAAATCTTGGTCAGGCAGCCGGAGCAGTAGTCCAGATCAAAGATTGTGTAGCTATGACCAGACAGGGGAAAATAGATGGATTTGAAATGCAAATGGGGGGTAGAAGTAACAGCCGGTGATGATAGGCGAAGAGAATAAGGAAAAGTGGGAAATAAGAATGCCCGAGAGTTTTGCTGTGAAATTTTTATTTGATTGGAAAAATTGATTTGATTACTGTCTGCCAAGATACGGGAGGAAAGAGGGATACTTAAAAATACTTTCTCCAAAGAGTCCACCTTATCAAATACATTCTGATTTCTGAAAATATATATTCAATTATTTTCCTATGAAGGTGCAAAAGATAAAAATTTTCTTCCAGTTTTAATTTTTATAAATATTCAAAATATTTTGTTTTTTTATTTTTAAGGAATCACGTGATTTTATGATTAAAACGTTAAAGTGGTGGGTCAATAAAGATTGCTGATGAAATAAATAAACATCTTTTAAAAATTTTTATTGTGGCAACTTATATACAGCATAAAATTTCTCATTTTAACTGGTTTCAAATACACAGTTCATGGGTTTTCATGACATCCACAAAGTTTGTGCTACCATCACCCAAATCCATTACCAAAGATTTTCCACCACCCCCAACAGAAGCTCTGTACCCATTCAGCATTCCCTACCCTCATCCCTGCTCCGCACACCCTGTAATCCACTCTCTGTCTCCATGAATCTGCATATTCTGGTTATTTCATATAAGTGGATCACACAGTTTTTGTCCCTTTATGTCTGGCTTATTTCGTTCAGGATGATACCTTTAAGGTTTGTCCACATGTAACGTGTATCAGAACTTCATTCCTTTTTAACAGTGCATTAATATTCCATTATACATATCACCACATTTTGTTTATCCATACATCTGTTGATGGACGCTTAGGTTGTTTTCACCTTTTGTCTATTGTGAATAATCCTGCTATGGACATTGGTTACAGATTTCTGTTGTAGTCCTAGCTTTCAATTGTTGTGGGTATACATCTCAAAATGAAATTGTCATGTCATGTGGTAATTCAAAATTTAACTCTCTTAGAAACTCAAAACCATTTTCCACAGTGCTGCACCATTTTACTTCCCACCAACAATGAAAGCATCTTCATATCCTTGCCAATACTTGCTGTTTTCTGCTTTAAAAAAAATAGTGATTCTATTAATTATAATAGTGTAAAGTGACATCCCATTGTGATTTTGATTTGCATTTCCTTGGGATGGGGGCTAGCAATCTTGAGGATCTTTTTATGTGCATATTGGTCATATGTGCCTTCTTAGGAGAAATACATATTCAAGTCTTTCGCTCACTTTTAAATGGAGTTGTCTTTGTTGTTGGATTGTAGGTGAACTTACATATTGTATGTATTAATATTAAACCCTTATGAAATACGTTATTTCCCCCATTCTATAAGTTGTCTTTTCACTTTCTTGATGATGACTCTGATGCATAATATTTTTGTAAATTTTGATAATGTCCAACTTATCTTTTTCTTTCGTTGCTCATGCTTTTGCTGTAAAGTTGAGGAACACAAGGTCTGGAATATATTCTTCTATAATTTCTTCTATGAGTTTTGTAGTTGTAGTTTTATATTTAGGCCTTTGATCTATTTTTAGTTAATTATTGCATCTGGTGTGAGGGAGGGGTCTAGTTTCCTTCATTTGTATATGGATCTACAACTATCCCTGCACCATTTGTTGAAGAGAGTTTTTCCCCATTGAGCAGACTTGGCATCCTTGTCAAAAGTCAACTAACCATAGAAGTGGGGTTTGTTGATCAACTCTCATTTCAAATCGATCTTGTTCTATTTGTCTGTCATTGTTCCAGTACTACACTATTTTGATAACTGTCACTTTCTAATGTGTTTAAAATCAGGAAATGTAAGTCTTCAAACTTTGTTGTTCATTTTCAAGGTAATTTTATCTATTCAGACTCCCTTGCCCTTTCACAGGAATCTGGAAATTGGTCTCTCCATTCCTGTGAAGAATGAGGTAGGAATCTGGATTGGGATTGCACTGAATCTGTAAATTGTTTTGGGTAATATTGACATCTTAACAATATTTAGTCTTCCACTCCATGAACACAGAAGCTTTCTCCATTCATTTAGGACTTTTAAAATTCTTCTTTTTAATTTCTTTAAGCAATGTTTTGCAGTGTTCTGTTTGCAAGTCCTTTACATCCTTGGTTAATTTCATTCCTAGAATTGTAAATGGAATAGTTTTCTTGATTTCCTTTTGAATTGTTCATTGCTGATGTGTAAACTCACGAATGAGTTTGTTAAGATTGTCTTGGGCCTTGACACATTGCTGAATTTATTATCTTTAGTATCTTCCTTGAAGATTTTTCAGGGTTTTCTGCATGTAGAATCATGTCATCTGCCAACAGGGAAAGTTTTTTTTACTTTCATTCCAATTTGGAAAACTAAATGTATTTTTTTTCTCTCACCTACTTAACTCTGGCTAGAAAACCCAGAACAGTGCTGAAGAGTCTGATAAAAATGGATATCCTTATTTTGTTCCTAATCTTAGGGGGAAAGATTTTGGTAATTCACCAGTCAGCATGATGACATCTGTGGGTTTTTCAAATATGTTCCTTTTCATGTTGAGGAATGTTGAGGAAGATCCATCTATTCAAGTTTTCTGAGTGTAGCAGTTTGGCATTTTTTATGACTTCCAAAAATAGTGGATTATGCTTATAAACTGGTCTCTTCCTCTAGGCATATTAGATTGTATTATGTTCAGAGGTTTCATGTTACCTGATTAAATTATGATTAAGGCTTTGATTGGGCCACATCAGTAGGAGGTTTAGAAAATGACTTGGCAGAAGAGAGAGATGGAGTTTTGATGCTGGAGCCCCAGGAAGTAAATACACAAAGAAGAAGAACACAGAGGAAGAGAGATGGCTCCATAGACACAGCAGAGGCCCCAGGAAGAGAGAGAGCCTGATAGAATATAGCTGACCTAGTAGTTAGAGCAAAGCACCTGAGCCCACAGAGAAATGGGCTTGGGAGAGACGAGACTTATCACAGCCTACAGCTAAGATTGGAAGAAGCTGGGAACACAGAGTCTTAGGAGGAAGAGGAAGGCTGAACCCTTGCAGATGTCGGTAGCCATCTTGCTCGAACAGGTGGCAACAGAATTTGGTGAGGTGAGTAATTTGTGTTTTATGGCCTGATAGCTGTAAGATTCTACCCCAAATAAATATACTTCATAAAAGTCAACATATTTCTTGTATATTGCATCAGCACCCCTTTGGCCGACTAATACAGTTTTCTTAACAAATGGATATTGGATTTTGCAAATTGGTATTGATGTGTCAATTGAGATTACCATGTGTTTTGTTTTGTTTTTTTTCTTTTTCTTTTTTCTTTTTTTGGCTTTCATTCTATTAATGTGGCTCATTATATAGATTGATTTTCATATATTGAACAATACTTGTATTACTTGGATAAATCCCTCTTAGGTGTATAATCCCATTGGATTCAGTTTGCTACTTCTTGTTTTTTGTTTTCTAGAATTTTGGCACCTATATTCATAATGGTAGTTGGTCTGCAATTTTCTTTTCTTATATCTCTATCTTTTTTTGTTTGTTAGTAGGATGATGCTTACCTCAGAGAATGAGTTAGAAAGTGTTCTGTCCTCTTCAGTGTTTTGGAAGTAGTTGAACACATTGGTATTAATTATTTTTGTAATATATGGTAAATTTCATTAGTGAAGTCTTCCTGTCCTCGTTTTTCTTTCTTGGGAGGCTTTGTTGTTGTTGTTGTTGTTGTTGTTACTTGTTCAGTTATTTTACTTGTTACAGATTTGTTAAGGTCTCCAATTCTTGAGTCAGTTTAGGTAGTTTTTGTGTTTCTAGGTATTTTCCCATGTCATCTAAGTTATCTAATTTGTTGGCATACAACTGTTCATATCACATTATAATCCTTCTTATTTTTGTGGGGTTGGAATCAGTGGTACCTCTTTCATTTCTGATTTTGTTTCTTTGCATCCTCTCTCTTTCTTTGCCAGTTAATTATATCTAGTTGGCTTAGAGTATTGTTCAAGTCTTCTATTTCTATACTGATCTTCTGCCTAGATGGTCTATCCATTTCTGAAAGTGGTATACTGAAGTCTCCTAGTATTAATGGAGAACCATCTATTTAACCCTTCAAATCTGTCTATATTTGCTTCATATATTCTGGCTTTCCACTGATATGTGCGTATATATTTATCATTGTTACATCTTCCTGATGAATTAACACTTTTATCAATATAGAGGATCCTACTTTGTCTCATACAACAGTTTTTTTTTTTCAATCTGTTTTATCTAATATTAACATAGCCATCCCACTTCTTTTTTGCTTACTATTTGCATGGAATATTTTTTGTCATCATTTCACTTTCAACCTACTGGTATCTCTGAATTCAAGGTGAGTCCCTTGCAGAAAGCATATAGTTAGGTCATGTTTTTTGTCCATTCTGCCAATGTTTGCCTTTTTTCTAGAATGTTTAATCATTTAATTTTAAATAATTACTGATAAAGAAGGATTTTCTTCTGTATTTTCTATCTGTTTTCGTAAGTCTTATTCCTTTTCTGTCCCTCAATTCTTCCATTTCCTTATTTTTTTCTGTGAGTATTTTAAGACATTTTATTTGTGTTTACCATAGGGATTAAATTTAACAACCTATATTTATAATATATTCATTTGATTTGATACCAAATGTCAATAACACAGAAACTGTTACTATACTCCTCTGTCCTCCTACCTTTATGTTGTTTCTTGTACATCATTAGACATTGTGTGTTCAAAACCACAGATATATCATTGCTTTTTTTATTTTTTTGCATTGTAGATCTTGTAAGGAGTAAAAAGTAACTTACAAACCAAAAATGCAAAAATAATGGTAATTATAATTACCCATGTAGTTGCCTTTACCAGTAATCTTTTGTTTTCTCTTTATAAAATCTAATATCTAGTGTCTTTCCATTTAAAAATCCTGCCTTAGCATTGGCTTGTAGAAGAGTTCTAATGGTGACAGATTCCCTCAGCTTTGTTTATCTGGGGTTGTCGTAATCTCTCCCTCATTTTAAAAGAGTGTTTTACCACATATAACACACTTGTCAATTATTTTCTTTCAGTCCTTTATCTATGTTGCCCTCCTGCTTTATTGCCCCTATAGTTCCTGATGAGATACTGGCACTGAATCTTATTGAAGGCCCCTTGTACCTGACATATTGTTTCTCTCTTGCAGCTTTCATGATATTCGCATTGTCTTTGGCTTTTGACAGTTTGATTATATTTCTGTTTATGGATCTCTTTGCATTTATTCTGTTTGGATTTTGCTGAACTTTCTAATATTTATATTCATGTCTTTTCTTAAATTTGGGAAGTTTTCTGCCATTATTTCTTCAAATATTCCTTCTGTCCCTTTCTATCCTTCTTTCTCTGGGACTCCAATAACACATATTTCGATATGCTCTGTGTGCCCCACAAGTCCCATAGGCTCTATTCACTTTTATTTAATCTGTTTTCTTCTTAATCTTAGACTGAACCCTTTCACTTATCCTATCTTCAAGTTTACTTATTCTCTCTTCTGCCAGTTCCAATGTTCTGTTGACCCCCTGTAGGTAATTTTTTAAAAATTTCAGTTGTGGTAATTTTCAGGTCCAGTATTTCTGTTTGGCTCCTTTTTAGAATTTCTTTTTCTTTATCAAAATTCTCATTTTGTTCATATATCATTTTCCTGATATGATTCACTTCATTCTCAGTGTTTCTCTTTAGGTCTTTGAGCATATTTTTGACCATTTAGTTTAATGTCTTTGAATGGTGTGGCCAAAAAGTCTGGTCTTTATTGAGCCGCTTTGTTGTTTTACCTTAATCTTTTGGTTGGGCCGTCATTTCTGGTTTCTTCATATGCCTTTTAATCTTTTGTTACACAATGTACATTTTATTTTATTTTTTAAGATGTTTTTCATAAAAGTATGACAATAAAAATAAGATTTTATTTAAGTGAGGATAAAATGAACTCTCAAGCCCACTGGCCATGAAAATTGGAGAACTAGACTGAGAATGGAATTTGATTCAAAATATGCTATTATATATTCTCATATTGAAAAATGTAACCTTTATGGAAGAAGAGTAGGTTGGATCTCTACTGTCTCCTATTCTCTCCATCCCCACTATTCTTTTTTTCTCCTCCCAATATTTTTTATTGTCTATTATTTTTAATATTTTAATATATTAAATCAGTGATATAGCCCTAGAAATGTCTATCCTTAAGCTTTTATCCACCTAGTTATATGACCGGATAGGGGTTTCCTTGAGTACCAGGAGCTAACAAAAACAAAGAACATACAAACTAAAAATACTTTTCACAGTTCCTGCAGGTTGACTCTGTGTTGGGTACTGAGCTCCTTTGGAGCTTACTCCTTTTCTCAGTGAACCTGAAGAACAGTCTGAACAGGGCCGTGTCTGGTCTTTTCTAAGTATGTCTTGTCCTGGGCATTTGTTCTTGGTCTTAATGTTTTCCCTCTTTACAGGGATCTGATGACCCCTCTTTTCCCTATGAAATAGTCTTTTTTCCTACTCCTGATCACTCTACTACATATCTTTAATTTTTAACATAAAATGTTTTATTTTGAATAATTTCAAACTTATAGGAAAATTGCAGAAATATTACAGAAAGAATACACAGTTTACTGTATCTCTGAAAGCTGATAATCCTTTGTCTCAGACTTTTAGAATTTGATTGTTTCTTACACTGATTTAGCTGCGGGTGGGTTGTTCCTGCGTACAGGTCAGGTTCTGGGACGGTGAGCTTGAGACAGTGTCCTGGTTCAGTCCTTCTGGCTGACACCAGTATACAGAAAGGGGCTCTCTCCAGCACCCAGAACAGAGACCCACACTGAGATTGTGGGCTGGCTTCACACTGTGCTGGGAGGCAGGTGAGGAAAGAACCAGCAACAGTTTTCCTGCAGTTTTTAAATTACCTTTTTCTAGATTTGGAACTTACCCAGTTACTGCAGTGCTTTGTTTTTGGAAACTCAAATAAAGATGGCTCTGTCAGTTTTTGCTGGTTATTTCAAGATTTTGTGTTTGGGAGGAAACCCTGGAACATCTCTCACCACCATCTTTTCATGTCATGCCTCTTAGCTACATCTTTTTAATGCCTTGTTTTCTTATTTGTTCCCAACTGTGGAGGGTTTATTGTCAGTTTTCTTCTCTGAATGTCTGCTGCAAATGTTGAAACTTCCAACTCGTAACAGCGTGCTTCTTTTCCCATTGACTGTTACAGCATGAGTTAGCACATAAATTGTGAAGGAAACTGAAATATTTGGGGTTTCTAGCTTATTATATGAATCTACATAGTTCTGAAAAATGCAAGATATTTATTTTCTTTGTAATGCAGCTCTCTTTATGGTTTTGAAAGCTATCTATTTTTTAGTTTGCTTTCATTAAGTGCTACATTGTTTACTTGAATCTAGTCTATAATTGAACGTGTAATGTAAGTATTTGATTTTGCAGAAAACTAAAATTGTTCAGACAGTGGGTTTATGAGTCCACATTTGGGAAAACTACAGGGAAATTATTTAATAGACATTAAACTTACATTATCTGTACTTATTTAAAATATTAAGACAAATTCAATTCTCAATTCTCTGCTTTTACCCTTTCTGTATTCATATAAATACTCTATGACCAGATAATTGAATCGTGGAAGGGGTTGTCCTCCAGAGAATATAATTCAATAGGGGCTCATAATTAGAAATATATTATTTTACTAACAAGTTGCAGTCACTTGAAAATCATTATTACTCTATTTTTAAAGTCAGTTCTTTGGTTTTAGGATATTTTTTAAAATGACAGACCATAAATTTTGTGATGCTACACTATCATCTCTTGGATGTTAAAACTTGAAAGAATTCTCTATTCTATCACAGCTCTTGCAAAATTTTGATGGCAAGTAATTAGGGAATAAAGATGCTAGAAATGGAATAAATAATGACTAATGGATATGTGATTTAGCCAACCACCAATTAATCATTTATGATCAACTGAACCCTATTAGATTTTTTGATCAAGGAACTAGACACAGGGGAGTGGATGTTGGTCATATAAATGGAATTGAGGCAGGTTGGAGGGATAGTTATGAGAGTCAAGAGATATTAGAAGTGGATATGAGAACAGGGCCACTCCCCAAACTTTTGGATTGTCCCAGCGTCCCTTCACTAATGTTGCCTGGTCTTTTTATGTTCTGCACAATAAGTGAAAATAAGGTCAAAACTTCCTTTCCTAAAGGAGAAATGAGTTTATATGGCTACGAGTCTCTAAGAAAGAGTCTGGATGCTGTCAGAAGGATTGCCCTTATGCACAACTGAGCAGAATCTAAGAGACAGATGAAGTAGATACAACCCCAGGTATTGGTTCCTTTGAGGGCTAAAGAGACCCACGGGCTCTATGGTCATGGCAGATGGTGTTCACTGCCATGTCAGATGGCCCTTCTTTGGAGCTGGTGTTTCTGCGTGATGAAACTGGATTCAGATGGAATCTCTTTTCATTAGACTTTCATGCTACTTTACTGGAATTGTACTTGGTGTTGGGGTTTAAGATACATTTAGGGGATTTGAATCTCTGGACTGACAATATGATAGCCAGGCCCTGAGCCTCAACAGACTTCAGCTCCTACAATCTGATTTATTGGACTTACCTCACTCAGCTAAGATGGAGTTGAAGAAGGACAACCACCACACCATGGAGCCTAGAGTGCCTACAACTGAAAGCAGGAGGATTGCATCCACTATCCATGTGGAATCTGAGCCTCCTCTTGACATAGTGATGCCATGGACATAACCAATCCAAGGTCCACAGAGAAAAGGTGGCATTGGAGTGGAGTGGGAAAAGTGGACATGGTGGCTGATATGGGGAATGGCAGGAAGAGATGAGATGTGGAGGCGCCTTTGGGACTTAGAGTTGCCCTGGATGGTGCTGCAGGGGCAATCACCGGACATTGTAAATCCTCCCAGGGCCCACTGGATGGAATGTGGGAGAGTATGGGCCATGATGTGGACCATTGACTATGGGGTGCAGCGATGCCCAGAGATGTACTTACCAAATGCAATGGATGTATCATGATGATGGGAGTGAGTGTTACTGGGGGGGAGTGGTGGGGTGGGGGTGGTAGGGTTGAATGGGACCTCATATTGTTTTTTTAATGTAATATTTTTACAAAATCAATTAAAAAAAAAACAACTTCCTTTCCTAGAGAACTCATCACAGTTTATCATGAAATCTTAAAATACTTCCTAAAGTAAGTGAAATTTGCAAGAAAGCTTTTTATGGCACTTCTTTTTTTATGGCACTTGTTTATTTTTCATTTCAAAATAGTCTGTTCTCCACAATGTTTCCATTCTCTTGAACTAAAGTGATAACTCTCTAACTGACGTTTCTGTCTCTGCCTTTTTTTTAATCACAGTGTTGCACTCTTCATTGTTCCATAATGTCACTTTGATCATGTGATTAAAATCATCTTAAAAATCCTTCAGTGCTGTGCCATTATGCAATGTCGTTTTCTTGGTACTCAGGACTCTTCATAATCCCAAAAGATATATCTCTGTCTCTTTTCTTTTAATTCAGACTGATGTAGTCCCTCAAATGCCTTATAAGTTTTCACTTTCAAATAAACGCTTACTGCATTCTCCTTGCCTCCTGTACTTTCCTAATTATCCTTATTATACTTCTAGAACTGCTCAAGATGTTCCCTTCTCTAAGTCCTGAATATATCAATTCATGTTCATTTCTTTCTCTTCTGCTTTTTGTTCCTCTTCTGCTTTTTGTTCTTCTGCTTTTTGGTCCTTTGAACCCCATTAAATTGTTAGCCCTTTGGGATCATAGGCAATGTTAGGATCCCCCAAGTTTGCCTCTTTCTTCTTTCTTTAATCTCCTCATTGAATTCAACAAATTTTGTTGGCTCCTTTGTTTTCTTGATATTTAATTATTAACTGATATATGAAATCTGGGGAAAATGCTTAAAGAGATCAGGGATGCAGCTGTGGTCATATCTTGCTTTCCACATTGAATTTTAAACACATTTATAATTAAACTCTTTAATGTGTGAATAATTTTTGAATTTTACGTATTTATTAACTGCCTTGTATTTTCTATAGGTGCACATGATGCATGTAGTCATTAAAAAAAAGCATTTACTAAGGCTATTGTTAGAACCCAACTCCAAAAGGGCACAAGTTGTGCAGCCACTAGACCTGAGAACACACCTGGCATTTAGTCAGTCATACGCTTCACTGGGACTTACGGACAGGAGAGAATCTCTGATGGCAGTTCAGAGAATGAAGAGAGCACTCCACAAAGAGACAGAAAAATGAAGGGTGATACCAGGGATTTCAGAACTAAGACATTCCATAGGGCATGAGAACAGAGATCTTGGTAGGTTCACGTGAAGCACACATATGGGGTGCAGACATTTAGCAAAAACATGAGCAGACAATGAGCAAAAGCAAGAGTAGGCAATGAGAAAAGACAACAAGAAAAGATAACCAGCAGACAATGAGCAAAAACAAGAAGGAGACAATGAACAAAAGCAAAGAACTGGCAGCAGATGTGCTTCAAGTTGTTGATTGCCCACCTCCCACATGAAGATCCTGAGTTCAGTTTCCAGTACCTCCTAAAGAAAAAACAAACAGACCACAGGCAGACAATGAGCAAAAAAACAAAAAACAAAAGTTAAACAAAAAAAGTAGCAGATGAGCTAAAGCAATGGGCAACAACAACAACAAATAAACAACAAGCAAAAACAGCAAGCAAACAGATGACAGAGCCATCTTGGGGTGGGGGTAAAGTATGAATCAGGCAATAGAATGACTTAAGTAAATTAATCCACATTTTTCATGCAACAGAAATTTTTAAAAATATTCCTTTATTTCATTATTGCACCATCAATTTCTTAATTTTATTTGCAAAGAATAATTGTATATCATTGCATTATATATTACCTTTGTTATGAAATGTGGTTAAGAGTTAATAACTTGCAAATGTTAAGTAATATCAAAATCCTCTATGTCACTTTATTTCACATTTTGTTTCAATGTGAATATGATTACTTTGCATAGATTTCTGACATTATATTTTAAATGTTGTGAATATATATATTAGTCCAGCATGTTTCCTCGCATTTCTGGAACAATAAATATCAAAAAGATCTGATTGTAATGATCAAATAGCTATATCTAAAAATTTAGGATTATATCTTGAGCATAAAATAAATCATTATAGAACAAGTCAAGAAATGTTTATATAAGGAACTGGATAATAAGTATTGTAACATCTATAAACTATATGTAAACAGTTAGGGATGGAACGATTTTTCTCAGTATGTAGTATGTTGACTCCAACTATAAAACCTTGAAACAAGACACATTTATGAAAATTATGGTTATTTTTTACTAAATATTTCAATAAAACTGCTTGAAATAGTCCGTTTCCCTGTTGATTTGGCCTGTGGGTTTTAAGGATTTTAATTAAATCTGAATATCTGGTACTTGCTGTATAAATTAAAAATCCAGAAACCATGTGAATATGAACTATTTGTAATGCATCATATATGTACAAATATTCACTTATATTAAATGTCTACATTTAATGTCATTATTCATCTTAATATAGCTGATATACAAATTAAGCAACCTAAGAAGCCCTTAAAATATTATTGTCATTGTTATCTCATTAAAAATAAAATGGGTCTTTACTAAGAAATGCTATAAAATACAATGAATTCATTTCTGTGTAATTGAGACTAAGTTCAATTGCAATGTTTGATATTTAAATTCTAATTAATTGTAATTTTCTAAATTTCTTGAGCCACATGTATGTCTAATAACTTTGCATGTGCATAAAAGTTGTTTGCATTGATAATAAATAGCTCCATGGGAAAAAAAAGGCACAACTGTATCCTTAATAAGGACTGTGGGAGAGTGTGGGCTATAATGTGGACCATTGACCATGAGGTGCAGCGGTGCTCAGAGATGTATCTCCAAATGCAATGAATGTCTCATGATGATTGAGGAGGTTGTTGTTATGGGGGGAGGAGTGGGGTGGGGGCGGTGGGGGGTATATGGGGACCTCATATTTTTTGAATGTAACATTAAAAAAATGAAGAAAAAAAATAATTCCCATTCACAAAAATAATCGTAAAATTCAAATCAACCATATACACACAACTCAGGACCCTATGTAAAGCCAGATGTTTCATTTTTCAGTGCAAGAGAGGAATAATTTAAATAAGGAGTCTTGTGCACTCTTAACCTGTTAATTGTTATTTCATAAATAGATACATTTCATCAAAGGCAACTCCTTTCATAGCATTAGTTCTTTATTAAAAGAAAATATGAAAAAAAAAACATTATTTAGCAGCCAAAATATCCTTAAAGTAATGACTGACATCATTTTTTGTCAAAGTTCATCATCCTTTCATCTAATTTTTATTAACAAATCAAGTACATCTTGGCTTCTTCTGGACAGCAAGCTAGCTGCAGTATGTGTATTAATGAACAAAGATGAACAGTTTTTGTCTCAATGGATTTATAGTCCTGTCAAGCCAGATAAGTAAGTTAATGGTCCAGGACAATTTTACTCTTGCTACGACACATAGGATTATATTGTGTGCTAGTGGGATGAGTAAGAAACTGACATTTATAAGATCTGGGTCTTATAACCACATTATGTCATTTTCTGGTTATAGGAACTTGGATAAATTACTTAAACCTCTCTGAGACTTGACATTGTTATCTATAAATGAGAATATTGGAAAAGATCAGTGCTTCTCAAATGTTCTGTAGAACACCAGCTCCCTGTATTACTAATGGGTGGTACAAAGACTGAATTTGCTCTGTGATCAATTAAATATTTGAATTTCAGAGTTAAATAAAGTTGAAGAAGGTGAATCCCTGCTGGATTTCTCTGTGTTTTTAGTATACTAACATACTTTATGAAACACCAAAAGGGGGATAAAATATTCAACTCCCCCCAAGTTATCTTATCATCTGTGTTAACACTGGACACACAATCTCCTATGATTTCAAGAGCCCAAGCAATGTAATAACAATAATCTATAATAATAATAAAAATAATAAAACTAAGTCTTTAATGAAATTAAGGAATAGAAATAACATTTATTCATAATAGTGTTTATTATGTGGGCTGAAACTGTTCAACAGTTTATAGATAAAAGAAAACATTTTTAGCTCCATATACACTCTAGACTTCTTAGGTATTAAATGAGGGGAAAAAACTGTTTGCTTTGATTTTCTTGGATGTTATTTTTATTAATGGACTTTTCTCAATCAATAACATTTGTGGTTATGGAAGTTTATAAACTCATTAATAAACAATGAGGTACAAAACTCTGTATCCAGAGTAACACATTTATATTATGTCTATGAGACCATGGCATTTTGTCATTTATTTTCTGTATAATCAAACTTACATGGGTCTCCCTAAGTGAAGATGTGATTTCTTACTCCACCTGTGTCTGGATTTACAGAGACAGTTGAAAATAATTCTGTCTTAGGTTGTATTATACTTAAATGCACATAAAGAAAGATGAATTTTTACAAAATATAAGTTTTTCCAAAAGATTTGTTGTTTAATTGTTTTCACTAAACTGTGTGAGCAAGATTTCTTCTTAATAAAGATAGAGGATAGTCTTCCCAATTTTCTATAGTGTGTATGATTATCTACCTATATGTTGCATGTTCAAGTACTCACATACATATTCTTTGACTTCTTTCCCTAACAAATAATCCAACTCAGTTGATCTCTCCACTTGGATTGCTTTCCTCTCTCTTTGGTTACTTCATTCATTGCAACTTGGAGATTTTAGTTAGAATAGCATATTTTTTAAGTTTCTAATGGTAAAATTCACCATCTCAATCAATATGAAGACAATGCCAAGTAGAAGAAAGTTGTCTAAATGTACTTCAACTCATTTTACCTACAAAATCCTATTTTTCCTTTCTAAACATTTGATAAAAATTGCAAGTTTATCATAAGTTTCAGAGTAATTTTCATTTATAAGTTTTAAACAAACTATATTTTGAAATTTGTGTAATGGTTTTGGATTAATGCCTACAATAAATTCCAGAGACATGATGAGGCTTATTATATGTGTCTATTTCATAGCTTTTACATTTTATGGTCCATAGTGGGTGAAGTCATTAAACTGTATTTCTGTTCAAATTAGGGAACTTGTCTTTTTATGGCTTTGTTTTGTTTTCTTTGCTTTTCCACATTAGAGTGCCAGGATTTTAAACATCTATTGTGAGATATTATACTTAATCCTAATTATATGTCAGCATATTTTAAATGTCCAAATTTTAATATTTGAAATGATCAAATAAATATATCTGTTGATACTATTAAATAAAACACCATGGTTCATAAAATTTTTTTCTGTTTTATTGCTTTTTGATAGCAGTGGTAAGGTCTAAACCTTATAAAAATGAAGTGGGCTCAGTGGTTAAGCACCTGCTTTGTATGCACGAGGTCCCAGGTTCCATCATGGTAGCTCCTAAAAAAATTAATTAATAGTAATATCAACTTTTAGAGCTGTTGTGAGAATTGATCTATTTATTTCTGCATATTATGTAGCATATCATTAACAAATACTTTCTAGTAAAGATATGTGACCAAAATATAAACATTAATTTAATTTTTACTGAGAGCCTCCATGTACGAGGAACAGGTACATTTTGAGAAATTGTCTTTAAACTTAAGCAGATTCATAGTCAAGAGGGAGCAAAAGCCCCTTAAGCAACTAAAGTAAAACATTTGTATTACGTGCTGTAATTAGAAACAAAATTCAGTCCTGAAGACTTGCTTTCACTTAGCGTGGTAGAGTTGTTTGAATTACATGTTTTTGGGAGACAAGGATGCCCTCGCGGGACTGACGCTGTTGTTCATTTAACAGCCACATGTGGAGGAACGTTGCCCAGCTGGGGCCGTGATCCTGAGTCCAGGATTTCCAGGCAGCTTCCCCAACACCCTAGACTGCCCTAGGAAGATCTCACTGCCTATTGGCTAGGGTAAGTGAACACAGTTCCCATTCTTAAAGTTCACCTTCTCATTTCTTCTATCTTGAACAGAATTAAGCTGAGTAATAATTATGCCTACTTCTGTTAACACAACTGTGCCTTTAATTGAAAGTGGCTTACAAATTGAAGCTCTGGGGAATCACTTTTAAAACTAAAAGTTATTTGAAAAATCATGTTAGCTGTGCAGCTCTTTTCAAGGCAAATTAAATGAGCTGAATTATGATAAACTGGGCAGGTGAGGTGTAAAATGCAACACCTCTAATTCATTTATCTATCTCTGTATTTATAATACCTCCTTTTCAAATCTATCACCAGAGTTCAATAATGGGTATTGTTTCTTTTGGAAATTTTTCAGACTTTTAAAATTCTAACATATTTTGTGTTGAATATGACACACAATTTGAAAACATTATTCCTTCAGAAATATTTTATGAACTTTCAGGTTATCCACCTTAGTTAATACTTTTAATTGCCATGCACACTAAACTCCATTTTGACCAGTGTTCAGAGATGCATGGTCTTTGTGAAATTAGGATTCCCTCTCATTCCCTTCCTTATGAGAAAATGGTTTCTATTGAATCATAATGCATTAATTCACTATAATGACTGATAAAATCTATTAATCAAGGTTTTTCCCACATGAGATTTTCTCACGAGAACACACTCTAATAGATGTACCAATATGAGTGCTCACGAATATACTGATGTATAGTAATAGTGAACCGATGCATTAAATAGATGTTAGTTGAATGAGGACTGAATATAAGTGTGACTGCATCACTGCTCCAGAAGATGATTTTATTTTTCTATTAAGATTTCACAGGTTTGGCTTTAAGGATGTCTGCCTAGAATGGCAGTAGTAATATGACTATTGCATGGGACTGCCAGGACAGATTGCTCAGCAGAGTGGAGTCAAGAGGAATAATCATATGGCTATCCAGTTCTCCAGGCACCATTTGTTGAATAGGCCATTCTCTCCCAGTTGAGAGGGTTTGGTGGCTTTATCGAATATTACATGGCTATATATATGAGGTTCTATATCAGAACTTTCAATTCGATTCCATTGGTCTGTGTGCCTGTCCTTATGCCAATACCATGCTGTTTTCACTACTGTAGCTTTGTAGTATGTTTTGAAGTCAGGAAGTGTGATTCCTCTCCAATTTCGTTTTTCTTTTTCAATATGTCTTTGGCTATTCGGGGCCTCTTTCCTTTCCAAATAAATTTCATAGTTTTTCTAGTTCCTTAAAGAAGGCTGTGTTGATTTTTATTGGGATTGCATTGAATGTTAGATCAGTTTTGGTAGGATAGACATCTTAATGATATTCAGTCTTCCTATCCATGAACAAGGAATATTCTTCCATTTATTTAGATCTTCTTTGATTTCCTTGAACAGTCTTGTATAGTTCTCGGTGTATAAATTTTTTACCTCTTTAGTTAAATTTATTCCTAAGTATTTGATTTTTTTATTTAATATTGTGAATGGTATTTGTTTCTTGATTTCCTCCTGATCTTGCTCATTATTGGTGTACAGAAATGCTACTGATTTTTGCGCATTGATCTTATAACCTGCAACTTTACTAAACTCATTTATGAGTTCTAGAAGCTTTGTTGTAGATCTCTCAGGGTTTTCTATGTAGTGGAAACAATTAAAAACAACAGCTGGGGGGGGTACTGGGTTCCTGGCCGGGGGGGCTCTGTCGTGGTCCCTAGGGGAGCAGCGGCAGTCCCCCAGGTGCAACGGTAAGAACCAGGAAGGAATGAGGGTCCAACAGTGGGCTCCTGATACTAATGACTATGCTTGTGAGCCTATATGCCTGCAATAAGAACAAGGCCTAGAGCAGCATTGTGCCTGGGAGTTTCCTCCTGACAGCCTTCATGTTACTCAAATGTGGCCAGTCTCGAAGCCAAACTCAGCATGTAGATGCAGTGCATTCCCCCCAGCGTGGGACATGACACCCGGGGATGAGCCTCCCTGGCACCGAGGGATCACTACCAAATACCAGCTGAAGATGGAACTAGAAAATGACCTTGAATTAAAGGTTCAATGCGGATCAGCAGAATATCCCTGTCTACATATAATAACGTGACTTTAAAATGCTGTTTGACCTAATGTAAGGGGGAAATGGAAAGGAGAAATGAGTTTATATGGCTACGAGTCTCTAAGAAAGAGTCTGGAGGTTGTCAGAAGGATTGCCCTTATGCGCAACTGAGCAGAGTCTAAGAGACAGATAAAGTAGATACAACCCCAGGTATTGGTTCTTTTGAGGGAAAAAGAGACCCACAGGTTCTATGGTCATGGCAGATGGGGTTCACTGCCATGTCAGATGGCGCTTTTTTGGAGCTGGTGTTTCTGCGTGATGGAACTGGACTCAGATGGGATCTCTTTTCACAAGCCTTTCATGCTACTTTACTGGAATTGTAGTTGGTGGTGGGGTTTAAGCTATATCTAGGGTATTTGAATCTGTGGACTGACAATATGATAGCCAGGCCCTGAGCCTCAACAGACTTCAGCTCCTACACTCTGATTTATTGGACTTACCCCGCTCAGCTAACATGGAGTTGAAGAAGGTCAACCACCACACCATGGAGCCTAGAGTGCCTACAACTGAAAGCAGGAGGATTGCATCCAGTATCCATGTGGAATCTAAGCCCCCACTTGACATAGATGTGCAATGGACCCAACCAATCCAATGTCCACAGAGAAAATGTGGCATTGGTGTGGGAAGGGTGGCCATGGTAGCTGCTGGGTGCGGGGATTGGGAGGAAGAGATGAGATGTGGAGGCGTTTTCGGGAATTGGAGTTCTCCTGGGTGGTGCTTCATGGACAATTACGGGACATTGTAGATCCCCCCAGGGCCCACTGGATGGAACGTGGGAGAGTGTGTGCTATGATGTGGACCATTGACTATGGGGTGCAGCGATGCCCAGAGATGTACTTACCAGGTGCAATGGATGTGTCATGATGATGGGAGAGAGTGTTGCTGTGGGGGGAGTGGGGGGTGGGGGCGGTGGGGTTAAATGGGACCTCATATTTTTTGAATGTAATATTTTTTTTTAAAAAATGAATTAAAAAAAAAAAAGAGGAATAATCAGGCATGAAGCTGCTGGCGAGGGTATGGAAAGGTGTGCACATGTTGAAATGCTGTGCAACACCAGAGAGAGAGGAGGAACATGGAGGACCATCCTCAGGGGGAGTAAACAGCTGTGGGAATTCATGTCTATTGAGTCCTTGAAGATTCACCCAGAAGGCATTGCGATAAGGAAAGAAGACCCTCTTCACATGCAGAAAAGATTACAGGAGCTCCCTATTTCTCCCAGGCTTTTTAGTTTAGTTTTATTTGATTTTTCAAATAATAAACATTCTGAACATGGAAACGATGATTCTTCTCTGAACTTAATAAAACAGAGGGCCCTGAATCTACTAAACCAACATAGTCTCAGTTATTCTCAAAAGTTGTGTGGAATTTTCTTAGGATTGAAGTCTGAAGATAAGGACTTGGTTAGTCCTTTTCTTTAGAGTCAGGTGTTAAGGTTTGTATCAGAGACACATGGAACCCAAGAGCTTTTCAACAGCAGATCCACAGAGGCTTTCTACATTGTTTTACATATTCTCTTAGTAGAAAATAGCAAAGAATGAAAAATCTACCACAAATTGCAGCTCCATCATTTTGGAGCTGTGACCGCACAAAAATGGATGAATCTCTATGATCCTTCATTTCTTCAACTTTCAAACTGCTGTAGGGCATGTGGCTCAAGCAATTGGGCACCCGTGTCCCACATGACATGTCCTGGTTTCAATTTCCAGTGCCTCCTAAAGGAGACGAGCAGACAATGAACAGACAGATGATGGAGCCCTGAGGGCAAAGGGGAACATTAAAAATTTAATAAAGAAAAAAAAGTAATACAAGAATTTTAAAGAGCTCAAATAATGTCATAGGATTTTGGTGAGGATTGACTGAAATAACTCAGGCAAGAAGTTAAGCACAGGGCTTGCCATATGTTAAACAGTAAAAATGTTAGCTTTTTTTATTATTTCAAATATTTCTCACTTTCCCTTCAAAACTCATTTGAAATGTTTTATTCTTGAAAGGTATAAATATTTCCTTTATTTTCTCTCACCCCAAATTTACCATCGTAAAATTTCTGAGAACGATGATTTGATTGGTATAAATCCTTATTCTCTTCATTCATAAACTAATATGCAAGAGAATAATTAAGGGAAATAAAATCATTTGAACCAAATTGTCTGAATTCATGATCAAGATCTTTGAAACTAAGCAAAATATTTATTTGAAGTAAGGCCAAAAAACAACAGCACCAAAAAATTATGAAATATCATGAAACAAAATGTCTTAAAATATTCAATATTATATAGTATTGTGGTTTAAAAAGCATCCAGCAGAAAAGACAAAATAAACTTAAATGCATACAAAACTGCATGACCATCCTTAGCTTTTTATAATAGACAAATTTATGCTTTAGAACAATTTCCTACAGATAAAATTTAAGTAATAGAGTAGATTTCTCTGCTATGAATTGATAATATATAAATACACTTCAAAACATGAAGTTACAAAATTAGTGAAGGGTAAGGTACAATGGTGGTTGGTCTCTTGACAGAGTGGATATTTGGAATATCACTAGTCCCGTTAGATGTACTTTGTAAGGGTTTAACTAATTTTTTTATATTTTGAAGATGCAGAAAAGATTTTACTGCTTAGTTTTCAAACCTCCATCACTTTTTATAATTGAACGCACTTTCTGTTTCAGATTCATTTCTAGTCTTTTACTCTACATCATCACCTCATAGCTTTAATTCTCTTCATATATGATTCTTAAAACAGCATCCCTCCATGCTGTGTAGCAATGCTCCAAAATGTACTCATCAAAAGCAAAGAACGTACCACTCTAATGAAAGAGGTTGTGGGAGGAGTAGGGGGTGGGGTGGAGAGTGGAGTATATGGGAACCTCTTATATTTTTTATTGTAACATTTTGTGTGATTTATGTGTCTTTAAAAAGAAAGATAAAAAAAAAATAGATCCCTTGTCTTGTTCTCAAATGCCAAATCATGTTTTCATGTGCACATGAAATATTTTTACCTGGGTCACCTCAGATTCAATAGGTATAAAAGTAAAACAATCACTTTCTTCTTCCCCTTTCATCAGCTTATTCCAAACTAGATTCTCTTATTTCATTATGTCATTATACCCGTAACACTACCATTAACATAGGTGCTCTCGTTTCCTTAGTTTTAGTAGGAGGTGCTTCCCAGAATCTCCCAAATAATAAACAAACCTCAAATCTCTTTCCTAGAAATTTTAAGAAAGTACATTTGAGTTGAAGTTCAGGGATCTGTATTTTTCAATCAAGAGCTCCAAAATCTTCTTTTTAAAACACAACTGGGAAACATAGCAAAGGTGTCCACTGTCTCTCTTCATTATTATTGCCCCTCTTCTTTAATCTCCCATATTGCTCCCTTTCAGTTCCCCAACCTGAGGATAGCACTGAAAGATTTTTTCTAAATACAGCTGAGAAAAGGTCCCGGTTTCATAGTGAGACAAGGAGGAGGGTAGAGCGGGTAGGCAATTATTCCTGCTGAGATCACAATAAATGTCTACCTGCAAAATTTCTGCTGCCAGGATGATCTTGGCAAAGATGAAAGTAAAAAGATATTTTCTTGTTAATGTTGTGAAAAGACATATGGAATAAGTAGTTTACATTAATAATGTAGAGCAAACTAACTTTTCTTGATAGGTTTATAAACTTGCACACTTACTACAATTCATCTCCTTTTGTCCACCCTAGATTTCCTGCTTTGGGAATTGTAGGGGAAGAGTGATCTACCATTCCTCTCTCTTTGCTCTCTCTCAGGATATAATTAAAAAGTAAAATGCTGGGTATATTTTTCTACATGCCCGCTATTATTAACACGTGTCAGTATTGTACATTTGTTATAGTTAATAAGAGAACACTCTCAGATTTGTACTGTTAACCACAGTCCATCTTCCAGCACGTGGTTCACAGTGTTATATAGTCCCATGCCTTATACATTCCATCCAAAGTGTGCGCTCAGTGGCTCTCACTGTCATCACGCAGTTGTAGAGTCATCCACCCAGGAAATCTTTAAATGTTTTCCTCAGTCCAAAACAATAGACCCATGCCCCTATTGCTGGCCCTTGATACTTGATATAGTATCTTCTTCCACATTGATTCAAGACTAGTACAATATTGCTGTTAATTACAGTCCATAAGTTATATTAATTATATTAGTTGTAGTTTTCCCATGTATCACTATATTCTTATTGCCTTGTGTTAGTGACATATGTTTGTTCTAGTTCACAGGAGAACATTCTTATATTTGTGTGGTTAACCATTATGGACCATAGTTAGTGATAATAGTCTGATGATGTTCTTTTATAATCTGTAACAAATGTTCCACAGCAATGTAAGGTGTTGGTGACATACAGGACTTCTGCATATTATAAATGATTGTTTTGTAAGCTCACAACTACTCTAGTGAATAAATTAATAAAATTTAAAAATAAAATGTGTCCTTGCAGTATCACCATAAATATCAGTACAGAAATTCTGGGAATATTACTTACTTAGGATCTAAAGAGAATGTTAGACTTATTGAGATTTATTGGCACATTTTGTAACAAGGGAAATAGAACAAGCTTAGTTCAGTGATAAATACTACTGTGTACAGGAATGTTTGGAGGAGGTAGAGTTGTTGAAATGTAGACTCCTCTTTCCGTGCCCTAGATTTTCTCATTCAGTTCCTATGGCTGAATAAAATAAAGTATTCTGCATTTTCACCTAACACTTTTTGGTATTTTGGAGGCTAGAATCAGTATTCTCTGCACTTATAGAAGTGTGCTTTTAATGTTAGAAAGATAAGAAATGCACAAAGATTTTCATAAGAGACACATAAATATTATGTATGGTGGAGAAATTGGCTTGGTGAAAAGAAATGTGAAAATCATAAGATTTTAGCAGCTTGTAAGTGGAGCTAGTATATTATTTAGTAAGAGAGAATGACCAAAATGTTCCTATTTTTCTTGTATAGAGCATTTAAAAAAATAAGTTTTATATTAAAAAAATTAGCTACCTCATTTCTTAAAATACTTTCTGTAGTATCTGAATGTACAGCCCTGTTTCCTTCACTGGCAGTATTAATTTTTTATTGCCCATCACATTAATGATTTTTGAATTGATAAGCATGAATGACTCTTGCTCCTCCAACTACTCTGAATAACGCCATTAATCTAGAATATGAGACATTATTGCCTATTCTCGAGCCTTTCATTCATAGAGGATTTTAACAGAGCATTTTTTTCAATTAGAGATGTTGTGGGTTTACAGAAAAATTATGCATTCACTACAGAGTTCCCATATACCACTCTATTATTAGCACCTTGCATTAGTGCGGTACATTTGCTACAATTCATTTAAGCAAAAAAGAGCATTTGTGTAAATGTACTATTAACTATAGTCCAACATTTATGATATGCTTCTCTGTGTTGTGTAGTTCTGTTTTGTTTTGTTCTTAAACTTTTATTCTAATAACATATATACCACAGTGCTTCAAATCTTTCCATTTGCCTGGATATACATCAGACTGTCCAATAGATTATCCAATTCATTAGTTAACAGTTATCAGTTTAGTCAGATTTGATTAATCATACCTCTTTTCCATTTCTAAGAATCAGCCAGTTGTTTAATATGAATGGGCAAAAATGATTGGTTGCATTGGTATCAAGGGAAAACCAGTTTCCTCTCTTCTCTCTTCACTCCAGTGACAACTATCCTACACACTGTGTCAGTGAAAGAATGGCAGCCTGTGTCTTGCAATGATGAAAGGCAGTTCTGGCAGAAAATATTTGATGCATGGGCAGTGTATGTGATGGTCTCTCATGTTTTGGGGCTCTGCGTTAGATGATTAGAAATCTTAGCTCTATCAATTACTGGCTACTCAGATTACAAAAATATTTTTTAAACCCTGTTATTTTAATCTTATAAATAGCTATAATAAAATATCAATCTCATAGAACTCTTTGGAGGATTAAGTAAATACAAATGCTTGATACAGGATAGGCAAGTTTTAATTGTTAATTGCTTTTAGTAGTTAAATCAAATTCTCTGATAACATGAGGTAGTTTTCTTTCTTTTACACAAACTGGGGCTGCTGTTCTGTGTTGCTTTGCATGCGCTCATTTAACTCAGAATTTCTGTCTGTTTTCTTGAAAGAGTACAATAAATAGAAAGCTAAGTATTCTGTGCTTTACATTTATAATTTAATAATCAGTGCACTAAAATTGCATATCATGCTGTCCAAAATCACCATGGTTTTTGACAATCAAGAAAGGCAGGGCTTTTACAGAAGATTCTGTAGAAACAGTTTTCAGTGAATTCTGTAACTATTAAATATTCTGGCTTGTACTTTTACCTGAAGAAGATGTGTAATAGAGTGATTATTAGTCATATGTTCTATCAGTTATTATGAAGGTTTAACTTTGAATCATTGTCACATAGCTATTCAATTTTGGTCCAAGCACAGATGGAAAAAACCCTTGTGCAGGTAACTCTTTAGGGGCACTTAATTTTCAATATTTAAGTAGAATTGGATGAAAATGTGTTGTGTAAATTCCACCCAAAGGCACGCATTCAGATTGGTTTCTCTGCTGGAATAACATTAAAAAATATTCAGTGAGATAATAAAAGGATACTGAGGTTATTCTTATTTTAATCCCTTCATTTTGACATTATGCTGTCAAATCGAAATAAAACGCTGAAAATTAAATAGCTAAATAAATCTATCTTAAAGCAGATCAGAGCTGAGCGTTGTTCTATTTCCTAATATGTATTAGGTGGTTTGATATATGGATGAATATTTTACCCTGCTTAAAATGCTAATTCTGTTCATAGTACTATAATTGTCATAATTGTAATTCCATTTCCACTTCAAGGTTAATTCTCAATCAGTAAATAACTATTTCTACTATTTCTTATACTTCTAAGATACTGGCCATCTTCAATATTTTTTACCCTTTGATCTGCTTGCTGTCTTCCATTTCTTTCTTTTTTATGTTATCCATGAATTCCAAAATCCTTCATGATAAATACTTCTTGAACCTGCAAATCTACCTTTAAAATTAGGCTATTCAAGCCATTTCTCTCCTATTTGATTTTCCACCCAAATGGAGAATAAAATATTTCTAAATGGCCCAATCTTGTCCTAGTTTTACATCCTATTTGATACTTTTGGGTCTACATAGCAATACCAGTACTTCAAAAGTTTGTTTCAGATTATTTTTGTGTCAGCTTTCACACTCCACCTGACTGGGATAGAGGAGACTGGGTATTTATGGAACTCTCTAGACGTCATGGGCCGGCATCCCTAGAATAGTCACAAGAAAAACAGTGTCTAGTACAACCTTTTTACTAGGGTCAAACATTTTTTGCCTTATTTCTGGGACATGCTATAAAGGAAACTCTTCTTAATTTGTCAATGGGTTTTGGGCAATGGGTGAGGCAACAAGTCAGAAACTGGTGTGTAAGCTACCCTGGGCCACCAACCCCTAAGGGCAGTGTGGAGGCTGCTATTTCACTGCTATTACTCACTTGACTTTTTCTTTCTTTTTCCTGCTTCCAGTGTTTCTCTTTTTTTTGCAAATATATTTGCTAATCTGTACAGAAAAACTATTTGCTCATTGAAGGCTGTTAAGCAAATATCAATAATTGACATTTTCAAATATTTACAGAAATGTTTTAAAATTAATTTTAGAGTAATTCCAATAATAAAAGGAAAATTGTGTATTGCATATGATATTAGAGTACCAGGACACGTATAGACGGGGATATTCCTCATCTGATGATGATGTATTACTAATAAATAGAGCTGGACAATGTGATATGCACCCCATTACCCATTCTAAAATAATTTTTTATTGATCTGATAAAGAATACTTTCTTCTGCTTTTTGCTTCCTTTGCCTCTCCTTGAAACATTCCACATTTCTACTTCCTTTTATTTATTCTCCTCCAAACTAGATTGAACAAATTTAATACAAACTTATTTTATCTGAGAAGGATTAGAATATTTTTAACATCCTAAGATTCCTAGCTCTTGTCTATCATGTTTGGATGCTAGACAAGAAATTATGACTGCTTTGTAAGTCAGAGTTGGGTTTAAATTCTAACTCTTTCTCTTCCAGTATTGCTTTTGGGCACAATACCTAATATTTTTGAACACCAGCTTACTTACCTGTTACATTCTAATAATAATATCGATTGCCTTGCTGGACAATTGTGAGGAAAAAATTAGTTAATAAATCTATCCTCAGTGATGATACTTGACAGCCTAAGTTTCCAGGGTTACATAACAAAATACTACAAATTGGATGGCTGGAAACAAAAGAGATACATTGTCTTACAGTTCTGGAGGCTGAACGGCTAAATTAAGGTGTTGGAATGTCCGTGCTCCCTGTAGAGAAGTCTGTAGAGAAGAATAAGTTGCATGCCACTCTTCTGGCTTCCGTTTGTGGCAGGTAATCTCTGGCATTCCTTGGTTTGTGGTTTAACTCAGCCTCTGCCTGCAGCATCTGAGTATATGTCAGCTTTCTTATTAGGAAGCCTACAGCCATATTGGATTAAGGGTTCACCATAATCCAGAATGACCTCATTCTAACTTGCCTAATTCCATCTGTAACAACCTTTTTTTCCAAATAAATTCACATTCTGAGGTACTGGGGATTAGGACTTCAACATATATTTTTGGAGGATGCAATTCCACCCATAACTTTAGCCTTACTATATGTCCAATTAGAAAAGTCCATTACATGTATACTACTAATAAAGGGGTTAATAGTCAGGTGGATTGGGAGAAAAATACAAAAATATAAGAAGCACACTATAGTCAATAGTAGTATTTTGATGATGCTATTTCATAATTTGTAACAAATGTTTTACAACAATACAAGGTGTTACAGGTGGGGTGATGTATGGGAGCCCTGTACCAGATGCATGTTTGTTTTGTAAGTTCACAACATTTACAATACACTTATTGTTTATGTATGTTCATGTAGGAAGGATATGATTCAATAAATTTTTTTTAAAAAAACAGAAAGGGCCATTATTTACTATATTAGTCCTCACAAAGATTTCTTCATAAATTATGAAATTGTTCTTCTTGGATGATTTTAAATTTTATTGAATAATTTTAGTTTTTTATGTGTACTTGAGCTTTTTTTTAACTTCTTTTTTCACCAAAATCTATTTTTTGTTAACTGTGTTTTCTTTCAATACCCATGTAAATTTTTATCCCTGAAAGATTCTCTGAATTTACCTTTATGTAGGGTAACCAAAATAAGTATTATCCATAGCATTCCCAACCTGGGAAATAAGTATCAAACGTATTAGGTGAAAAGTAAAAATAAAGCCACTGTCTCCTATTAAAAAAAAAAAAAAAGAAACAAAAAGAAAAAAGCAGCAGAAGATCAGTGCAAAGTAGAGCTTTCTCATATGTTGGGAGAATATTATATTAGCTCTGGAAGTTTTAGTTCACAGTTTCCTAACCAACTTGATTGCACGGATTTGTGTAAAGCCTAATGACTTCTCAAATCAAACTATTGAAATGTATTCACACATTTCAGTCACAGTAATCATATCAATTTTCAAATATGACACAATCCCAGAGTAAATAACTCTAAAGTATTTTTATTTTAATTTTCTTCTAAATTATCAACTACAGTATATCTACTACACAGATTAATAAGATACCAGTGATACCAGTCATTTAGACTGGCTTTCGGTATGGTGAATTATGCCAGGCTGTTAGACTGAATCATGTGAATTATGGTACCTTTTTTTCAGATTGGATTTCTTATAAACATCAATAATTTTTTGGCATAAAATACAGTTGAAAATAATCACTTGCTAAACTAATAAATCTCTTGGACAATGCTTTGATCATTCAATTGGTTTAAAAGCCACTTAAAGTTTCTTACAGTTTTTAGACCTATAAGAGCTTCTACCTTGATAAAGCTGTTGATTAACTTATGAATGCAAAGACATACAATTATTATAGACATGTGTGTATGTTTATAATAATTATAAAGCAAAATAATTGGCCTATATATCAGTCACTATTCTAAGAATTATACCCATATATTTCTATGATACAGGTTCTATGATTATTCATATTTCACAAAAAGCTGACTTGGATGTTAATTGTAATAAAGATCATGCAACCACTAGTGGCAGAGTTAAAATTGAAGCAAGATCTGTTGTAATCCAAACTAAGTGCTCTAAGTCTTTACACTCTTCTGTTTCATAGAGAACTGTTATTTTGGGGAACTAATAATATTTTAATTCTTTTTTCTAACATTTATTTTGTAAGTTTCAATATTAATTTTCATTAATTTTGCATATTTTTTCATAGATACCTGTGGTCAATTTCTGAATTTTTCTACTGAAGCTAATCATGATAACCTTGAAATTCAAAATGGCCCTTATCACTGCAGCTCTATGACTGGGCAGTTCAGTGGTACAGATCTACCCTCAGTGTTGCTGAGTACAATGCATGAAACCCTCTTCCACTTTTACAGTGATCATTCACTAAGCCAGTAAGATTTTAGAGTGGCTTATCAAGGTAAGGAATCCAAAGTGCAAATGTGCCTTTGATGTTTATATTGCAGGTCACTCATTGGTTAATAAAGTGTAGAACGGAAATAATTTTTAATGAAAAGTTGTCTGATCAGTAGAGGAGCTGTTGCTGTAGACTCTGCAGGCATAGCTGGCTGCAGTTATTCTCACAGCTCCATCCACACTCCTCCTTTTTATACTCTCTCCTAAGGTCGTTGTCACTAAACTTTCAGACAGTAGTTTCCACTGTGTCTCCTCTTAACCAATTGTACTTTTTTCCTGTTGCTTCCTGACTACCGTAGAAAGGGTCAATTCATGGTGAAATTGGTCTGGCAGTGGCAGGGTTGCTCAGCTCAAATTAATGGCTACAAGTACTATAAAGTCATGTTCGAATTGTATGAGGAAAAAAAATCTCGGTAAATGAACTGTATCCCTTTCAGTCAATCTAAATATGAAATCATTAAGGAAGTTTGAATCAACATTACCAAAGAATTTTTGATGTATGAAAATGTTGAAAAATTTCATTTCATATGAAATAATTTAGCTGCCCTTTTCTTGAATATTGAATCAAATGAAGTAGAAAATGACAAATCTAGTGACCTTTTTTAAAACTTGGTAAAAGCACTTGCTTTCCTTTATTTTCTAGACTGACCTTGGAAACAGAGCTTTAATATTTTAATACTGAAAGAGAGTACTAATTTATGTTAAGTTCTTAGATACTGTTACTGAAATTGTTACATAAATACATGCATACTCCTTCTTTCTCAGCAAACACTATCACTTCTTATTTGAAAGGCATACAAGGACACACTCACACACAAACAGATAAAGGGCATCATAGAAGTGGTTTCCCACAACAAATCCATGAATCTTCCTGCATGTGCACCTATTTTCTGGTCTTTCTCTCTCATTTAAATGGGCATGTTTCCCCTACCAAAGTCTAATCCATTCCATGCTCTAGGCTCTAGACTCCATTCCTATATACTGATTCAGAAAAATTAAGCTGGGGGTTAACTTCCTTCCAATGCATTTTCAACTGTCAGTTCTCTACTAGATCTTTCCCAATAGCGTTCAAAATATACTCAAAAATTTCTCAGACACATGTATACACACACTCTCTCTCACACGCATATTTGCATATATATATATATATATATATATCTCATATATATTAAAGCATCTTTGACCCCTTATCTTCCTCCAGTGTCTGTGCTCTAAGGAAAAAATTCAGAAGAATTATCTGCATTAGTTTACTCAATTTCCACACTTCTTTCTGTTTTAATCATTTTGATCTGGCTTTAGCACTCTTCTACTGACAAGTTCTTTCATTTTTTTTTCAATTGGATGAATAAATCCACTTGGTAGTCTTCTTTTCTCATATTTCTTGGAAGTTTTCAGTACCATTAACCATTTCTTATGAATTAATACCCTTTTCCCATTTCTTTCAATGAGAACATAATTTCTTGTTTTTTCTGCTATCACATTGGTTATTCCCTTATTTTCTGTGCTTTCTCGTCTTCTGACAACTTTAGTAGAGGAATTAGTTGGAGGTCGATATTTTTCCATCGCATTCTTTCCCTGAGGATCACAAACACTGATGGATTCAAAGACCATGATAGTAATAATAATTAACTCTTATATTTACATCCCTGATTCAAGTCTTTCTTTGTGTTCCAGAACTAGATCTCCAACTCACAATGCCACATGTCTACTAGGTATTACCATGCCTTTGGACTCTGTGACTGAAACGATCTCTACTA